>NW_008794951.1:5001923-5061411 GCF_000699145.1 Aptenodytes forsteri
TATAAATTGTTTTTTTTTTTTTTTTTTTTTTTTTTTAAGTAAAATACAACATAAATAAATGTTGGGGATTTTAGACAAAGTCCTAAACTATGGGAAAACACCAATATGTCTAGCAAAACTTTTTTCATTTGAAGATTTACTCACATTTCAGGAGTATCACACAGTCTATGGTGATGGTATCAGCATTTCTCTGTTCTTGCTGACCTTAAACACCCTTAAACCATTAAATACATAGTATTTTCTGATAACAGAATGCCATTCACATTTCAGTAACAATAATTCACTTTAATGAGGTAAGAACTTACACACCAAATTACTCTCTCTGTGTTTGAGAGATATTAGCACAGTTTGGGGAACTGCAGAATCACAAATAATGATATCGAGAGTCCAACACTATTCCTGGAGAACTTGTAACTCCTGGTTACATCAGTAGGAATTTGAGATGTGTAAGGATTGCAAAATCAGATGTTAATCTGCAGCGAACAACACAGGTATGGGCAGCCTGCATTTTTGCCTTAAGCAAACAAGAAGCAACAAGACTATTAATGAGAGAAAACAGCACCCATTCCTAACTGCACGTATAAACAGGCATTAAAAACAACTGTATTCCTTAAGTGAGTCATTACATCGTAAAGAAAACTTTTACAAAAAACTTCATGTTGTTTACAAATTTCCCGTTTACATATTTTTTTAATTCTTTCCTTCCCACTCGTAACACGCGCACCAACCTCAGTAAAGAGAGCCGCAAGAGACGGAAACCTGATGCTTAAATAAAAAAACCCCACAGAATCATCAATACTGACTCCGGCACCTTCAGTTAACAGGTTCTCCACTTTTTCTGCAGTCGAATAGCCAATGCAATCTAAACACAGACCTTCTTATCAAACTAAGACAAGATTACTCAGCTTTCTCCTGGCACAGGGAGATTCAGCTCTTTAGATCCTGGAGGCTGCTCTCGGGTGCAGGCTGGGTCCGGGCTGTGGGAACGGCCGCGCTGCCTTCAGCACTCCCCCGGTGCGGCGCTAGGCACAGCGCTATTGCCGAGCCAAGGACGAAAAATACAGCAGGACTAGCTTAATTCCAGCTCTAAATGAGCTCAGCGGGGAACCTAAACAGTCAAGTCATTTGCCAGAATCTGCACTTTTCAACCTCGTTCTGCTCCTTTGATCAGACTGAATTTTGAGCTACGGCGATTAATGGACTAGCAGAGGAAGTCACAGGGTATCTCTCGGGAGAAGAGGGAAGGGAGAAAAAGGTACCTCATCCTTGTTATGCATCTATTCTGCTAAACACCACATTTCCACACAGAAAACTAAAATGCCGCTGCGGAAAGTGCGCTGACTGAGCTGGAAAGGAGGAGAAAAAGAGGGTTGTACGAAACAAAAAAATAATGCTCATACGATCATTCATTCATTGCTTAAACACGCCCTTCGGAGCAACGGTAAAAGAAAACAGACTATCCAAATACAAGTGCCGTGTAATCTACCCTTCAATCCAGTACAGTAACAGTTTATACTTAGTAATGCCAGAGAGTAAAGGAAATATTAAACAGATTTATTATGCAAAGAGACGCTTCCAAAAGCCCTGAGTATTTAAGTACTGACAGAAATAGATTTGTTTATGACAGGGATACCTACTACTGGTATCCCAGGATAGCACGCCCTCATCTTTCTGGAAAGGGAAGAAACACATTAACATTAGCAGCCTGCAACCACAAAAGAAAAAGAGAGGGAAAAAGTCTTTGTTAAGATTTTTTTTTTCCTCATTTGCTTTTGTTATTGCTGTGCCCGAAAGGAGGGGGCAGCTTTTCTTCCTGCAAGAGGCAATTTTTGCTTCTGCAATTCATGACTGTAAAAAACAAACCCCAGAGCACTGCAAATAATCACTGGGCTGATTAAAACATAAACTTATTCAAAGTTTGGCACATTTACAAAATGCTGGTACTAACCCCCAGAAAAAAAAAAACAACAGAAAAGCCAAAAATAATTCAAATGTAAACTTGAGCTGAGGTAAGTGCATCAAAGCTTCCAACTCTCTTTTTTTGTTGTAGCACTAATACGCCGTTGCCAATGACTGCCGTGCCCTTTGCTGCATCCTTCTCCTCCACCTTTGGTCTTTCTTGAGCATACAAAGACTATAAACATACGTGATTCACTCTGCTCTCAGAAATAATCCTGTAGTCGTCCTGGAATGACCTCCCACTGCGTAAATTTAGGTATGTGTGTTTGAATCTTTACAAGATCAAGCTGTTAATGTAATGTCTTGGACCGGGATATCATACTATTTTGTCTACATTACAGGGCTTACCCTCCTTGTGGGTCTCTTATCAACTCTGTAATGCGGAAAAACAGCTCAGCACAGCTTGTCCATAACCTGCGTTCACATTTGCATCTGTCCGACACTGATCTAAGTTACCGCATTTTCATTACTTCAATGAGAAATGTTAAATAATTTTGCTGGTTAGGTAGAGAATATTATTTATGCTAAATAACGTATTTCCTATCCTCTTCTTTAAACATTCGCATATGCAAAGGGTTAAATTGTAATACAGGATTACTTTTTGTTAACAGTAGTGCTTTTAAGAATTACATACTGATAATGATAATATTTGCCTTTAAATATGCTATAAAAAATTTAACTTTAAAACGTACATCTAATAGAGTGATTAGCCTTCAAAGCCCTAAGAAGAGCTGCTACATTCTGATTGTGGATTTCTATCAATTATTAGTGCCGGCTGCTTGAAATAGTCCAAAGTGCTCGAGACAGAAATACTACACAGCCAACACGGCAGACTGATATGCTTCCTAAATGTACAGTTTTTGAAGACAGCTCATAATAGTGTTTGGCTTTCAAACCTTAATGTTAACAGCTTTGATGGGACTGCTTCTAATTTGTATTTAAGACCCATTACCTCTTCCTCTAAGCAATCTTCGTGAAACATCATTTGTTCTAGGGGGATATTTGCCATCCAGCGCAGCTCTGTAATGGCCGTTAATTCACACCATTTTGCTTGCTCCTGTATTAATCAGCAAACTGTGAATCATCCCAGTGTTTCCAGACTCGCAGATGTACGAGAGAACCACTGAGGCCAGTTCAGTTTCTCTCCCCATTCAGACGCGGAGACAATATCAGTTCCTGTTTACAGCCACGGCTTTGTTTTCCCCCACCCACACACTGAAATTTCTCCAAAATGCCCAGAGAAAAAGAAAAAAGAGACTGAGTTCATTTTACCAGGAAAGTTATTTCTAGGTATTGCATCTGAAACAAAACATGTTTGTACTTTTATTTTGTGTGCAGTGTTTACTGCAGCGAGGCAGAAATGACAGAGGAGCAGAGCAGAAGGACGAAGTAGGCTGCTCCAGTCACCCCACCCTGCCGAACCGCCGTCCGGCGCCAGCACATGATTTAACAGCATCTGAGGGACTCATTTATTTGTTTGCTTTTTATTCTAATTGTTAAATAAGACTTTGGTTCTGTAAGTATTTCTGCCTTGTGGAATACAGACGTAATTTTAGACTACTATGAGACAATACTAGGTAGAAACCACCCCAAAAATGAAGGGTACAAACCATGCTCTCACAGTATCGCTGCAAAAAGTATTAATTATTAATTTAGGCATCAAATTTCAGGTAATAAGAAGGACATAAATTTAGGGAAGTGAGCATATTTTCTGAAAGCCAGGCTGCTTTTAGCTCAAAATAAGCTCCCCAAATTGCCATTTACTAAGAAAGATACAGAAAATACAGACAACGAACAAACCTATCTTCCACAAATGTGGGAACAAATGGAATTAAGATGTTCTGATATTAATGGGAATTTACAGCACAGATGAAACGAGTTGGGTGTACAATAGGGTCATGGAAACCATTTCCTCATTGCAGTTCATCAGCACGCTGTGCCATGAACACACCTTTTCAGTATAAGAATTATGGGTGCACTGACTTGTAAGTGAGGATGCAAGTAGTGTGTCTTACCCATCACTAACCACTGTTCACGTTGTTATTTTTAGGAACGATACACAGCGGGAAGTTATGGCATTCATTACGAAGCCAAACAGCGAGAAGGTCCCCGAGTCTTTCCCTAGATTCCTAGGATGTTCATAACTTCATTGCATCTAAGGGCACAGCTGAGAAAAAATAGATGTTCAAAACCTTTTGCTCAACTGCTTATAAAAGATGTCTGCATATGGATGGGTTTTTTTTTTTTGTGGTAATAAAGAAAGCAAAATGGGTTACTTGGGGAAAAAAAAAAGCAAGCAAGAAAATCTGCAGTTGGAGCCTGATGTTTAGCCCAGGAAAACTTGTGAATACTGCTACCAAGCTGCCTAGAAAACCCGAGAAAAACTGCCCACCTAGGCTGGCAGGATCAGAGTGGTTTTGGTACAAATTGGTGCCAGAATATGGTTTCACATCAAATGAATCAGATACTTTTTAGCATGATATCACCACTTTCCCTACACCTTTGAGAGAAGAGGTTCTCTCCCACCCTCCACTGCAGAGCAGAAGGAAACAACTGTCTGGTGCTTAAAGCTCAAAAGCAAACCCCACAAAAGCAAGGGGTTTTTTAGAGTTAATGCCGAACCTCTGTGCGATGGCACACTCTCCTCCGCTCACCCCGCAGCTGTGCCGCCCTGCCAGGAGTGGAGTGGGGGGGACACAGCACTGACATACAGCCTGTGTCCTGGGCACCAGGAAACTCATTAAAAGCAGCCTGTCAGGCTGAAATTCAGCACCTTGTCCTAAATTTCCCTGGGGTAAGTCACATTTCCATCTACATGTTCACAGTCCATGAGTACTACTTCCTCTTGTCTTCCTCCACCAAAACCCTGGACAAAACCACATCAGCCTGCACACACATCGCTTCATCGTCCTACAGGTAACAAAGAGAAAGACTTTCTTGAACGCCTCCCAGCACCCCTCGCTGGTGTTTATAGTACCTCCTGAGTCTCTTTTTTCTTTCCAAGTGGATTTTAATTTGTCCAGCTTGTGATTCCCATAGAGTCATCTGTGTCCTAAGTGCTAAATTGCTGGCAGAACATCTTCCATTTTATTAAACAGGTCATAACTAAGGGAAAGACCCGGCTGGATTGAGATAAGTGCTGCAGCTTTGATGCAGTGTCCACATTAATTTCAGATCCAAAAGGAGGGCGATGGTGAGGGTGGGGGAGGATGCTCAGAAGGATTTGGTCTATTTACAAGCTTCTCCTCTGCAGATTGCTTGCCCTAATGATGTGCTATGTGGTGTCCAAAAGTGCTTTCAGCTCAACAGATAGATAGCTAAACTGGAAGGACTGATGAGTGCATTAGGCAGAGCTGCTAGAAATATCAATGCCTGTAAACATCTTAAAATACAAGCCAAAGTACCGTGAAGGTTAAGACATGGCTACGGGGGCTCCACTGCAACAGGGAAATGCTTTGAAATACCTGTAATCTAACAGAAGACAACAACACACACGATTTAAAAAACACTGCAGAAGAGCAATGGGCTAAGAAGATCAGATGTGAACTAAGTTTTTTATCTTGATTACTGCACTTCTGAAAATGTTGTATTACTGTTGGCATGTTGAGGCCAAACACCCCATTTCTTTCCAGAAGTCTACTCCTTACTTTCCAAAACTTACCTTACGTTATTTATTCGTAGGGGAGGGAGAGGAAGGGAGAAGATGGCAGCCCAATAGTTTCAGTCAAGCTCCTTTCAGACTCTCTTGAAAGAAGGGAGGGGAGAATCTCCAAGTGTGAAAAAAAATATCAACTCAGTTGCAAGTGCACGGATAAATATAAATTCAGAAATGACCATTCAAGAAGATGTTTTTACATCTGTGGAGAGGTCAAACTCCAGGCTCAGCCTTATTGCTCTCTGTAATCCAGATTCATCACCAGCTTCCTTCATTCACCTATTCAAAGGCACTTAATTAGCTGAAGGGCTTGTTGCTTTGCCTTCAAAAGCTCTCCACTCCCTCAAAGGCTTTGCTTCGGTATTGTGCTACCATTGCCCTTTGAAATCAAATCTGTTTTTCTTCTCCACAGCATTAGTAAAAGAAAAAAAAAAGTAATATTTTAAAAACTAAGGAAAGGAAAGGAAAGGAAAGGAAAAAGAGAAGAGAAGAGAAGAAAAGAAAAACATGATGATGACAGGGAAATACCAACAGAACTTCATTCAAAGTGGCTTTAAAGATAAGTTTGACACTTAAAGAAAAAGGAGGGGGTTTGAAACTGCAGATGAAATCTGGCCAGTACTTTTGGTCTTATTAATAATACATGATACCATAGTTGTTTTATGTGTTAGGAAGACTCTTTGTGACATCTCGGAAATCCCAAATAAAACATGATTTTCCCCTGTACTTACAGGAGGGCTGTATGTACCCAGATGCTGCGGGCTGCATTCTCTGCTTTTCCAAACTCTTAATCAATCTGCATCAGAGCTTCTAAACATAAAGTGCTGCTGAATCAGAAGAGTCTCATCTAACAGTCACGGTGCGCTGACTTTTCATGGGCAGAAATAACTTCACATAACATAGGACACCCAGGAATCAGTCCGTGGTATTAACATTTCTGTTTATATTAATAAAAGCTGTATTTTGTATTCCATTATATTTATTTAACCTTTGACACCTAAGCTCTGGGTCAGTTTGCTCTTTATAACAGTGCATTTCTTCTTCAGTTTTGTTTCTATATTTAGAGAAGTCATGCTGAGAAACAAGATTTTTGTTTCTCTGCAACCTATAATTTACTCTGCCAACTCAGATACTGTATTGCTGCTTTTACCACAGTTAAAGTAACACTGTCAAGTTCTTTTCAAAGGTTTTTTTAGTCTTCAGCATGTTCTTCACTATCTCATATGCAGTCCACATGTAGTAAAATATAGCCATTTTTACTGCAAATAATATTATTTTTCTCTCTGTCTCTTCTCCTATCGTTTTTCCTCTACCATCATTTTTGGCAATGGAGCTGAAACAAATATACCCTTCACTGACAATCCAGTATACAACTATCTGGATGTCAGCAGGAATGCGGAGAGCTCTAAGAATAGCACATTTGGTTCCTACAGCGCAAGTGGAGCTCAGAAATGCACAGTGTGTCCCACCCAAACAACGGCTATTTATTAGCTACGTCCCCCCCAACAAAACAGCCGTTTAAGTTGTGGCTTGGTTTTCAACATTTTACACGCAGAGCAGTGGGCAATACTGCCCTCCTCCCCAAGACTCTCAAATTTTAACTCGGACAAACTTGGGCTTGGAAAAGTAATGGCCACCCAAAGGGTCTCTTTTATTCCAGCCTGACTTGAACTGCAAAGATCACCGGCTCCTTTTCCTGCCTTCAGGGGAACCCTCCTTTCCGTTCGCAAAGACCTGTCTCTGTTCTTATACTGGCGGGAGTAAAAGAAGAGCTCTTCTGGAAGCGGTGATGTTGTATCAGCATTGCTGAAGGCAGAATTGGGCCCAATATCTCTGACATGCCAGAATAGGAGATCTGCAAGTACAAACTGTATTTAGACAGGAAAATCAGGGAGATGCCCAACTATTCAACCTGCCTGGGCAAATACAGCTTTTCATACACCCAGAAACAGCCAATAAAGTCAAGTGGCTAAGCTTAAGCCCAGAAAACAGTGTGTGATAGTTTCGGAGACTATCTTTGACTCTCTGGCATTTACTACCATCTTTATATTGTGGATTTATGAGCCCAGACCTTTGAGTATAATTTCACTCAGCAAGTATCAATCCTACATGAGTAAAATGAAAACCTGCACATATCCACAAGAGCAATGTTAGCACTACCAGGCTTTGCAATATCGCACAATGCAAACTGTCAGTGCCTCAATCAATATCCGTCAATGCTCGACAATAAAGACATAGTGCTTCAGATGGGAAAAATTAGCCCTTATCAGATTTACCAGTTGTCCAGGCAATACAGGAGCTGGGATGCAGACTGATTACGCTTAAGAGATACATCATTAAGTACAAAAATGGTAGAGGTGTGAGGCGCCACTAGTAACCCAGCTTTTGGAATGTGGAGTCTTTAATATGCATTAAAACAACAGCAAAAAGCTCTCTCTGGGTCTATGTCCCAGCCGCTGCTCTCTTCCCCATGTTGCTCTGCCTGCTACAAGGATCAAATTTCATGGTTTATTGTTCTCCCTCCAACTGGCCACCATCCACATTCTTCTTCCGTACAAAGCTGCACCTCTTGCTCAAAAGAAGAGAGTATTATGCCTTCTTTTTATAAATTTTAGTCACATTTACAAACACACACACAGAGTAAGGGGATGACTTTTAAACACTAAACAACGTTCCGGGGAATGCTGTTACTCTTCTTTGAGCAAATTTCTGTGAATGAGGCTAAAAAAGGCAATTTTCCACCAGAAGGTTACTAACTTTTGAAGATGCATAAGTTGTCTCCCCTGTCTTCTGAATCTTCAACATTTTGCCTTTTAATAAAACAACTGCTCTATGCTTGAAAGTCCTATTCATCACCTGTCTCAGGAGAGAACTGGCACCGAGATTCTGCAAAGCTCAAATTCAGCTCTGGGTACACTGCTGGAAATCAAACCAACAGTCACTGGAGATACTTCGCTATAATGGAGTAAAATTGGTACACAGCAGGTCGGGTCCAAAATTTCGGTATCGATGTCTCAATGTAAACAAGAAATCTGTTGCAGACAAATAACAGATCTATGTGCTAGATTCAAAGAAATGTAGCAAGTATCCCAGAATTTTAAGGTTTCCTACCTAGAATATTTTTTCCATATCATTTTTCTTTTCATTCAGCACTCAGGACCCATTTTCTTCTATGAGATTTGCAGTAAAGTTATCAAAACCTAACAAAATGTTCCACTCCTGAACATCCACCATCTTTCTTCAGCAGCTGAACAGGCTGTAAAACTGAAGCACTGTCATCTGGTGTATAATTATTGTAATAAGTCTTACTTGTAAAATGAAGGAGGCACCATAAGCTTACCTAACTAGTCTGAAAATGTAAAATGCTCATCACCTGCAATCATTGTCTTAACTGTCCTTGATCTTTACCGATAGTAGCCAAATTATAACAACTCTCTTTCTGACAGTGAGAATCGGCTAAAAATGCAGCACGGGCAGAGCACTAGGAAAGCTGCTGGAAGAGGGGCTACTTTGGCCAATTAAAGAGACTCTGCAGGAAGCTTTCTCCCTTTTTTTTTTGGCTAATCATTGATGTAGGGGGTTCAGAGGTGTAAGACAAAAATGCAAAGCAGGGAAAACTAGGGCACAGGCAACCTCAGGGATCCAACAGGGACGTGGCAATTCCACACACCCAGAGGGGGAGCCAGAAAAAAAAAAATATGCTCAAAGGTTATGGACATACGATCAAAAGCGATCACGTTACTGCAGTTAACAACTCACCAGCCATCATCCGAGATGCAGTAAAACACCGTGAATGTATTCTTCACCCACACTGCCTCCAGAGTAAAACATCTGGTGGGCAGTAATTCATGAAGCTGCAGCAACTTACTCGCTTTCAATCATGTGTCCATCCATACTCCTAGATCCCAAGCCAGCAAGACCCTACTTTGTGTTTAATTTGGGTCCCACTGAACACAAACAGGGTCCTCATGTGCTTGAAGCAACATAATTGCTTCAGGCCTTTGTTGAATTAGGGGCCTTATATTGATAACCCATTAAAGTGAACTATATATGCCGTATCGTTACATGTTATATATTTGGATAAGCAAATTCAGCAAGTCACCAGTCCTTCCCAGCTGTCTGTTTTAAGCTGCTGTATCGAAGCAAGGGAGTACTGAGCGTGCACAACTTGGAACAGAGCGAGTTGATCCTCAAGTGGCACAGTGGAAATGCACCTCATTGATTTACCACTAGGAAGGTGACATTTAGTAACTATCCCCATATCTCTCATTGCTATCACAGGACAAGGTTACACCGAGTCACCTAGATTGAAGAAATCCACCTCTATAAGAACCAGTCACTTAGCAGGGAAGAAGAGCAAAGAAACCCAGGCTCTGGAGTGTATTCCCCAGCTAAGCACCACGCTCTTGAGTGGATCTTAGCAGAGCTTCAGAGATCAGCCTCTGGTTTGCGGGGTGAGAAGTGTATCAATCCTTCACAAGGAGCTGCTGGAGCGCCTGTGTGCACAGCTAAGCAGCTTGAAGGATTCCACTTCCAAAGTGTTGGTTCAGCCTAACAAGATACTTGGCTTTGGCGGTGAGGTTCAATCTGTTTCCTCTTGTTCTTCCCAACAAAAAGATACCTATTTATTCCTTACACTCAGGCTGCTCTCAGACTGAGTCCCCAAGCCCTTCCTTGCTCTGAAGTCCCTATCCACAGTAAACCTCTCTTATCTGGGGTAGTAGCGAATAGTGCTTCACACCGCTCTTTGAGTGTCAGGAAGAAGGTTGCTGGAGAGAAATCAGGGCTGTCTCTCCCTCCTGCCAGCTGCATTTTTGCATTTACCAGCTCGGTTGGTATCGCAGATCAACAAAGGGTGGGGAATGGCCCTCATCCAAAGCAGGGCATTGCTTCTGGCAAATGCTGGTAACAGGTATTTCAAGTCTGCCTCTTTGCTATTTGGGAGCTGTACTGTTTGACCTGCTGTCCATGAAGGAGTCACATTTTAACTTCACTTCTCACCCCACCTGATCTTTTCTAGCCTCAGAAGCATAACACAGAGATGAATTTGTTGAAGGGCACTAAGAAAAAAATTATATATTCCCACTAAAAAGGTGATGGGAAACGTTATGGGAACATCTCTACAGCTTACAATATAAGCTAAATAAGAGTACCACCTATACACGTAAAACTAATTTATTTTAGTGGTATGAAACGTGTTTTGCCTAATAGCATAAAGTTCTCCACTGGGCTAGAAGAGACAACGCATGGTAGAATTACAGCACATTTCAACTGAAGAAATAAATAAAGTTACTTCTGATAACACCAGGATGTTGTTACTGCCTTGTCCTTGTATATACTGTGCACACCCCAGAAGTTTAGCGACGTTGCATTTGAAACACAAAGGAAAGTAAAAATAAGAAAATAAATGACTTGGTATTTTCACATAAGCCCTACAAGACAGAAGAGTCGTTCTCACCTGTCTGCTTTGAGATGGCAATGTGGCAGGCTGCATGTGTCTCTGCATCCGATGTGGCTGTATCAGCTGTCGAAACTGCTGCTGGAGAAACTGGCTATTGTTAGCCTGCTGGGACTGCTGCGTGGCTGGAGACTGCTGCTGCTGCTGCTGCTGCTGCTGGAGATAGTGAATGAGAGACTGCTGCCCTTGTCCTGCTGTCAGAGGTGACATCTTTTGAGTAGCTGACTCTGAGGCAAAGTGAGACAGCGGTTTGGTATTATTGAAAGAAAACTGGTCTTGGCTAACAGGGCTCTCATTCACCAGACCTGGCTGTAAGCTACTGGATGGCTGTTGCATAATTATGTTCATATTTTTGGACTGGTTTGTAGCCATTGATTTAAAAAGCGAGCTCTGCATACTTGTGGGGTTGCTGGTGGGAGTGATGTTAGAGATTAATGTACCTTGAGGACTGAAGGGCTGCTGATGCAAAGCTGGGCTTGACAGCTTTTCTGGCCTGTACGGTGGAGAAGGTCCAGTATTTGTGGAGGCCATACTGGCAACCAAGTTGTTCTGTGGACTTTTAATGCTGTTGGCTGGTAAGCTGGCTGCCGTCAGGGTGGGCAGCATGGAGCTCTGCGGGCTGAAGGGCTGCTGGTTCAGAGCCGGACTGGAGAGCTTCTCAGACCCATAAGGGGGAGAGGGGCCATTGGATGGGGTGCTGCTCGAAGTCATGCTTGAAAGCAGAGTGTTTTGAGGACTCTGAATGTTGTTTCCTGGTAAATTATTAGCGGGCATGCCAGACACCATAACACTTTGAGGACTGAAAGGTTGATGGTGTGGGGATGATCCTGCCCTGTAAGGTGGAGACAGACCAGGAGGAGACATAGTGGGCCAGCTGGTAGCCTGTACTTGTTGCTTAGTAGTAGACACCTGCTTGCTAGCTGCCAGCTGCTTTAGCTGCTGAGCGTGCCAGTTGGAGCCAGGTATGTTGGGTAAGGGTACCGGCAGCATAGGTGGTGGCTGGTTCTTGCTCTGAGCCGCTGTAGAGATGGGCGATGCAGCAGGTTTGTTTGAGGGAGGAACTTGGAAGTTAGTTCCAGCAGATGATGGTCTCATCTGAGGAGATCCTCCACTGGTTGGATTGCAGCCCGGAGAAAAATCTTTGTTAGCAACATGGTTCTCCAAGTGGGAATTCTGTGGGGAGGACTTTGGCGTGGTACTTATGTTTGGTTGAGAATGACTCAGCCCAAGTGGCTCTTCAGCCTTGCTGCATAAAATCTTCTCCAGATCCAGGTCATTGGGAGAAGGATCAGGCATTTTTGTCAGCTCTTCCAATAGATCTTGCAGCTCTTGGTCCACAGACTGTAAGCTGTTTCCTTTCTCATCATAGTGGACAACGTTATTGTTTTGCCCTCCTATTGACGCCTTCTGATTTATTTCTGTGTTGGGTGGTACTGAAAACGGGGAACCAATGCCACCGCCATTCATGTGATTGTTTTCGAGGAGCACTGAATGACCTGCGACTCCCAGGGAAGAAGCGCTGTGACTGGTGGAGAACGGAGAACTTTGCATTTCTGGACACGTCACACTGGGATTGGCACCTTGGCCCATGGCAAGGTTTACATCATCAAGACAAAGTCTTTTAGTGTCATTTGGGAAAATGACATCGGGCACGCCACTGGAGGCAGGAGAGCTATCATCTTCCAGTTTTCTTTTAATGGATCCCTGTAACTGGGAAAATAAAAAAGGAAGAAGAAAGGATCCGTTACTGACCTTATTCTAACATGCTCTGAAGCTCCATACTGTAACACTGGGTTGGAGATAAACAAAATTAAATCATACAATTAAAAAACCAGTCGTGAGACAAATTCAATCAGGATTTAGGTGGCTGCAACTTCACTGAAATCAAAAGAGTTATAGTCAGACAAAGGCTAAATCTCACATGTTGGCCTTAAAACAGATGTTAAAGCTATAAAATACTGTCGTGAACTGTAATAGAAGTTTTTAAAATAGTTTCTGGTACCATTTCAATTAAGACATTATAGTCCCTGAATAACAAACATGCCGACATTTTTACGGTAACATTTTTTAGGTCTAAACAATGGCAGATCTGAATGAAACCCTGGACTGAATTTACTGACCTTCTGCCAGTGACTCGGATTAAATTCAGACCTGAGACAACTAAATTGTTTTACATTCTTTATAGGCAGAACATCTGAAATAACTGGCATACTTTCTAAACAAACCAAAACAAAACAAATTCTCAACTATCTATCTAAACAGACTTTCAAGCTTCCTAATCACAGATGTTTTAGATTTCAGAAACCAGTAAATAAGGCTAAGGCAGTATGGGCTTTGTCCTTTTGAAGAATTGCAACTCATTCATAAAAATGGAGCTGTTTTCCAAATACGATTATATAAATATCTTGATCTACAAGAAATGGTAGAGCTGTAAATCCACAAATCTTAGGGAAAAAAACCTGCCTTAAACATATAAAGAAAGTGAAACTGAAAACAACGCTTCTAATACTAATTCAGCGTGATATGGCAATCTCTTCCAAATATAATCATCCGTGGCTTTCAATTTTAACAAGCATGACCTGTATGTCACAGGATTAATCAGACATTAATATTGCTGCTTTAAGTTAAGGGAAATAAGCATTACATCCTTGTTTATCAATAGAGGGAGGGAGCATTTAGAAAAGTATCTAATCAGCAACGGGAAAACCATAGACAGTCACCGTTCCTCTAAGCCGGCTCACAGTAAAGCCTCTCCCAGCCCTGGCCTACAATTGCAAATGCTGCCAGTCATCTAGTACCATGAAAAAAATTCACATCTAATAACAGCTCCTATCACCAGAAAAGCTCCACCACCTCACCCCAGTGTAACCAGATCCACTCTAGGGCTGTGGTGGGTATGACTAACTTCTAAATTTTACACTAATTATTAAGCACATCACAGTTTTGCCTAAGAGTCACTATGCAACAGCCAGCAGCTTTGGTGCTCTCAGACAACGGTGGCACAGGACCATCATGGTAGGGTGCGTGGAGGCTGCAGGGCGCAAGGCGGGCACACCTTGTGCGGCTCCTTCTGCGGCGTGCACGTGAAGGTCACTGTGCAAACGGCCAATGTCCACCCCTAAGTTCAGCCTATGTTCAGGCAATCGACCACAAACATCCAATGTTCTGACCTGGGAACATGGGAGAACTGCCCGGTGGCTCACTCAGCTGGACTCACACGAGTGCTCTCTCGTCACTTATTTCTAAATTGGTGGGCAGAGAGAAGATTGCAGATTTGTGCCTACAGTTGCTTAGGCTATAGATGCAGTTTACGATTAGTATCGGACATTGCCATGCTAGTACCCAGCTTACACAGACATTTGGAGGAGAGTGAGAGGATGCAAGTTAACTGTACATGATCATCATGGCAGATGGAAAAGCAGGTCTGCATACTACGGAGAGCTCCTGATCAGGTTCTTGGAGGAGTTCACCTACCCTCCATCAACAGACACAGCAGTTCTGAAAGGCACTGTGGCAAAGAGACCTCTTTGCATGGCTATTTGCCCCCTACCCTCTAAGAGTTATCCCTTACTAGAGCAATCAGTGCTTCTCTCCTGTGACCTCCAGTTGCACTGCTTTAACATGGGTTGCACTCAAAAACCACTGGCAAGTGTGAACCGACGCCAAACGGGGAGAGTTGCTTTCAGTGCACCATTCACCGGTTACCTGACAGCCCTTTTCGGTCAGCAGTGCTACGCGTGGTTTGAATCGTTGCTCTGTGAGAGACTGCCTTTATATCACAGCCAGAGACAGCTGAAGCATCGGCGATTTGATTATTCCTCCGGGCTGATGAGGCCAAAATTTGCTTAGCTTTAGGAAATGGGACAAGGCCTAAATCTTCTCCCAAGTGTTGGTCTAATGACGGATGAAATTGTTTTCCTTCATTTTCTTTGCTAAAACTAAGCCAGAGTTGCATGTTTCAACAGATGTTGCCCTGTGTACGCTGAAACATGTCAGTAGAGCGTAACTACATATATTTAAACCCAGACATGTATAGAGAATCTTTACAGGGGCTTCACACGTCCAAAATAAACAGAGTGTGTTCCCAAGTTGCACCCTGGGAACTTCAGGCAGGAAGTGGTGGGGGATCTCCCATACTTGGCCAGCTGACATGCTGGCATGCATGTCCTTGCCAGTGCTTCTTTTGCCATAGGACATTCCTATGCTCTGAGTTACTGGGGAAAAATATGGGCTTTCTAAACGCATTGAAAAATAATTTTTTAACTGTTGCACTGGGGAGTAAATGTGATGGGAAAACAAAACTCCATTTCCCCAAGACTATTACTAGATATAAACAGATAAAATAAGGCCATAGCTTTCAGATGGCATGGGCATTCCAAAACTGGGACAGGATTTTTAAATAGGATGCTGTTGCTTAGCCCTCGTGAGAAGCCTGGCTGCAAGAGAGGCAGTGAAATTAGCTTGGTGTTATGTTCTCTTGAAAAGCAAGACTCCTATTTCCCAGGTGAATATTTGCATGAGGACCATAAAATCCAGAAGACCAATTTCCCCCAGTGCAGGCAGGTATAACTCCACACAATTTAGTAGCATTGCTTTCGCTTAAGATAGATTTGACTACAGCCCCAAATTTGAGAGAGAAAGATACCATCCTTAAAGCAACTAAAGAAATCATAGAATAATTTTGGTTAGAAGGGAGGTTTGGGTATCACCAGCCCTCTGCTTCAAGTACATCACAAATGAAAAAAAGTATTTCACCAGGCACTTAAGTATGAAGTATCAACTACATACAGAAATGCATTCTTGGGCTGGACAGGCTAGCTGAGAGGTTTGCTTCAGTACTCCCCACTGAAACACACGTGGTTGTTACTCCCACGCAGCACGCTCTGTGCTGGTGCTGCCTGTGAGGAGCCAGCATTTTTCTCCCCAGCTCCCAGCGACTGCTCTCCGTGAACATGCCACTGTGGCAGCCCTGACCAGTGCAGGGGACAGTAATGCAGTTTCATATTACAGGGACGCTGGCTGGCTCAGACATGCTAAGAACAACGGTGGCAGGAGATCATCACCGAGGCACTACGACTTTTAGGACCAGGAGCTCCTGACCTAACTCATTCAAGAAGCTGCTTGTTGCAGATCATTCATCCAGTACTCTCAGACGTCTCAAGACCCTCTCTTTAAAACCTATCTATCCTTTTCTAGACTCTTCCCTTACTAAAAACATTTTTACTGCCCGTTTCCTTCGTCTGGCCCTGGATTCCCCAGGAAGGGGCTGATCTGTTCCAACTTTCTCCCCTTCTTCAAGAGGGCTTACGCTATTTGACAAAATCAACAGAAGGAAGAAGAGCACCAAAATATGTTCTTCCCCTTTCCCTGCTGATTAGTATATTGGGCAGCTCTGTTTCAAACTGAATACCTGCCAAGTGAATAGAAATATTTTAAAATGTAAACACACACACACTTAAGCTGACTGGAGGTTGTATATGGCTAAGTATGGGAAAGCTTCATCCATATGTGCAAGCAAGGACAAAGCAGACAAGCAACAAATGGGCTCTTGTGACCTTGTCAAAATCCATTAAAATGCATTAGCATGCACATTAGCTAACTTCTGTTTGGGAATACCTGGGAATATCTGATTATGAGGTCCCCGCTATCTCAGATTTGCTTTTGGAAGTGAGAGTGCCATGATCCCAGCACTACTATCCTCTCAAAACCAACAGGCTGTCTTTCTGGGAAAGACCCAAGTTACAAACGAGTAGCGCTGCTAGCTTGCAATGGCAGTATAACAAGAATAAATAATAACTGTTTACCCTGCTCCATCCAAGGAAGCTATACAGCTGTGGTTACAAACATCTAATTTGTCACACGCTACCTCTTCGCACAGAACCGATTCCCTACGTGTGGGCAGAGCACTCCGCAGGCTTCTCTTGTGCAAGGAAGAAAAGGCAGACCCGGCAAGCAAAACTAGTCCTTGGCTGCACCCTCTCCTAGACTGAGCTCTCTGAAGTTGCCCGCTCGGGTGACTTTTGGCGTCAGGCACTCTCCAAACTCAGGAAGTGGTGCTGGCCTTGCATAACTTACTATTTCTCAACGAAGGAAGAAAAGAAGGCTGGAAGCGGCAAAAACTGAAGCAGAGAGATCAAATTGGTAATAAATATACATGGTGGTGGTTCCACTGGATTTTAATCATCAACCGAACGGGCATCTCTGGACTGGCTCCCTGCCTCGCTGTCAGTCGGCCTTCCTCCTTTCTTTAATACATCAGCTGTCCTCAGCTGCCACTCCAGCTCTCCACGTGAGCCAGGCTGCCCCATGGCCCTGCTGCCAGCGCCTGTTAATTCTCCACCCGTCACTCGCTCCTTCGCCTGCACGGTATCTGGGAGGCAAGAGCCAGCGCGGCCCGCTCGGGAGAGCCTCGTTTCTCCAGCCTTGCAACGATCCCCCTTCCACCAGAAAGAAGCCAAATCTAACCAGAGTTTCCTATTTAGGTCAACGTAATGCAGAATTGAGAGCGAGGAAAAACGTTAGGCGAGGTATTTCTGTGCCTCTTCCTGGCTTCTGCAGCCTGTCAGAGATTCAAGCCTTGATCTACAGCAACCGCAGGGTGCTGATTATTGATCTGCAACCACCCCACCCCACTCACTGCCATTGAGAGATCCAACCTACAGCAGCGATTCCCACACCTACGCAGCTTCTTCAAGCGAGAACCGAGCCTGATGGGACACTGCCATTTTGAACCGATGTCTGTAGAGTCTGCTCTGCGTTCTTCTTTGGTGGGTAGTCCACCTCCCCCTGTCTCCAGCATGCACCATCACTGCTGGAGACTCTTTTGATTTAATAGCATGAAATCTATGGATCCATGACTGGGATATCCAGAACGGGAGTCAGATAACCTTCTTTCACTGGGAATCTCAAGACCCTTGTAACTCTTGGGAAATCCCAGGTGGCGGCTTTTCTGTTTGTTTGACTGAAGAAAAGAGAGAAATGATGGTAAAAGGAGACAGGGCAGGTGGGGAAAAATTCATTCTCACCACAGATACTGAGATTTGCTAGTGTTGTGGCAGCTTTGCACAAAGCCTTTCAGAGTAAGACACTGGTGCCTCAGAAACCTGGGGAATCCAGATCACCAACACGCTGCTAAGATCTGGCATATCTGAATTATTTTGACAGAGAGAGCACGTTGAAGTCTTGGTGGAAGGGCTGAGCAACACAGCAGCCCGAGATGAGAAGTCTTTTTTCCAGTATTTTTTCAAGGTATATTGCAAACTGGTTTTTCCCTCTGCAAAGTATAAAACCTGAGTCTAAGGTTTGCTCAGCTGAGCTGACCAGAGAATCTATCACTCTGTGTCTCTTTCAAACACTAGACACTGCCAAAACTGGAAGTATGTATTTGCCAGAGGCAAACTGTTTGCAGCATTCAGCGATCAAGACTTCAGTCTCTGTGGCTTCAACAAGCTTCAGCGAGAGCTATCTGCCCATCAGCCCAAAATGTTTCTATCTGTTCTGACAAAAACAGTCATGTAATGAGAAAATGAAACTGGCAATTTTCCATATAAAACAAGAAAACTTCACTAATTTTTCTCCTGTGCCTTAAATACACAATTTGGAAAGGTTTGTGCTCTCTATTGCTCATTTATCCTCACTCTAGATAGATTTTAATGTCTTACTAATCTTTGAGGACAGTTCATGAAAAAGAGGTGAGAATTTGACTGTGTGTTTGAAGGCTGGAATGTGGATCTGATGTAATATTACCTTTTAAATAGCAGCAGTTACTTGCAGCCCTGCTTGAACTATCAGACGTGCTGCTTTCGGTAGCAGGCTGGCTTGCACATGAGCAACAAAACCCAAATGCTCATGGGGACAGAACCCATTTAACTACAGCAGAACCTGGCACTGCATTAAGTGCATTTAGCACATCTGCGAGTTTCCATTTGTGCATGCTGGCTGCAGCTTGGTAACAGAAACTCACATTATATATATGAATCCAAGAAAAAATGCCTCCTGCTGACCAGTGAGTAGCCAAAGCAGTCCATGACTACGAGGAACATAAACCATGCTTTATCAAAGTCACATCTCGGGCTACAAGGAGAACTCAAGGAGGCTCAAGCAATTAAAACTACCATTCACTTTCTCCATACTAAGATTAAACATAAGCTAAAATCACATTCTTCCTACTGCTTTAGGCTGTTTGACCCTTCTGATTTCAAGCGATTTCAGCATGGATGGACATAAAGTTGTCATTTCACATTGTCAGGAAAGAGATCACATTGCGATTCCAAGCTACCAGAGATGTGTTTCGCCATGCTTAAAAATAGCAATACCCCAACTCCTCAGCTAAGGAGTACCAGAGTAGAGTCTGCTTTGGGGTCCGTTGGGTATTCGTAGGCTGGAAAGGTGGCAGATCTGTTTGTAATGAGGAGTGGTAGTGGAGAAAGGATTATGAATAGGGAAAATTCACGGGGTGGATTTCCTTCTATTCATCACGTTCATGGAAATCGGCAACTGGAAGGGAGGATGTAGGAAGAGGAACCGGGGATGTAAGCAGTCATTTTAACCATGAAAGGACATCGGTTATTAGCTAGCTTGTATGTATTATGTGGATTATTTTTACCTGGAACTACAGATTCTCCCGATTTTTAATTTACAGTGGCAATATGAAATCCGCCACCTTTAAAACAAGCATATTAACATAGATTGGAAGTAGCTACTTAGGCTACGCACACGTAAAACGCCTCCTAAACACCACTGCTACATTTGTAGAATTTGATCTTCCATCAGTACAGCAAACATCCGTTGACTTAATGGGAGCGTGCTGTGATCCTTTGCCCCATTACTGTCACCACTCATTGTGATCTTCTCCAGTTATTCCCTCAGTACATCAGGAACCTCAAGCTGTGTTAAAAGAGAAAGAGGAAACAAGGTGTGTGCTTTCCCTTAATAAAGGTGGCAACGCTCCCTGTTGTGAGTGCAAAAATATGGGAACTAACAGGGCAGTTGCTCCCATGCCTGTATGCATCACCTGGATCTGGGCTGACAGACACACCTCGTGTACGTCTCCAGAGCCCATGACAAGAGGTTTTGCTTGCTTGCACTGTCGCTCCAGAGCTACGATCAATTCCCCTTCCCTGTTAGGTTGCTGCAGTACACGAGGTCTCTTGTTTGACTGCTGAATATATGTGAACTTTTAAATAGTGACTGCCGACCTGGCACTTTCTTTCATCTACGCGGCCTTCTTCCCCAAGTCGCCATGCAGCATAGGAAGTAATCCTGGCTGCAAATACTCAGAAATGCATCATTTTGCTGGTAAGCACAAAAATCCAAAACATCATGACTCTACAAAACCGGAAAGATGTGATCTTACAATAAGCTTAAACCACAGAAACTAACAGGAAATTCAACCTGGACTACCAAGAGCCTAAGGTATTAGCTTTTTTTCCTAAATCTTAACCAAAAATTAAAGGGAAGGAAATACTACAATTATGATTTTCTCATACCAATTTGTGTGAATGCAGTTATGCTCATAATGACAGAAATCTCTCTGATGTACATCCTGCTTTGAACTGGAACACCTTACAGGCTACACAGCAGCAAGTTTGTGAACAAGGTTTTTCTGGTTACCCTTGTGTAGAATTACAGGCAACATCACTGATGTCCGTGTGAAGGTATCAGTGTAGGATCCAAGGAGAAAAAAAACATTCAAGGCAAGAATATACCTATTTTGCCATCCCACACAAGCCAGCCACATGCAAGAGACCAAGTAACATTCACTGTAAAGAAAAGAAAAAAAGAAAAAAAACCCTGAACCAGTAGCTTTGCTCCTTTTCAGGTCAGACAGAATTACCAATCTCATTTAAAAGGCACCAACAGAGATCTGCCCTATCTATCAAAACAAATGTTCAGAGCCTTCCCATCTTGTCTTTCCTTAGCTGTTTTCAGTATTAACGGCACTGTTAAAATGGAAATTTTTCCAGGAGAAAAATTGCTGTTGACAAATGGATCTGGAGGAACAGGACTACTGCTTGCTCCTGTGTTGTACTGCTAGCAGGAGATCTCTGTACAGATGCCTCCTAATTAGTCATCTGAAGATTTACAGCAATCACGTCACGCATATTGTTTGGCTGTAACTTCCACATTCCGTTTAATGACAAGTGTTATTAACTAGACAGCTGAAGACAGAACAAGTTCTCTGCTTCTCGGTTTTTAAGCTGTAGTACAAGAGCATTTCTTTCATAACTGGCTGTGAATCAAGATCAATCTTAGACTCAACGCCTTTCCATCAGTATTACCTCATCTTACCTCAGTTTTAATACCAGCAGTATTGTTTTATATCTTTTTTTATAGTCCATTAATTTCAAAGTCCTATGGAACACTTTGCAGTAATTTTGTAGACTACATTAATTCTCATGGCAATAGCTAGGCTGGAGAATTGCAGATCGTCTCCACTGAGCAAAAAGTGATGTTTTTGCTACTTGGGTCTACTGGGATTTGAAAGATACTTTTCTCTCTTCTTTTTCAGCCCCTAACACTGGCACAGCTAGGCAATGACCACAAGTTAACAGGAGCTAAGTATAAGAAACAGGCTGTTTACGTTCCTAAAGTATGAGGTAGGTTTACCATTTACTGGACAACCAGATAAAACCCCGTCTGACACTTCTTTTCTGCTACATATTGCACTATTTTTAAAATCCCGGAAGACTTCTGCGGTTTTATCAAACTACAGGTTCCATTTTGTCAAAAGGTATGGTTGGGGCATTAACAGTCTGGAGGCAAAGCCTTCAGTTAGGTCAAACCTGGGGCCAAAAAGCTCTCAAATTCTCAGAACAATAAGAAACAATGGGATTTCAGTCTGAAAAAAAGCCACTTTCGTTTCAACAGCTGAAGTACTCACACTTACTCCCCCAAAGAATAATAGGTGCAACCCTCACCTGCGTGGCTGCACCTGAACTCTAAGGCTGTGCAGCCTTACGTCTGACTGCTGAGTGGCCTTCTGCTTACTTTCTGTATTGGAAAGCAACGCATTACTGCATCCAGAGCTCTTCTCGAGGCTTGGCGGGGGACAAAACACTTAAAGTTTCTCCTAAGTGGTATCAGAAACCGGAGCACAACTCTAAGAAGGATGGAACAAACGGGCAAGGAAAGGAAACGTCCTGAACGGCTCCTCTCCTACTCATTCATCCAGGGCCTTTGTTAGCCTCCTGGATGTTCCTCCGCCTTTCAAAAAATGAAACAATAAACAGGATATTGATTAATACAGAACCATAAAAACAAGCCTCACTTAGAGTAAAAAGATCATGAACCTAGTGAGTCTCTCGCTGAACCTGGGTGTAGGGAGAGGTCTTTACACATCCAGAAGCAGCAATGTTTTGTAAAGCAGAAGAGTCTGGTAGGGAATATTTAATTTGTTTCTGACCACTTCATTTTATCCTACCACTTTCATCTTTACCTACACAGCAACTCCACTATTCTCCGTGTGCATTAACTGGAATAGGAACACAGTTCACTGGCAATGTTATTTGTAGGCTTCCTTCCTCCTGGACCAGCGAGATGACCAGACCAGCATGCAGCTCTGGCTCCTACAACACACACTCTTTGAACAGCATCTGTTACTTCAGGGACCTTTAAAGGGATTCTGCAAAATAGTGGTACTAAAAACCCCAAACCAAACACAGACCATCGCCCCACCGCTTAAGCCCTCATCCTGTATAAAGCCGTTGAAATCCTGGCCTCAATGAAATAAGTATTTTGGGACACTGACTTCAGCAGGGATGGGATTTCATTCTTTGCTCTTTCATTATTATTAACTAAAGGGGTGAATTAAAAACACACAGGATTTGGAGAAATTCCCTCCAGCAGAAAACGCAATGCTTAAGTTACTCGGGTTTTAACCAGAGAACCTCTCGACTTGCTATAGATACCAGTTCCCCTCTGTCCTAGAAGCAATGTTAATCACACATTCATCACTGCAAATTGACAACATAAATGCTGACTTGTGCAAACAATGTTAGAGAAAATGGTGTTCTTGCTTCAGAAGTGAATTACACAGCCTTTCAAGCTTTCTACACTTCTCAGTTTTATGTAAACTCTAATTTCTAAGCCTTTGTTCTGCCTTTAAAGGTCACACAGTTGAAAGCTATGAAGCATAGCATGTGTTCCCACTGATATTAAAATACTGTTTACTAAATCATGCATATAAATGTAAAGAAGAAACTGTTTGCAACCTACTGCGTTAATAAGACATGATTTATCAGACAACACGGTTCCAAGTATCAACATGTGGAATGTAAAAATCTGATCTTAATCACGCAACGTGATTTTTTTTGTTGTTTTTGAAGTAAGGTCTCCACATTGCCATGCAATGTCACTATCTTCTAATGACACCATATTTGACTGATTAAACTCTTAATCTTGCAAATGCTTAACTTCAGGAATACAAGCGGTCTTTTTAGATTCGAGCATATGATTGCACATTTGCAAGATCAGGATTTCATTTGCATATTCAAATTGCAAAACTGCATCTTCCCTTTGTCTGTGTAAGGCCAACTATAGCACTCCAAATGCTAAACAACCACCGTAGAGTTGGACAGTATTTTTAGCATCTCTGTGGTGCACTTCTATCTTTAGCTGCTGTGTTCACAAACAATCCCACAGGACACTGCATAGCTAACATAGCTCGGGCTCTTCATCACATTCCATTTTTCTCCCAAAACATGGTGAAAGCAGACTATACAACAGGCCAGTTCAGGATCTGTCAAAGTTTCCCGAGATGCAGTGTCTTGAGCAGAGCAGAACTATATCAAAGTACTAAAACATTAAAACATTAGAGCATTCTGCTCTGGAGTGGGGATGGAGGTTGCCGTGACTTCCTCCAGGGAAAATACAGCTCTACGCTCCGAGTTTGCACTGTGTAGATAAATCAAGGAGGACAGTGAAGGATTTCTGCATGTTGTTTCTTAGCAGGATGTGCCCATGGGTTTACGGCAAATTTCTGGTCAAAGCTTAACCCTGCAAGAGAAGTTAATAATTGAACTTGCCAAATCATCACAATTTCTAAATCCAACTGCGTCTTGTTTTTACAAAGAGGCATATTAAACCAGTGAGCCATTTTATTAGACTCATGCTCATGTAACAAAAACATGTGTTAGCTCTTGAGTGCCAAGTATCATCCTGGAGGGTTACCAATCCCTGTTACAGATTTTGTAGCCAGACTGCAGTTATCTGTCATAACAGAGGAGGTAGTTTTGAATACAGAGAATGAAGCATGCTGCTCGGTTCGGGAATACTTTACGTGGTCCTGGTCTCTTTGTAAAACTCTAGGAAGGAGATGTACTGGAGGGTGAAAAAAAGAGCTTGAAACTTACTGCTGACTGTAGCGGGACTCTCGTGGAAGCCTCCTGGATGGCTGGGGCATAGCCCCAAGCTTGCTCCTTCATTCCTTAGAGGAACTTTTGAAAATGGCTGCAGCACCACCAGTTGCAACATGCAACTATAGCAGCTGGGTCAAGTCTGAGTGCATAGGAAACGTTTTTAGTCTCATCTGTATGAGGCGTTTCAAAACTACAGGTTTACCACAAAGAGAAAAAACTCATCATGGGAATGGCAGTATTAATCAGATGATTGACCTTTGAAGCTTCAAATCTGAAATGCTTGCCACACCAAGCTGGAGCTGCATGTGGAGACAACAGCCTCCGATATCTTGATTTACAGAGGAAGTACTGATGGAATCCCATATATCCTGTTAATGGTGAAGGGAAGGGAATTATGTAAAGGAACTATTTTTTTCATTAAGTGCCTTAGCTGAGGTTTGCAGATGAGCCTAGACACTTGGCTCCAATTTGATTTCAAGGGGACAAGATAACCTGAAAACCCTTAGAAAACCTTAGACCTTGCGAGTGCTTCACAAATGGGCTCCTCATTTCCCCATTTACACTTATCTGCTCTCCCATTACTACATGCTATCAAACACTCTGTTATTAAAATTCTTTAAATGATAATGGGACTTTCCAAACAAACTGTGTTCATTAGCTTCCTCTACCCTATCACAGGTATGGCCGTACGGCTAGGAGGTGTGAGAACTGGGGAAACAGCATCAGGGCTAGGAGGGTGTCCCTTGGCTCTCCGGCAGCACCAGAGCAAGGCTGAGATGCACAGGAGGCAGTGGCGAGGCAGCAGCACGTACTGTGCACTAGGTCTACAATACACATCTGCAGTGTTTCTTCTTTTTTTTTTTTGGTCAGAGTTATTTTTTCCTTTTAAGCATAGCATGTGTTCAATCAAGAATATCACAGTTATTCATTCAAAGTGTTCGCATCATGTAACATGAGCATCAAGTTAAGGAGAAAAGAAAAAAAAAATGCAAGTACTTTGTTTTTTCTGAGCCCCTTCTTACAGAACTTAATTTTTAAATGAGTAGAGGCTTCCCCTCCACCCAGGATGCGAGGCTGACATCCTGGGGTATGGTCCTCATCCTACTAAGGGCTCCTTAGCTGAAAACCGTGGGTTGCAAGACTTGGCCTTTACTAAGAAACAATGATATTACAGGAAAACTCACTGCATACTTTTGAACATCAACAGTAAATTACCCTTCCATTTTTTAATACAGACACTATGTCTGGAGTTGAGCAAACACATTCTTGAAAGGTCAGAGCACTTAAACTGTATGTACCTAGTTTAGGATGAAAAACCTGTTGTTGCCTTTTAGTTATGACATTTCAGTTTACCCGCAAGAATTACACTACTTCCCCTAAAAGTTTTCAAGCCCAAGAACACTTTCCCAGTGTTGGAAAGTGAAGGTAAAACTCTTTTTCTGTATTAACTTATCACAGCCGTCACCGAATCCAGTGATTTGTCAAGAATACAGCCATTCCTCCCCAAAGGGCTTCAGCCACCAGCAGAGGCGCGTGTGGGGAAGCCCTGTCCACTTTCAAGAAGGGGCTGGAGGAACCCCACTTGCCCAGATAGCAGCCGATGGCGAGTCGCTGCCCAGGCGAGCCACACGTGACCATTCGCACCAAACTTTGCAAACCTGAAAGAACTATGAAATCTCCTAAAATACAGAGCTGGAGGGCGGGCAGCTCTTCATTTTTTCTGAAAGAATGGGAGGAACTTCCTCTTTCAGTTACAGTTACATGGTCTAGCAAGGATATAACTGCTGTAACGATAAGGAAACGACTGTCATGTCGGATGGCACTATGGAGCGTTACTGGGGAGCTGCAAGGACCTTGCAAACTGGGGACAAAAGTTTGGATTTGCTGGAAGTGCTCTGATCTGTCACTAAACACAGTGTTGTGTCCACCTTCAAGTTTCAGGGCACTAAGGGAGTTGAAGGAAAACCAGTTTAACCCTAGCCCAAAGAGATGAGGTTCACTTCATCACTTTAGACCGTATTCCCTCCCTGGGGCTCAGACGTCCCGAAGCCAAGGCTGCACAGAGCTAGCTCTGGGACTAATTAGCGCGGGTGAGCACTGCGTTAATGCGACCCACCGCACTGGGCCACGCTGGGACCTCAGCAGGACATTGCGTGCGCTGTGCCCAGGTAGGCTCAGCAATCTCAAGCTGAATTGCACCCAGAGAAACTCCCCTTAGCTTATTCAGTGCTGGTGAACAGGGACATCTTAGGCACGGTAAGGTGACTGTCCTCTATGTTATGAAATGACAGCCCCCCAGGTGGAAGTTGCTGAACTCCAGCTGAGAAGCACTGACTGACTGCAAATGCAACGGAGATTGAAACAGGTTAGCCACTAAGAAGTGGTTGAGTGTAACCATTTTATTTCATATTGGCACAGAGGCTGTCAGGTACTGCTTTGTAGAAGGGAACGCAACTTCTTCAAATGGAGTAACTTGAGCACTTCCAAGTGCTTACCACGGCTGCAACTCCTCACTCACCTTCATCCTTACCGGCATGCAAAGCTCCTGCCAGCTTAGCTTTGGTCCTTGACAGTCTTTGCAGCATGCATCGTGAGCATCGATACACATTTCATAAGTCTCCCATTCCCAAGTTCCTAACGGAGAGCCAACTTCTCTTCTGAACCAAATTTTCAGTGGAGTCCCTCCTAGTGCCCACCAGCGCCATTGGTACCACACCGTGGCGCGGTGCGTACCCAGCCCAGTACACCTCATCCCACCGCTGTGGTTGCTTTGGAGGAAGAGAGCTCCGGTTCTTCAAAACACCTATTTTCTATTGAAGTTGCTTGCGGGGACTGCAAAGAACCTGTACCTGGTTTCCTGTGCTTCAGTCACTAGATGTGCCAGACATGACATAGGAAATGGGCAGGAAACATCAACCTTACGTATCGCGGCAATTCTTCCCCTTCCCTCCATGCCACGTCTGAGCAGCACACCAAGACCTGACCTTGCACTTTCTAGTGCAGCCTTTCCTACACAAACATTTGAGTCGGATCTAGAGCCAAAACCAAATAAAAAGCCACACACATTGCCTATTCTTTTTTTAATAAAACAGCCTGACATCCTGTTTCACACCTATTTGTACTCAAATCTAAAACAAACAGCGCATTTTTAACTGCATGAATTTTGTAAGATCAACAAAAATTAAAAAACTCAACCTATTTTTTACTCCTTCTGGTACCAGTGTAAAGACTGTAAAGAACTGATATTCCCGGAGCTCTGTACAGACATGAGAGGTGTTGATGCACAAAAAAGGTGTAGTATGATTAAGCACGAGTTAGGAGGTTTCAGCTGTTATATTTCTCCTTCTCCCTTTCACAGTCATCTTAATTTTGCTCCCACTAAAAAAATCCAAGGCAGAAAACCAATGAAGACCTAGTCCTTCACCTTGCCTCTTTGCACAATCATTTGGACAATGGATGTAAAATAGCACTTTTCTAACCTGTCAGCATTTTATATTCACTTTCCAGGTGTAAATGACAGCACAAGTAGTAAGGAAGTGGAATCAGATACAGCATGTATTTCTCTAATAAAACTACCCCTCTTTTCCTCTTAAACACTTTAAATTGAAATACAATTTTCCTCTTTTGTTTCCCCATTAATTATATATGAACAGGGAAAGACAAATGTCAAGTGTATCTTTAAAGGAAAAATGCACCACGATTTATCACTCCTCCAATAAAAAAAAAAAATCTCCTTCTTCCTGGATTAGTCCTTTCTTTTTACAATAGTCGTCTTACCTTTTTGTAGTTTCTATTTACTGCCAAGAAAACATGCCTTATTATATCACTGGAGAATCTACAGGTCCTAACTGATCATCCAGTATCTTCCAGATCATGCCATTTGTACTGCTGATCATTTTTGAAAAATCAAGTCTGTATTCTATTTGGTCACGACCAGTTAAGAATTAACTCACAATACTGAACCCAATTTGAAGTACTTTATGTTAGTACACAAGAACACACCAAAAATAACGCATGGGAGAAATGGGGGGACATTGGTGTAAACTTTTGATTTAAGGAAGTTTCTTCTCCAGCAGCACACTGCATGTTCCCTTACACAGCGTTTCCTGATTTTTGCAAGACAAATCTGTTCTGTAACAAGACAGACACTAAGTCAGAAGTGTCAATATGAGTAACTCCCTGAAAATAAACTTTGCTCATTTACGATACAGCGTTTCTAATGTGGGACATGAAACCGAACTGCAGGAAGGGAGCTTATGGGGTTGCCCGCAAGCGAGCTGCACCGACGGCAAAGCGCAAGGCCCGATTCCTCAACCCAGCGAAGACAATGTGATTCCCTGCAAGAACTGCAGCGCGAGCATATCAGACGCCCTGTCACCACGTTTGTTCACCAAGCGGTTGTGCAAGACGAGATTTTGCTCGTCAGTAAGTACCTCCCGCTCCCAGGGCAGCACGGGTGCCGCGGCGCCCGGCAGGACGGGGCTCTGCCGGGAGGGCGCCTCTGGCAGCTCTTGCACAACAACTCTGAAAACCACCAGCTCATCGGGACTGCCCATTTAATTATGCCAAAACGGAGCTGCGACGGGATTCCTAGACAGCTCTCGCATTGCCACGGTCTGGATCTCTCATTGCCACATACTAGTTTTGGGTTTCTGAAAGAGGTTGAACTTCTTTTTATTTCCCTAAAATGTGTAGAAGCTCATGGATTGAATGGGAGGGAAGGAGAATTAACCTCAAGTGCATTTCCTTTACTTGCTAATGGTTTGTGCTTAACTCTAAGGGTAATCCAAGAACAAGGAGGGATTTTTGTTACCCCTTAAAAATGTGTTTATGTTTATCTCCATATGAGAAAGCAGCAGCAGCCTTCACCAGCACGTAATATGTTCCTGGCTTCTGAAGCACACGGCTGTCAAACAACTAAATACTTTTAATAGAAACCTGGTCCATTAACGAGCTGAACCATCAAATAGTCACGCGAGAACAGCAAACAACACCAGGAAGAGCTGCTGTCTTTCCATGCTGAACAAAAAGCTATTTGCAGCAAGAGAAATAATGCAACCTCTAATGCTTCTTTGCCTCTCTCCAACACATTTGAACACAACTTTCCTTTGGTTCCTGATACAAATTTGGAGAAACAAAACTTGCCTTTTTCTATGCTGACTTGTTCCTGGGTGCTCCTTTGTGCAGATGTCCCTCTCACGACCCATTTTGCCACATTCCAGTGCCAACTGCAGATCTCATTGTGTCCAGGCTCTCCACTGCCTCATGCATCAAACACACTTCTGTTTGGGTATCTCAGTGCTTGTCAGTAATATTTTTTTAAATAAAAGCAAACTTGGTCTTTTCCTCTCTGAAATCTCTCTTTGTGATATTCTATACGCAGAGTAATCTCTATTCTGTTTTATAACCAGATCTGGGCTGCTGAAACAACTGGAAACTTTTCAGCTGATTTCAGTGGGTGTTTCTCTGCGTATCTACTCACAGTTAGCTCTTTTGAGAATGAAATGATCGCCACATCTTTTATAACGATACCCGCGCTTATTCTCACCTTCCGCATACCTGTGCGTATAGAGATTTTATTGTTTCTGCACTCACCGTATTTGATTTGTTTCAAACCCCATGTGCAATACAAAGAACTGCACTACACGGAAGAGAAAGTCTGTGTCTAACACAAACTTTTATAATTCCAAAGCTTTAGACAACAATCGAGATAAACCTAGCATCAACTGCAGTGCAAGCTGTGGTGTGCAATTCAAAGGGGGCCCTGAAGGTGCAATTTGCATTTAATGTTTTTGCCGTTAGCTCAAGCTTTAGGTGAAACAAAAAAACCCTCATTAGTCAGGTGGAATAAACTGAAGGTGAAGTCTGCGGCGCTCCTACTCGGTGTGGGAAGAACCACGCTCACTTGACAGGCAAGGTGATGCTACATCCTGCGATAAAGATTTAATTTCTGTAATTTTTATTTGTGAAAAAGGATCAATCCCCCACATCTTAAGTATGTTCATCAAGGAATTCCTAACAACGGTAAATCTGCGCGCAATGCTTTCCTCAAATTTTTTGCCTTCCACATATAGGACAGCTGCTTTCCAGCCAAAGCACTGGGATATAGAAATGGCTGCTCTGATTTATAACTGAGGTGTTTAAAATCAGGCAATCTAATTATCGACTTGATAGCCCACAACGTCTGCAGTCAGCAAAATTTAAAAAATGCAAAATATTGACAAGATCAGACAAATACATAATGAGGGAGTTATTAAAATGCAAATTGCCTGCCTTCTGGTATTGCTGTGGTGTACGGCACAGGACCCCGGAGCCTGCATCTAGCCCCAGCCTCCCCCTAGCTCCGTGCTGGTTATGAGGGAGGAGAGAAATGGAGCTGGGGAAAATGAACGGGCAGAGCTATCACAGGCCAGCCGGGTGGGCCCCCACATCACGGGGGCCCCCAAAGAGAGACAGTGACTGCGTGGGAACGGGAGGCATTGCAATGTATAAGGAACAGGTGGCCCCGCACACACGGGACCCCAGACGGGATTTCAGAAAGGTCCTGGCTGCAGAGGGAAGCCCGACAACGGCAGTTCAGGGCCAGGTCTTTTTTGGGAGAACAGTCAGAAGTGGAAACTTTTTGCAAGTTGGTGAAACTTGACATCAAAATTCATGAAAGGCACCGCTTTAAGATTTGGTTAAAAAAAAAAAAAATTCCGAGGAAAGGATGTGATGGAAATCCTCTCAGTCCAACCTGCTCCAGGATGCTTGGACCAGGCTTTCAGAAGACAAAGCCCAGTGCCCTGATCCGGTTTGAGAAGTCCTAGCTGGAAGGTGAAAGAGGGTATCATTACAAGCCATATAATTCCCTCCTTTCTCATCTCTTGCCCCCAACTTTTTCTTCTCATTTAAACAGCCTTATAGTCCTGTGGACTGTCTAGTGCACGCTTATTATTTCACCTTGCAGACACATTCTTGTAAGTCTGAGGGCTGCGTATGTGTCTGGATGTCTATAATAGAACAAGTAAAATAATACCATTCCCAGCTGTGGGCTGGATGATCTAAGCCCCCACCAGGAGAAAACTTTGATAGATATTATAATTTTATGCAATGCATTTCAATCACGTTAATATTGCTGTAACAATCTCTAAAAACTATGCCAATATAGACGGTGACACCCAATTAACAGGCAAATACTAAGGGGGAGGTTAAATGCTAATTTTATATTGGCGTTTAGCCTAAGAACTTCATTATGCCATCTTCTATTTTAAACTGTAGCCATCCCACCTTGTGCTGTGCTGCTGTCCGTTCTTAGTCAGTGTTACGTGAATCACAGTAATTCCTTGCAAGACAGACAGGGTCACAACTGTATGGTGCTAGACACCCGCCCAAAACCAGAAGAAAAGATGGTCCCTGCCCCCAGAAGCTTGCGGTAACTCTGAGGCTAAGCTTTATCGACACTTGGAAGGGAGATCTGGTGCAGGGCGTTAAAGTGAGGGTTCAGACAGACGGGTGTAGCTACTCGGTGCTCCTGAAGACGCATCGAGAGGGAAAGGACACTGCAGCGATACAATCGTCTCCACTGAAACTGGCCCTTTTCACTACCTGGTTAGGAGCGTCCATAGGCAGTGTGGAGTCAGGCAGTCAAAAGGTTGCTGAGCCTCCCCGGCCATTAGTGAGCAGCACTGATACAAAGCCAGTTCTTTATCTCATCTTTCAGACAAACAAAATCCAAAATAGATGGAGCTTAACACACACAGATAACAGCAAAGGTACAGAAACAAATTGAAAAATACTACAGCATACTTGCAGCTAGAGCCAGGACTGTGGTAAAGCTGTATTGAATTTGCAGAGAAATTAGATGCCTCGTTAACTGTGGATAGATGCACAACTGCCCAAATTTAAACTTCCTCCTTTCCCCAGCTCACAACAGTCATTACAAATCATGCAGCTGAATGAAAGCTGAAAAAGCACTTAGAGCTCAGCAATTTTGCTGCGGTGAGTCCAATAATAAATGAGGGAAGAGGGGTGGCAGCACTGATAATCTTTATATCAAAAACATTTTCTGCAAAGCAACCTACTGTTTATTGTTCATATGTAAAATACATCATAGGGAACGAACTGTCCTGCATTTTATAGACAGTAATTTTATTACAGATTCCCCCTGATTATGACTCAGAAAACAAACACTTCATGCATCCTTTCTTTTTAATAAATGCACAAGATGATACACAACATGGCTGGATTATGTTACGCTGCTCTAGACAGTGGTTTAAAATGCAGTGTTGGCGGGTTATTTCTACTGTGCAGTATCACACATAAATTATTAACAAAAGTTAAGGAATGAAAGCAAAGCAAAGCTTCATCTGTCCAACTAAAGTCAGCTCCTGAAACATGCTGAGTATCGTCCCCCTGTTCCTAAGCCAAATGGGCTGGAGGCAGCACAGTACCCAAGAGCCCTGGTCCCTACGGTATCTCTTCCTGCTCTTCCCATCTTTCTCCCTGAAGCAATTAAAAAATCCTGAAGGCTTCTTGGCAAGCCCATTTCTTCTCTTCTCTCACTCCCTCCCAAACGCCAATGGCTAGGTGGGGTTTAGTTTTGTAAGTAAGTGCTAGGTCTTTTTCCTAAAGCTAAAAATGGTTGGATAGATGTGAGCAGCCTTGACCATGTGCAGGAAAATCTAGTCCATTGCTTATCAGTCGATTTGGCTTCACACCAAGAGTAACACACTGCTATAAAGGGCCAACACAGTGTGAAAAAGGAGCTGTTCTACTAGAATACACTCCGTTAATTCTGGTTGAACTGACATTCTCCTAGGACAACAGCTCAAAACGTGTTTAGACTATTGTACTAAGCATGGCAGGGAACGGAGCAGCAGGCTGGTTTCTCGCTGATGTCACTAAACAAGAGGCAGACCAAAAAAAACCAACCGAACAACAAAAAAACTCTTGAAAATCAAATATGGGACAAACTCTCACAGCATCATCTTTCACCAAAATAATTTGTCAGGTTTTAAACAAAAATCCCCACCACCGTAGCAAGAAAAAAACACTGAAAAGTCAAAAATTCCAGACTCGCTACACTTACTGTAATTGTCCTTTATAAGAAGAGCCCTCTAGTTATGTGAAATGACATTACCTCACGGCCCCAGGCTCCCCGTGCTATGCACAGGAAGGAAGCAGACACACATCTCTTTAAGAGCCGTTTCCTCTCTGCTCTATTAATTTCGGAGATTAAGCAAGCCACTCCTTTGTGGCATAATAGAGCAAGATAGAGCCATTGTGTTTGTGGAGAGTGCTGCTCACTGCTTTTCTACCTTTGAGCGGGGGGGATGCCTTAGCACTTTATTCTCAGATGAAAAGCCAGAAAACTTTCAGCCCCGCTAAAGCCCCCCTTCTTTTTAACTTACGATTTCAGCACATAGGAAGCCAGCAGCTCCCTCCCTTTCCCCCACCGCTGATGAGGATTTCAGTGTCTCACTGACACAGTTCAGGATGGAAGAAAAACCCAGTCGCATCAGATGAGGAATTCTCTTTTCAAGGGCCCTGAGTCAACAGGACTTATCTAAACAGCATTTTTTTGCCCGGACACACACATCCCACCTTCCTGTCCCTCCTCGCAGTGTTGAAGCTGAGGCGCTAAACTTACCATCATTTTTTTCTTTTCTTTTTTTAAAAATTTACACATCTTTTTTGCTCTTTTGCCTTCACAGCACAAAATCCCTTCAGCTCGTACCAGATGCCTGATGACCTTTAATAATACAGAGGCCACCACCTCTCCGTTTCAAAGACTATCAACACATCTGATGTTGGAGCCTGGGATTACACAGGCTACCGAAGTGACCACCAGTCGACCAGAGCCTCAGCTATTTCTAAAGTTTTTTTGAAGGGAGAAGAGAGAAGCCGGAGAAGATTCAGCCAATGCCAGAGCAAGTCGGGAGCCCCACTCCGAGCCTGGGCTTTCAAATTTCCTTCCAAAGCTCACGCAGATGATCTATCCTCAACTTTGCAGTTTTCCTTCCAGACTGTTAAGCAAACGAGGTTGGAAACACAGGACCTTTTTGGAGTCAACTGCCATAGGAAATACCACTTTGCGGGGGCGCACAAAGCTGCAGAATCCTTGAGACTAGTTCACATTTTTTACAGTGTGTAAACACGGCTGTTACTAAATAGAAATGCCATCAGCAGCAAATGGATTTCTTTAGGGGGAGGAGGAAAAAGATAACACGGGCTCAGAGCTTTTTAGCGTCAGAGGCAGCAGGAGAAAGAGCGATCTCCTGGCTGGAGCAGGAGCACATGAGCCACAACACTGTTTCTACTGTACCTTCCCTTGCAACACAGAGTCAGGAACCCATCCAGATAAAACAATTTGCCTATTCAGCAGCTTTCTTTTCATGAGCTGCTTCATCTTTGCAGGCTGTGCCCCCACCCCCCCGCCTTCCTAGTCGCCAGCTGAAAACTTCAGAAAGAAAAGAAAAGGAGAAAGGAGTTGTTCAGACAAAGGCCTGATTCTCTGCAAGAGGAGGGCACGCACACCAGAAAACATGGGCACGGTGTTTTGGGCACGGTGCTGGAAAGTTAGTCTGCCGGTAGTTGTAGGAGTCTGCTCCCCAGGCTCCGCTTCAGGTTTCGGGACCCCGCAATGATCAAAAAAGGAGGGAGCTGTAGCTCCTGCACCTTCAGCGTCGGCGGCCTGGATGTGTTTCTGGCCAGCGCTGCCAGCTGGGTATTTGCGATCACCGCACCTTCTCCCAGCAGCTACGTAGGGCAGGTTCCTCACAAAGTTCTCCCTGCCTCTCGCCAATGGAAATCTTAACCCCTTCCAGAGATATTTCTTCTGGGGCAGCCCTTGCAAAAGTGTTTTTTTAAATGATTTTTTTTTTTTTTTTTACTATTAAATGGAGATACTGTTGTGATGTATGAATGCAAATCACCAGTTCATATTGCAGAGGTGACTCAACAGCATTTAGATGCCGGAGCAGGATGTGATTCAGCAACTACAGGCAAGCAGCAGTGTACGCCTTGCATCCTCTAGACTTCTTTTTTCTTAATAAATTGAACTAAAATTCAGTTCAGGAATTTTTACTTTGGTCTTTTTTTATTACAGTCATTATTGATCTAACATCATACACACCTCTTACCCCTCTCCTCCAGTATTCAGAAGACCTATGAGGAATCATAGTATTGCCACACATCAATAACGCTAAATAAATCCTGTGCTCCGCATCACATCAGCCTTAGCCTCTGAAAAACTTTCTTCCCCGTGTTATCAAAATTTCACCCAAAACGCAGCCCCCACCACAGCCGTCTTACACCAACAACTGGAAGCAGCTTCTCTGTGGCTCTGTTCTGTTACAACCGTGTCTGAGCAGGGCGCATCAGCCGCCTTCGGCCGGTGGACCCTGCTCCATGGGCAGAGCTTGGAAGAATACCATCATCTTCCACCCACATGCATGGGCTGCTGGGGAAGAGCAGAGATAAGGCGGTTGCAAAACACAGGTGAAACGTTTATTTTTTACTGTGTTCCCTGTGAGGTACAGAAGGTAACTGACAGCACTTGAAAATATCAACCCATAAAGTTGAGCAAGCAGAAGCCCTGGTTGGCAGTGCAGATGCAGAGGGTGCACAAGGATGCTGGCGGGGACATACCCGGCGCCTGGATGTGCTCCTTAGCATGTTCCTAGAGCAGTTTTGAGTGTCTTCATGGAACTGCACGAAAGCAGAAGTGTTTATCTTTTACATAGTGCTTTGCATCACGGCTGGCGGGGGGGGAAGCAAACTACCTGAGCAGTCTTGGAAGATCTAACAGGCAGAATTTATTAGTTTTAATATTAAAATATTAAAAAAATCTACCCTGATCATAAACTCAGGGGCTTGAGTCACCAGAAAAAGAGACGTGGATTTTCTGTAAATGTAATTTTGGAGTTTAGAAGCCCAGAATAAGTGGCAATATTAAAATCATCAGTCAAAGCAACCCTGTCTCCAACATACAAACCTTTTCTCACATCTTCTATAAAGGCAAATCTTATTCTCATATTGCCTTTATGCCAAACCCAACAAAGGAAACAAGCATGTTCTTTGCTACCCACTTCGCCAAGGGATTGCCAGAGGTGTCTCTCCACAAGGTTATCCTTGTGTCTGGGTGTAGTTCCCTGTACTGAAGAGACCGTGCATCATTTCCAGGGATTAAGTGGAATTTGGTGACAGGGAGGGTCTGGACCAGGACTTTGCATTAGAGAAAATATCATGCTTATTGGAAGGTGTTTTGGCTCCCAACTCCAGAAAACAGCTAGCCATCTACTTACACCTTACCTGCACAACAAATCTGCATCGGATTAGTTAAAAGTGTGAACTTAAGCTGTTTGTATAAGAACACTTTTTCTAAAGCATAATAATGGCCTATTAGCTTTCATTTAAATTGGTTCCTAATGGAGGTAAATAAAATGAAAAGGAGCAATTTTAACCAGGCTGTCTAAACCACAGCATACACCAGCTGATCATCAGTGTAACTACCTGTAAGACCTGAGTCCCCCTGATTTAAATTCTGTCCTGAACATAAACAGTTTACCTTTCAGATGTGTTAAATCTCAGCTCTGCCATGCAATAGTTACCTTCAAATAGGGTAAAAGCAAAACACAATAGAAATAAACTGCATAAACAGTGCTCAGCACTCTATAGGCACTTTGAGAAAAAAAGGGAAAAAAAAATATTTAATCAGAGCATAATCACTTCAAAATTTGTTAGTTCAGAAAAAAATTACCAACCTTTCTTTGCATAAAGAAATATCCTTCTAATGCTTTGCAAGAAACAAAAGCAGGCGCAAGGAATTACAGTGATAAGCTAAAAATTGTTCAACTCAAAAACCAGCTTGTAAAGCGAAGGGGAAAACTAGGGAAAGCTGAGAATAAGGTTTCTTAATCTTACACTGAGGGGTTGTAAATGTGCAAGCTCAATACTTCACAACCTTTTTTGAGTAAATAAAGGTTTAAAATGTTCTTTCTTTAGCGTGACTGAATTCCTTTCCAATGTGACCTCAGCATGCCATTCCTCTATCTTTATCTGCCGACACAGCAGAGCTGTTGACCTTTCACCAATGACCTGCGCAATCAATAAACAGCCGACAAACTATCTCAACAGAAATGCTCCACGGACAAGTTTCTCCCTCGTTCTCTATGCCGTCAAGCTCCGCCGTTCCTGAACTTTTCCTCGGGCCCTCGGTTGTGCGTCAGTGTGACTTAACAAACAACACAGGGCTCAGAAATACATTTTCTTGGGCATTCTCTATCCAAACATATTAAACCTGTAAGTGGTTTTGCTCTTGTTTGCAGTCCCACGAACTGCTTTCATGTTACGTGTAGGATCTACAAGATCTCTACCTCATGCTAAGCACTTCATGTTGACTTGCTAGGACAGAATCCAAACTCACGTAACTCAAATACGCACAAACTGTTGGAGAGTAAGATAATAACTTTGGAAAATAAAAAATCTTATTGAAGACTTGCCCAAACACCAATTGGCCAAGTCTCATCTTAAAGAACTTCATTAAACAAAAGAATTAACACAGTCAATTACAGATGCCTGGAATAAGAAAAGAAATTAAGGCAGGTCAGAAAATACTAGCGTTATTATGGATGTCTTTCAGATGACTTCCAATGCTACAAATTCTGTTGTAGTTACACTACGTGAAATGCAACGTTTCTATCAATATAATTTAAGAAAGCACTGCATGCAGTTTGACTCAAACAGATCCATATTTTAAAGGTGTTACAAAATGGGGAACCAGTAAAGTGCTGCCATGTGTTTTACTGGGGTACAGAAAAGAGAACAATCATTCCCTGCAGTGCTTACAGCAAACATACCGAAGCATTGACCACGATCTGAGAAGCCAAAAGAATGAAAACTGAGACCAGCCATAAGCAGAAATGAAACTCATTAGTCCATAGAGTCTTTATCAAGGTAAAGCAGAGGTGCAAGTAGTGAAAAGGAACTTAAGATTATTAAAACTGAAAGAATAACAGTTTAAAGAGCTTATTCCCATGACACCTAAAATGCTTAACAGAGATGGAGTTTCTCTCTATATATATACATACACAGAGATATATTAACTTTTCTTAGTGTATATATATTTTTATATAGATAAAATCTAAGGAACACTTGCAATGGCTCTTAAAATGTTAATAATATTTGCTGATGCAAGATAGCTGACATTTCAAAACCCAATAAGCCTGCTAAAATTTGTTTGAAATACTACTTTCTTATATGCTCCACATACTCCAGGAGATTGATGTATTGTTTCTCTCCCCACCATTTAAAAAAATTGGTAGCATGATTACAACTGTGTTTTGAAATGTTCTGTTAAATTAATAATGTAAATCAGTACTAAGTGGAGCATAACATGGCATTCTTTTATACAGATTTTTTTTCAGTCTCTCTAACTTGAAAGTATGTTCACTGCATTTTTAGGACGCACTAATGACAAAGATTAGCTCTTTAAAGGGCAGTGGCAGCAGAATTTTAGTAAAAGCGATCAAGTCATTAAGCTGCTCATTACAGAAGTGAGAGTGTTTGCACTATTATCTGCACAGCAGAGAGCTGAAATGCATGTAGCAGCTCCAATTTATTTATTTATTCTTTATATAAGCAAGTAAGCATGGTTCAAATTGCAGTATTTAACAGATTGCATTGATGGAACAATACAATATTCCACTGAACTTAAGTATGTTCACGTGCATTTTTAGGACGCACTAATGACAAAGATTAGCTCTTTAAAGGGCAGTGGCAGCAGAATTTTAGTAAAAGCGATCAAGTCATTAAGCTGCTCATTACAGAAGTGAGAGTGTTTGCACTATTATCTGCACAGCAGAGAGCTGAAATGCATGTAGCAGCTCCAATTTATTTATTTATTCTTTATATAAGCAAGTAAGCATGGTTCAAATTGCAGTATTTAACAGATTGCATTGATGGAACAATACAATATTCCACTGAACTTAAACTTCAAGCAGACAAGAGCTATCAAAGCCTTTGATTAAAAAACCCTTGGTCTTTCTCTTTTGAGCCCAGATCTTACAGCCTGATCCTCCAAGCAGGATTTCATAGGCAGGAGCCCCTGCATTTCACCGGCACTCAGGCTGCTTTCATCCATGGTCAGGGTGCCTGCAAGAGCCGCCGAGGCTCTCTGCAAGCACAGGAGAGTCACCTGCACCAAGCCCCAGGTATTTATGAGGCATCTGCTAATAACTTGGTAAAGTGAAAGAATACACACTTCAGATTTCTACGCGTTACAGATATTTCTCAGTGTGAGAGTGGGAGTCAAACCTCCTGTTTGGGATTGCTTAAATAAACTGGCACAGGTTTCCAGCCATGGGTGTCTGCAGCCCAGGACCAGCAAACACAGCTTCCAGAAAAGCCGGGCATCCCTCTTGTCTGGTTTGTAAGTGCAGGACACAGGCGTCAAGGCAGGACGCTGGGCCAGGAAGGGAAGGGGTGTGACTCCGCTGGACAAGGCAGAGAAGCAACCAAGAGCCCTTGGCTACCAGCCATGGTCCTCACCTGACTCACGCTGTGACCAAAGCTGCATCACCCCACCATGCTGCGTGGTCACAGTGCTCTGACAAGGCGGACAAGCTATGACTAATATAGGTGGAAGAAAATGCAAGCCCACCTTCCCTTTTTTTTTTCCTCCCAGAACATGCAGAAAGCCCTTGAGATCCCAGCGCTCTCCAGGTCAAAGCAATGTGGGAATATTTGAGCTGTGCTGGGTTTTTGGGTTTGGTATTTTTTTTCCTTTTTTTTTCTTTTAATCTAGATGGAATGAATTGAAAGTGCTGCTAAAGAAGAAAATAAGAATGCAAAACTGGAGAAGCGCCATAAGTAGGTATATTAATAAACAGGCTCCTAATTTCTTATCTTTGATGGTATTCAGTACTATTTTAAATATTCTCAAAAGAATCACAAACATGCAGAAGGCCATATATAAAATCCCCAATGAAGCAATTTAATGCTAAATTAAAGCTGAAACTAGGTAAGCCCAACTCTTGGGATCTTGGGTATTTTCAAAGACTAGAATAGAATCAACACTACCCAAGAACACCGTGTGTTTTTCAGATTTTTAAATATTTATTTCCTAAATTAAATAGAGTAGGTTTAGCTGGTTCTTACAGCTTAGCAGGAAACAATTTCATTTCCAAGCCAATTGTATATTGACAGTTGGCAACAATGGTTTTACTTTATAAAAAGAGAATGGGAAAATAGTTGTGCATTTCTGAAACGCTTCCAGAAAATTGCCTTTGAGAACACGTTCAGTGAAAAGTATACAAACAGGCATTAAACGTGAATGTAATTTAATAAACATCCACTCAGCTATATGGTGTGATAAATAGGTAATAAGAATGTAATACAGGCATTTAGCTTTCAGCTTCCAAAGGAGCTGGAAGCTAAAACAATAATACTTTCATTAGACTCTCCTGCCTGGCATCAAGAGCCAATTTCCACCTATTAATATGGATTTCTATTACCTGCCTTGTGAATACTGTTAACCCATTTATCAAGCAAGAAGCCGTACTTTTGTCACTTATTACAAGCAGAAGGGGAGCAGAAGGATTGCTAAACCATGTAACATTACAGCGTCAGATTAAATCATTTGACCTGGAAGATAAAAACATTCCACTTACATTTAAAATGGAAAAAAAAAACCCAGCCCTGCTCGTATTACAGCTAATAAGACCTCTTGCAGGATCAAATCTTTCCTTGCTGCGTCAGAAGAAAAAAAAAAAAAAATCACTGTCTGTAGACTAATTGTAAACTCGGTGCATGTGTAATTAAACATGCCTCATTGGTTCTCTTGATATGTCAATAGTGGGTAGGAGGAGGTTGATTTAAGTTAAACGACTCAAGTCTTACTGAACATTTGCCCCTTTCTGTGTCCTCTAAGCAAAGCATCATTTAACAGAACAACCTCAGCCAAATATGAGGAGCTCGCAATTAAGTGTTTATTATTCAGATTACAGCGGTGCCCAAAACACGCCAGGCACTTTTCGAAGCGCAGAGGGAGGCACCGGGACAGATCCCTTTCTCGACTCCTGATTTACACCAAGAGCAAACGTGCCCTCCGAGCATGGAGCCGCTCTCCCGCTCCCCTCCCCCAGCAGCCCGGGAGATGAATGGAGGGACTATGGTGCTATCGCAGAGATGACAGGCACGCATCTATTAATCACATGTTTGTTGCTAAACACACTAAATTCCCACTTTCCCACAGGGCCGAAGTCTTCTTGTCCTCACACCCGGTTCTCAGCTGCAGCGAGCTGCACTCAGCAGCTAATGGGTCCAAATGAGCATTTAGCTTTAGCCCCCTCGTAATCTCACTTGCTCCACCAGACACCTTCCTGCTAGGGTATTAAGACCATAACATTTTTCTTGCTATTCACACCGGGTCAGATTATAAAACACGTCTGCTTCCATGCCTATGATAAAAACTCCACAATATCCACCTCACCCACTTTTTCTGGAGTGATGACCCAGGAGAAGTACTCCCACTCTACGCATCGCAGCTACAGATGCCAAAAATACTTAAGACCTCAATCCACAAGGGAGAGCCAGGATCCGGTAAAGCAGCAGAATGCGAGCGAAGTTTCTGAAGTTATAATACTTCAATTTTTCTGGTCTCCATTCAGTGGAGTCATTAAAGACATGTGAATTCTTCAGCTGGGATGTCTCAGCTTTCCTTGCCTCATTCCCCACTGCTGTAACTCAGCAAACCTAGTTCACTTGACTTCAACAGCTTAGTGCTGGTTTACCCCACTCACCTGGTTATTCTTGTTTTGATTCAGTTTTGTCAAACCATTGAAGTCTCCCAATGTGTTTCTTTTGGGAAGACTTCCATACGACTTCCACCCCTGGCACGGCAGAGCGCTTCCTGCCCCACGCGCTCCAGTGGAGCCAAGCGACCTCCAAAACTCCTACTGAGGAAAGAACATTTCTCTTTTCCTTCCCTGAAATCTCGCAGTAATCAGTAAGTTAGCGAGTTACTCAGAAGTCATCAAGCAACGAGGCTGCTCACTATATTCCTCAAGGAAATTATTACAACGAGTAATTCTCAGTGCAGTACTATCGGTTGGCCAATCTTACATCTTTTTTCAAAGGACTGGAAGAAGTACTGCGGCTTTGTGAAACACATTTTGAATTCCTCTCATACTCTTGGGTAGTCATTTTATCCTCTATTTTACCTTTTTGCACACTGCAAGATCATCCATACCCATTTCTTTCTCAGTGGTCCTTTAATCCTTTTCTGTTCATGCTGCAGCTCAGCACAAGGACGGGTGTATTTCTATAAGCCACGTACTCAGGAGGCTCTATCAATATGCACGCATGGTGCAAGGAAGAAACATATTTCTGCTGAAGAAGAATCAGAAGTTGGGGTCAGACATTTTATATTTTAGCCAGATTTTGATAAGACATATTAGGAATTCATAGGGCTTTTATCATTTTCAACAGCAAGAGGATTAGACCCTATGCTGACAAGAGCAAGAACATCCATTGTTAAAAGAAATATGCGCCACACTGAAATACAGCAAAGCACCTGAAAGACATAAAACATACTGTCTGATAAAAACACTATAAGCACTTTCAAATTCAACCCACTGATGACTTGCCGAGTCAGTGCTTCATTTGTCTGGCAGAGCCAAAATTACAATGACTTCTGTTCTAATGCTCAAAAATGCAACAGAAGTGCACAGGGAAGCCATGATTTAAACCATGGCCTCACACAACAGCAGGGATTCAAACTATGGATAATATACTGATGCTTAGGCCACGGGACAGAAAGAAACAGTAAGAATCTTTATTTGGATTCAAAAATTTTATCCAGCAAGATTGCAATATTGATGAAAAGACTCAAGTCTTAATTAAAAAAACCACTGATTTTTTTTTTTTTCAAATTCAAGGAAGGGTAAAGATATTGACTCAATAATAATAACAATCTCCCTCCTGTCTGAAGAAAGACCCCAAAACCAAAAAGCATCTCAAATTCATCCTTCTCCCCCCTAAAATATTCAGAGCGCTGCAAATGTGTTACAAACTAAATGACTTTTTGTACTGAACTTCTAAAACCCTTGACTTTTAATAAGGTCGTGCATCATTTGATTTTAATTACAGATTTTTTTATCCCTTAAATTTGACTAAAAATTATGTGATTTACAAAGCAAACAAGCCAGTTAAACAAAGCTAATTAAATTCACTAGAGACAGCCTTGCTTTTCCCCTCAGTGAGTGTTTATTTCAGCTCCCAGTGCTCTGATAGCTCCTGACAGCTTGCTGGGACACAAGAAAGAAGTAGGTCAGGGTAAGCCGGAATCAGCAACAGAGGATCCCATTAGACAGGCTTGTAGGGTAATACGGAGATCGAGGAAGTGTGTGATGTAGTGACAGTGTTAGAGACACATAACAAACAGCCTGAGGACAGCCTCCAGCAGAACCGGTACATTTATCTTCTCTGTGTTATAATGACCCCTCATACAGCTTATCCAGTTTGTGATTTCTCGTACAAGAGGTGCTGTATAAACCTAATGACAAAAATGCGCTCACGGTTTGCAGGATGATGCCGAGCCAGAGGCAGCACTAGCAGAGGCTCTCCTCCCACCGAGCCCTTGCCCTTCGGGTTACAGAGCCTGCCAGCTTCCAGGGGCAGACAGCTATTCACATAAGCAGAATACATCCCCCCTCGCTCTAGCTGGGAACGCAGCGAGGAATCTCACTGCGCACAGAGATCAAAAGAGAGTAAGACTGGTTTCTCCTAACCAGCTTCTAAAAACATTATACTGATGATTATGGTTGAGGTGCCTACACTGGATCTGAAAATATCAAGCACCCCGTAGCAAGAAAAGCCACCGTGGCAGCTAGGGAGCACAGCAAAACCGCGTTACGGGGCACAAAAGACGCCTGCTTCTTACTGAGCTGTTGGCTCCTGATGAACCACCCCCCAGGTTCCTATGTGCCATTTGAACTGGCAGGAGGGCTTGGGCATGTCTTCTCATACCACGGCACCACTGCCTTTGGGAGCAGCTACTGGCAGGCAAGAGAGGCTGAGAAACCTGTGGTTTCTGCTGGCTTGGCAGCTGGGATCGCTGTGTAACGAAGAAACACCACCGGAACCAGGGAGGAGAACAAAAACAAAAAGGCCAAAGTGATCAATGTAAAATATGAAATGCTTTGTGTTTCTACCACTGTATTAGATTATTTAATGTAAAGTGTATTTTTACTGGATATGTGTATGTATCTGGACACTTGCTAGTGCAGCTCTTCCCTCCCGAAGAAAAGGATAAGAGTATTTTTTTTTTAAGTGCCTCAGCAGTAAGAGCAGAAAACACAGCGTCATAAACTCTGCACTGTAATATTAAGTCAGAGGCAGGTGGAAAAGCAGAGCTCTAACCCTCCTTGTTCTCATGACTACTGCTCACACCATTAAAAGTTCAAAGTCTCTCCCACCATCTCTGGCAGTGCTGCACATACCCCAAACATTTCAATTATGAGAGTCAATTTCTCAGGCTTACACACACCGCCAGAGAGATTCTCCTCAACTCCAAACTCTGTCGCTTACATTAAAAAGAGAGCGCGAGCGTGTGCTATCTCAGAAAATAGGTACATTTGACAGGAACAATTTAAACCGCCACAGGCATAAACAAACACAAATGGAGAATGTTGTTTTATTTTGTTCAGAGCTCAATACGTTCCTTTGCTTAGAGATGTCTCCAGCATCCACTTTACTTGAAGTGCCTGAGTGACTGGGTTTTCTGAAACGATGGAGGCTGTATTGATAAAACAGCTCGCGTTTTTTCAGGAGTTTAATTTTTGTCACCCCGACTTCATTTTCATGTTTATTCAATAAGAGTGCGTCATGTTCAGCATTTATCCCCTCCTTTGTTTCTAGTTACAATCTTTCCACAACACAATTCATCTCCTGCGCTCACAGTGCTTCCTGCTCTTCAGGGGGTCACACTATATGGTCACTTGCACCCACCCATTTTACGACACAACACATCCCTTTCCTGCAATTTTTACTTAAGCGGACAGTTCCACTGAGTTCACAGAGGTTTTGCCCGAGTGACGCCTATTTGCTCCAACCCTGAGCATCTAGGTAAAATCCCGACCCAGTTAAATGTCCTAAAGAAAAATATGCGTGTCCTAACGAAAATATGCATTAAGATAAAAGCATTAAAATAAAGGAAGACAATGAGAATGATCAGAGCAGCACTGCCTGCGAGGTAGGAAGGAAGCTTTTAACAGCACTAAAATATAAAATTGATTTGTACACATATTTGATAAAAATCAATACAATTAGCAAGTAACTGAATACTAGAAAGGGAAATTGATTGCTCGAGGGCCCAGAGGACTTGGGGCAATCAGTCCATTCTTCTAGCTCCTCCACTCTTAATAAAAATTTACTTTTTCATAATCCTGCCTGAACTCTTTGCCCATTAATAATGCCGCTAAATAGCTCTTCTTTTAGCACTATTATTGCAGACCTGCTTGAATTACATTTAGAGGCAGTTTCGAGTGGCATGTCCTGGCCATTTTGCTATCTGCAGCACAAACCTCCAAGCAATAGCATAAAAGAATACCGGCTAATGAATGGGAGGGAGCACAGGAACACTTGAGAAGAGCTTATAAAATTAAATACCAAAGTTTAAATAAACGGATTACCATAGAATTGATTTGCTACATCAATTTGGTCAGCTTTTGCTGATACATCATTCCTTCCTCAAAGGAGAAGAGCCACCGTTTCGAAACAACTAATTAAACATTTTGAACCACGGCCTTACAAGGAGACCAGGGCTGCATTGCTCTGCTCTCCTGTCTCCCTTCTCTCGCCGAGTGATTCCTCATGCAGCGTAAAAATCGTTACTCCATGTGAAACAGGATACTGAATTTATAGTCAAATCTAGACTAAATGAAGTGGCTTCTACAGCTGCCATCTCTGAGCAGATTCCAGTTTCAGGCAAGGGCATCTTCTCTTCCTTCATTAAGGTGGGACTGGAGGAACTAAAATGCAATTGCTCTTCCCCGCGCAGAGGGAGGGAGGCTCCCGGGTCGGCCGGCGCTTCCTCCCCAGGTGAGGATTTCCATCACAGCCAACCGGCTGTACAATCTGATAGAGGGTGCACACCAACTCGTACGCATCTACAAAGGAGGTTTCTCTTTCAAAAGGTCAGATGCCTTCTCAGATAAGAACTTTCTCAGATGTTAAGCTTTGTCCACTGACTCATCTTGATAGGAAGCTCTTTAAACCAAAAACTACCTTTGGGCCCCCAACAACTTCTCTGCCAGTCTGCAGTTCAGGGTGACACAGCCTTTGCTGTTAACTAGGGCTCTGATTCAGCAATGCACTTGAGCATATACTTAAATCGAGCTCTATGAGTAGCCCTATCCAAGCCAAAGGTAAACAAATAATTTTTCCATATTAATGAGACCACTTGCATGCTTAAAATTCAACAATATAATTTAAGCACTTTCTAGTGCATCTCCAAAGGAACATCTCAAGAATTCATTGAGTTGAATAAAATCATGTATGCACCTCATCATATTCACTCCAGCAGAAACTCTTTTACTCCAGAAATCTCAACACATACTTACGCCTCCAATGGTCCAGCCGGACCAGTGACTAAACTGAGCCATTATATCAGCCTAAGAAAAGGTCCGCGGATGCTTTGCAACTCAAGCAGCAATCTGTGGATGCCTCCATAAGGGTGGATGAGAGACTGCAGTGCCAGGGGAGGCGAACAGTGCATCACTCAGCAGGGCACCAGCGTAAGTGCCACAGGTGCAGCTGCAACGTCTGCTAACTTGCCTCACTAAATTCTTATGATGTTCTTACTCAAAAGTTTGTCCTGCTGCTTCTTCTTACAGTGAAGAGACATTAGTCTGGACACAGAAATAGAAACCAGAAATGACGTAGTTTCAGCGCTGGCCTTCTTTGTAACCATGAGCAAACTACTTTAATCTCTTTGCTTCAGTTTCCCTGCCTTTACTAATAAAGCAGAGACAGTAAAACTTATTTCACCTAACTCGTACATCTTTTGTGAAGATGAAATGCTTGTTCCGTGTAAAGTACTTAGAAGATGAAAGGCATCAAGTAAATATTAATCATAGTCACCACACCTACCAACAGGATCTCCAGTATGCTGATTTGGATCCGTGTTTGAAGAGTCTTTCTTTGTGCAATTCACGAACTATGCTTTCCTGGAGTAGTAGAGCTGAATTAAAGCTAATCAAGAATTCCCATGTTAATCGGCCTTCTAGCCTTCAGAAGATCATAAGAAGGATGATGCTTCCATCTCAAAAGACAGCACAGTGCCACAGAATGAATTACATCAAACTGGCTGAAGCCCATTTACAGCATGGTCATGGAGGAAACTATAGTTCATCCACCAACATTCATCTTAGAGCATACACATTTGTAAATCAGCTTGAATTCAATAATGAAATGTTGAGTGACGTGTGAAAAAGCTCTCAGAGAGAACCAAAGAATCTTTTACTTTCCCGTCTGCCTTTATAAACACTGAATTATGTCTCCTTACTTCGGAGAAGCTACAATGCTTCAGAGCCAGCTGTAAAAGAGAACATTACCATCTTGGGTTGACAGAATCCAAGCCCACCTTAAGATCCCAAATTTCTGTTGAAGGAGATTTAGGTAGATGGTTCATTAGCAGCTCAGCTGATCTTCTGAACCTGCTTCCCGGGCATAGCGAGGAGCACTGGTCTCATGCAGACGTGCCCGCGAGGCTGGCCCAGGGAAGGCTGGCAACGCTGCTCCGGGCACTTTTGCTGTTCCATGTGGGACAAGTGTCAGATTATTTACTTAATGTCTTAAGCAACTTCTGCAGCTCAAACTTAGCTCATGCAACCATAGCTGTCCTGCTGGCAGTAACCAGCAGGTTAGCCAGGTGAAAGCGGTCTTCACTACTTCTGCCTGAACCAGTGAACTTACACAACAAGGACAGCAGCACAGACATACCTTGACTTTTGTCCCAGTGTTAGCACCGGCTCAAAGCCAACCAGCACGTACCGCAGCTGCACAGTGAATAGCAGTTGTGTGCTTCGGTTAGGTGTTCCGTAGCTGGCCTGCCCAAGCACTGCGCTCGCCCAAAGAAAAATCCTTCTAACAAAGTAAACCAAACCAACACATGCCCGTGATCACAGGGCCGTCAAAGGTGTGCAGCCCCGGCACTGCGCCTGCTCCCTGCCACAGCTCTGCCTGCCTCTGAAGAGGCGACACAGGGTTAGCTCCCTGGAGCATCTCTTCACTGCTGCTGAGTCCAATTTCTCCAGCAGAGCAATCACAGCAAAGGTATGAAAGCAAGAGTACGAGGAAAAAAACAAGAGTTGCAAACTTAAAAAAGGCAATGGAGATAAAGAAAAGCACTGTCTGTAAGTCAGTGTTGAAGGAGCAAAGAACAAGTTTGCACACAGGGAACTCTTACTGCTTGAGTGGAAGCAATAGGGGGTGCTGCACCTGGCGGGCCAGGCACGCGAGGGATCCCAGCCCTGCCGAGGTGGGCCTGGACCTGCTGTGCCTCCATCCTCCCCACAGATACCTGCCCGGCTTCCTCAGCTCTCCCTCTGTCTCCTTGGCTTTGCCCTCCCTTCGGTCCCAGCCCATCCCTGCTCTCTCCCCCCTACCATTGTCTCCTTGTACTTTGGACCTCTTCACCTCTACACCCGGAGGTCTCTGGCTCTCCATCGGTGGCTTGGGCAGCACCAGCCCGCGCAGCCGGGCCAGCCAGCGCCGCAGAGCAGCTCAGCTCAAGCCTGCAGTGCTGGTCCACCTCCTCGCCGGGATCCAGCAGTATGCATAAACAAATTACGCTACCGAGACAGAGCTATGCTCCAAAAGGAAATGACCACTGGATGTTATTGCTTAACCTTTCTTAATAATGAACATGTATTTCTTGAAAATATATGCCACCTAATCCTCTCGGCATTGCAAACATGTACAACAGGAGGGTAATTTAAGTTAATCAAGCCCTAAGCTTCACGTGAAGTTTAACAGTTTGCTTCACTACATTTTGGGAAGCAGATGGCAAAGCACTCAGTGGTACATTTTCTGCAGTCCTCGTGCAAAGGCCTATAGCTGTTTCTGTTCCGGGTGTGAATGCCAACGAAGGGACATTCGCTGGACTAGCTGAAGGCTGCAAAGTGGGTGACCATTTTAAATCCTGAAATAACAGACATGTAGTTACCAATACAGACACTCCAAAGGGAGGACTTGTGGGCAGCCAGAATCGGTCATTTACCCGCTAGTTCACCATTACTGCCATTCTTAGATATGATAGAATTAAAGCTACAGGTTGGCATAAGACTTCCGGTAATTAATCCGCGCTTTATCTGCACAAGTACCAACATCCAAACCCAGTTCCATGCAGGCGAGTAGTAGGTGTTTTCTTACACAACAGCACTTGACACTGTTGCTGTAGCTCACAATACTTCTATGCACGCTGTCATAGAATCATAGAATCATAGAATCATTGAGGTTGGAAAAGACCTCTAAGATCATCGAGTCCAACCGTCAACCCAACACCACCATGCCCACTAAACCATGTCCCTAAGCACCTCATCTACACGTCTTTTAAATACCTCCAGGGATGGGGACTCCACCACTTCCCTGGGCAGCCTGTTCCAATGTTTCACCACTCTTTCAGTAAAGAAATTTTTCCTCACATCCAATCTAAACCTCCCCTGGCGCAACTTGAGGCCATTTCCTCTCGTCCTATCGCTTGTTACTTGGGAGAAGAGACCGACCCCCACCTCGCTACAACCTCCTGTCAGGTAGTTGTAGAGAGCGATGAGGTCTCCCCTCAGCCTCCTTTTCTCCAGGCTAAACAACCCCAGTTCCCTCAGCCTTACAAATGACTCCAGACTGTACGCAGGCTGGCACGTGGGTATCAGAAACCAGTCCGAGTGGATAATTTGGATTTCAAACTGCCTCTGTGGACAGTCACTCAAATGCTCTATTTCTGTCTAGATTTTTGGGGGCTGGGATAGGGGGAGAGAAGAGCTGTCAAGGGGAAAAGAAGAATTTGTAGCTGATGTGTAGAGCCAGAACTGTTTTAAAGAAAGGGCAATTAAGACTGCCTAGGTCAAGCTTTTTCCAGGTATGTTAGAGTGACTGGGAAGGAAGGGGGTGAGCAGTAAACAGTTTAGCCTGCAACATTCAAAGTTTTCATAATTTATAACCAACAGAAGACACGCACTTCTTCAAAACACAGAGAGCACCCCCCAGCATCCAATTAATGGTGGTGTGTACGGTGAACATACTTACTCTAATTGACTGGTCCAATAGTCATGGCTACCCCCAAGCATTTCTGGAAGCAGCATTTCTGCAGTAGCACCATGCAGAAATGCTTCGCGTTTATTAACTTGTTTGGTTTTGATTGTTGGATTGGTTCCCCATTCCCAAGGCACTTAGATTTATTCTTTTAGCTTAACACTACAAAGTAATCAGATCACTCCGTTACAGCTGACAGACTAGGAGCTCGGAAGGGGAGGGGAAAGTGGCATCAGAAGAAACATCTACATTTTCTCTTACATCCTTCACGCTTGCCCTAAACTTTAGATTTGACTCATCTACATCTCTGGAATTCAAGAATATTGAACTTTAACTGACATGGGAAGTTATTTGAAGATGCAGGACTTTCACTTGAAATTAAGGCTGATCTACCTTCTGGGATCAGGGACCAAGATTCACTTCTCATAAAGTCTGAAAAGCCCGAACGCACTCTCCTTCTGCTTCAAGTCAAACACAAGTGTTGCTGCAACCAAGAAAACATCCTTCCAACGCTATGTAAAGTTCAAACCAACTAATCCGTAATAAGAAGAGGAGATGAGACGGAGGATTCAAACATGCCTTTGTGCCCTTCCATCAAATCTGTAGAATAGGTAAGAACAGGAAGACAAAGGAGATGGCTCAGAGAGTCAAGATTAATAGGGAAATTGAGAAAAAGGGCATGCCTTTGGTTAGGTTTTGACTGTGTCTCTTCAGTACAATTTATTTTCAGCTTTATACAATGCAATATTAGAAAACGCTTAGTACACAACCCTTGATGTGGAAGACAAAGAGAATTTTTTTTATTTAGACAAATTCCAATGTCCTTGTCTAATGTTACCCAATGCAAAATTATAAAGAAATTAGTGCTTGCATGGTCCTGTGTGTTTAAAAATAATTTGAATGACCCACTGCTTAAAGTATGGAAAGGGTCCTCTTACTAAAATCCAAACATATTTCATTTTAGCGTGTACTCACAGAGACAGAGGGTAAAGCTTGAAGAAAATCCCCCAACAGGTTTCTTTAATTGAGAAAAACAACAAAACAAAACTTCATGGGGCCTGTGATCAAATAATCCTACAGAGTTTGGACTTCATACACCAACAATGTCAGGCATTTCAGTGCAGTAGCATCAAAACTAGATACTAACTTGCTTTGAAAAGGGAGGAACAAAAATTCCTTTTTAATGAGTCACCATTTGGCAGTCAGAGATCAAAACCTTTTGCCTGTATTTCTGACTGCAAGATTGTATATACTTGGGGTTTTTTCAGTCTGTGTGACTTTATTTAAATCAACACAGTTAATTAAGAAAATAAGTAAGTTAAAGGAACAGGAAAAGTGAAGTCCTTAAAAGTACCTGACCATCAACATGATCTACTGGGTTACTGAAATACCAGATGAATTCAGAAATGGTTTCCGTATATAAATTTGGAATTGTGAAAATCCTAGTGAGATTTAAAGAAACTAGTCAAAGCAAAATGAAATTATACTCAGTACCTATTCTGATAACCACATGAAATGACTGTTGCGTAATTATTCTTAAACTAATGAAAATGTTTACATACTAAATGTTACATACTAATGTATGGGGAAAAAGCTTCTTGTGTGTGAGCGGAACTGTGTATGACAAATGTCCTCGTAAAGACATTTGTTTACCTTTGCCCAAAACTTAACCTATGAAGATCTGTGACGGAGAATGAAACATTAAAATACATGCCTGAGAGTAGATGCCATTTTTGTCTTTAAATATTTTCTTTCCCCCTATATCAAATTCTGAAGTTTCAGCAAAAAGGAAGATACTATGATGTGATGTCGGGGGGGGGGGGGGGGGGGGGGGATTCTACCCGAGCATATTATAGCCAGCAAAGAAATAAAACTATCATTCACACTGAGGGGGTCTTAGAGTAAGATGTACCTGCCTTTATTTTGAATATCATTTCCAACTATGTGAAAAGTCCCTAAAGACCTGAGCTAATAACAAGCACTTATGATTTACAAAATATTTAACTAGTTAAGGATGCTTAGTGTGAAGGTTAAGGTAAAGCACCATTATTCCCATTTTACAATGGACAAGTAAGAATCTGGGAACTATTTACTCCAAAAATTGCCTCCACCTCGGGAGGCCTGTGGGGCTACAGATATTCAGACCCTTTGAAAAAAAATCTTGACAGTTTTGAAATTAGAGTAGGCATTATTCGGGCTTGGCTTCTACCTTAGGAAATCTCCAAATTGTTATATGAAAACTCATATTCACAAAAATTAGAGCGGGGACTTACCACTCGCTCCACACAGCTATCAAACAGCCATCCCGTCTAACTACTGATCAGCAAAAGTGTCTCCATACCTTGCTGTCAGCTCACTGAACCATCCCGTCTCTTACATCAGTTGATCTTAATTTATGTTCAATTTACTTGTAGATTGGAAGTTATTAGAGTAAATAATTACAGTAACCGGTTACAGTTTGGGAATTGAGAGAACTGAAGAAAGAATTCAGAGAAATAACCTGATCTACTACTGTAAAGAGAATCAATCACCCATCTCCTTCCATTAGTCTTTTTGGCAATCCTGTGTCACTGTTGTCACAAGCCTGGATAACGATGCCACATTAATTCTCCTTTTGAGAAAGGGACTACAAGATTTGACTCCGTAACTGTGTCCTATCTGACCTTGGGGAATCTTTGGGGAAAGTTTCCCATCAAATGCAGTTACAGTTTTTACTGAAGGAGAATTACTGAGTTGGGCCCATGCTTTACAACTCGAATGCATGACAAAAATATATACAACAAATCTTCTCTTTCCAACAGAAATAAATCATCAGTACATAACCAACAATTTTACAGATCCAACCCTATGTCAGAAATTACATTTTCAAAGTCATTTCAACAAGCCTGCTCAGAGGTGATGGACGGGGGGCAGAACGAAGAGACAGCTACTGCAAATTTCTTATGTAACAACAGTTCTTTTAACTACATTTACCTAAACTGGAGATAGGCTGCATTTCCGAATCCAAACCTTCCCAAAGGAAAAAAAAAACTTTGTTGTAGTATTACAGAACACAGAACTGGAAAAGAAGAAGGTCATCCTACGTTTCGTAACAGAAACAGACTCGCTCCCTTCCTTCAAGACTACACACTGCTCTCAATGCAACGTGAACTGCGGCATCGCTGATGTCAGTGTGAGCGGGCAGAAGAGGACATATGGCCCTTTGTACTGTTCCCAAGATGCCGCGTGTTAAAAAAAAAAATTTTTCAAAAATCATTATCCAGGCTGGAAGAAACCCAAGCCATCGTAAATGTTTGTTTATTGCAATTTGGAAGACTTTTTTAGAAAAAAACAACAAACTACTCTTAGACATGTAATCCTAAATCCAAATGGTGGATGGGAATCAAGCAGGAACCATGCATTATTTTGGGGAAACCATGAATTATTTTGGGGAAACTTTTGCTGCCATGCTTATTTGAGTATTCCTCTGTAACTAGATATCATTTCTATTACTGTGGCTATGACTAACGAGTTAACAACACTATTTACACTAGTACTGTTGTATCATTAGAAACAACAAGATTATGTACTTTAATTCCAATGCCAGCACAATTATTTTAACACCAAGTGTGTCAGATCTGACTCTATACCCCCTAAATTAATTTCAGAGTAGTGGCTAAATAAAATGACATACTTCTTTGTGCTTTTGTTATAACACGCTCATGTGCAGCAAACTGTGAAGAAAATGTAGTAATTAGAGGTTAAATTAATCCCTGACAGACAGGCAGCTTAGTAAAGCTGGGCCCTCTTCAGAAAACATAGCATAAAGCTTGCCAGCCTTTCAGAATTAGGCACAAAGAGCAGGCGAGATTGGCAAGTCCCTCACCACTGCAATCCAACCAAAGGGTAACGCTGAAACATCGGAGTAAGTCTTCGAGCAGCCAATACTACCAGGCAGATCTTGTGACAAATGTGATTTAGAGCTCCAAGCAATTGTTGCTGCAGCCGCTCTAACTGCCTGATCAGGATCAACCACTTGAAATTAAAGACAGCCTTTTGCACAGCAGAACAGGCTTCTAACCGCCGTATAATCAACCTCGAGACGTTAATAAAAGCGAACAATGGCATTATATTTCACAACATAACTAGAAAGTTACCTTGCTGCTTCTGATTTTAATGCAGGTAGTGGATTTCATTGCCCACAACAGAGTAAATGCGCTGTGTTATTCTGAAAACAGTAAATAGCTATGTCTCGGGTAGGTGTAACTCCCGAACCTGCTCGGAGTTCTGAGGTACTTAATTCTAGAGAAAAAGAAACTTCTACAGAAACGCAAAAGAAAAACAATGCAAGACAAAAGAGGCAGCCAGATCATGTTGATGATATCCAGTAAGTATTTCTGGTTTGTGCGTGTCAACAGGAGTAAATGTTTTTTCCGACCTCTCTAGCTGTGGCACGACACAAGTAGCTGGTTTTTACATCCATGCAAATACAGCCTATTATCAGGAGGAGAGAAACTGAAGGGTGCTTGCTCTGTGCTGTGCAAAAAGTGCCCTGGCTTCCCCGCGCTGACAAGTCCTGGCGCAGGAATTGCAGACGCACCACCGTGTCCGTCCCACTTGACTTACACCTTATTTCCAAAGGTGGAAGGCGCAAAAAACTGGCTTCCCCCTGGGCTAACACTGATGCCACTCAATAGATTGCCCGACATGGGGTGAAACAATAACGTAGTTAACGCCCTCCCCTGCAGAGGTAATCTATATCATCTCTGCAACAGGCTGAGCCCCCAGCTGTCCCTGCCTGAACGGGAAAGCACAACAGGCAGCTGTGGTTGGATCACCAGGTAAATTCAAAAGAAAAAGAGAAAAAGGAAAAAGCCTGTATTACAATTAAAGTAAAGCAAAACAGGGGGCTTGTGGAGATTGCAGATCAGTGTGGGAGTGCATTAACACCACTGGTATTTCTGTACTACCCAGATCATCAATTATTAACAAATTAGGACATGCCTGATGGGGTACTTATGTAACACTTCTTTATCAATAAAACTGCCAAGTCCCTTGCAGGGAAAAGCACAGCGGATTTCAACAAGTCATAATACGATGCCTCCCTTTGGACAGGGTATGACGATGAATTCTGGTTTTCCCCTCCTCAGCCCGGCCACCCATTCCCAAAGAGCAATTTTGGTCAGTCCGGCAGCCCCCGCTCGAAGCCTGGGACGCACCCCAGCCTCCCGTGAGCAGCAGCCCTTTAATCAGGTCAGCGCTTATCAATGGCTCATTGTAGCGATGAGGCAGCGCTCGGAGTAAAGGGCCCTACGAAATCCCGCATCCCCCCCGCATCTCCCGCGCCTGGGCCCCACTGGCCCTTCACTGGCCCCATGGAAACAGCCACCGGCCGCGCGCTCCCTGGGCCCAGCCTACATCCCCCAGCCAGTCCAGCTGGTGGTAGGGAGGGGAGGAAGGAAACCCACGACTCTTTCCCCTGCTCAACCCTTTGGGCACAACTGTTCCTCCACAGGAGCAAAGGGCCAGCGAAAATTCAGCCTGCAGAGACAATGTCCTTCGCCCTGCTTCGTTTCCATTTCACTTCCTCCAACAGGCGAGAGCGAGCAGGGTGGGGGGCACAAAACAATCTCCCTTCCCTACGCAAGGGCCTGATCCTTAAGCCCCTAATTCCAGGTTCAATTCTGAGTCTCATCTACTATAAAATGAAAAAGGACTGCTAGGCCGGGCCCTGACAGGAGAAAGACTGGTGTACTCTCCTACCGCCCGGCCTAACAAACACCTTTCAGTTCATCTGAGATGCACACCAAAGTAAACAGCTCTAAAAAGAGCTACTGCAACTTTGCAAGTAAATGCTGCACAAAGTAAGTATTTTCCTCTTGAAGGAAGGTAATGACTTCGTAATACATTCTCTTCCATTTAAAAAATGAAAATTATTACCAGTGAGGAGGCTTGCCAAGAGGAATAAAGACTCTTCATAGCTCATTTGCATTTGCTAGTTATCCCTCTCTGACTGCATCACTCTCTGGTAGCGCAACTGGTGACTTCGAAAACGATGGAGTCATATCCCAAGAGCAACGAGCCCTGCTCACGCTGTCACCCTGAGATATACTTTCATTTTGAACAAAGCTAACAGGCTGGTCCGTAGCAACTGCGATGAAAAATATCTACCAGAAGACAAGGACATAAAGTGAAGCCTTTAACTGACAAAGACTTCAATTTTCTGTGCAAAGCGCTAGCAGTAATAATAAAGAACATGGGAAGGAGACTGTGATGCAAGCACAGACTGTTTTGCAAAGTTTCCCTTCAGCTGCTGGCAGCCCTGAGATGGGTTACAGAAAGGTAAAACTGTGTTATTGATCACTGCCTGTTCTGCAGGGCTGGTTTTTTTAAAAAATAAACCAGCATTGTTCTTTTGCTATTTTCACTTAAAACAATACTCCAGTATCTTCCAATATCCGGTCCAATCTGAAACAACACTAATGAGGGTAGTACTAAACGCCTTAACAGTTTCTTCGCATATTTGTTAAGCAATTGCCTTTTCGAGTGCACCCCTTTTATGGGTGCACAAACCAAAACTTACTACGAGTACACAATGGTATCGTGCACATTTGGCATTTTACAGCAATGCTCTGAAGTTCCCCTTCAAAATTACTGGCAAGGAAGGAAGTTCTGCATAATTTTAGCACCCAACATCTGAAAAAATTAGAACAGTCCCAACTGTTCTTTGAGATGTATAAAAGAACAGTTGAAAAACTTACAGTTGACTGGTGCTACCTAGGTTACCCGTCAATGGCATTGAAACTGGTATATTATTAAGAGAGGTGTATGATGGGAATTGGTTTATTGTGCTGATCCATAGTAACCAACTCCTGTTCGTCCATCATTTATCTCTCTCACCAGCGACATATGGGTTTGTCTATTCACACTCTCAGCATTCTCTCTGCTCCAACAAACAGTCAGCCTTTTCTGCTGGGATAAGGAGATTTTTTAGTTACATCCATTATGTGCATATCAACATTTATGGCAGGAAGATAATTGCCAAAGAGCTCAGGGGGATAAAAGCTCCCTCTTTATAACACAAACCCCCTTAAAAAATCAATATTGATATAAAACAGTTCAACGCAAAGCCTTGGTGTGTCTTCTGCTTCCTTCAGTTCAAAATACTTTTTTTTTTTTTTAACATAGCAAGTCAAACTGGAACATCAGGTAGAAAGCCTTCGTAATGAGTTACACTACTGCTCTTCCCATAGAGGAAAAAATAGCAGTGTACAATAGTAATTGTTCCTTAAAGAAATGAGTGGCAAATGTGTCAGATATAAAGAGGGTTCCTTGGAGAGGCGCCAGCATCATTTAAACTGATTTAGCCATCTTTATTTGGAGACCATACCAATTACTAATGAATCGTACCTTCGCCTAAATGGTGAAAAACGCTGACACTCAGAAACAGCCAGCACGAGGGAACAATGAAAACCTGGGGATCCTGTCTTTTTCCCTATTTAAGGAGCTCAGAAAACCTTCTACGACTCCATCCCCCAGTTTGGATAAATCCATTTGTCACAGCTTCTGCAAGATTTACTTCACTTTCCCATGGCTACGTGCTCATAAAAGTTATTTTAAGGCGACTTTCATCAGAGTAGCAAGTAACATAGAACATTTATTGATTAAATGACTGGGAACCAGTGAGTTGCACTGTACTTAACCTACAGGACGACTCAGAGATTTTACTTACTGTTATCCTTGCCCTTGCGTTACCTTCTGCCTTCCTAACTTTTGTCTCTCTCATGAAGCCAGTTCCAAGGTCGATCCTTGTACTACAGTTGCATCCAGGCAGGTTAGCGACCATTTAAGTCAGGGCAGGAGTGTCAGCCTGACACCTTGGATCATGAACTCTTGCAGTAAATCTTCCTGTACGTTCAGAAAGCATCTAGCACAATAGCTCCCTAATCCCGTTTTAAATCTCTGAATGCTACCACACTGTAACATTTGTTACAAGGTCAGTAAAAAACCAAAACCAAACACACTGTATTTATAAAACACTTCTACCTGTGTAACAGGAAGCCATACAAAGGAATTTAAAAAATATAACTGCCTCCTGTAATTACTAATCCCCCCCCAAACCCTTTAACAACTACCTTAGCTTTAAAAAAATCCAAGAGACTTTGTAGGTTCGAACTACTTAGTTACAAGGGACTAAAAGCGAAGCCCTGTCAATATTTGCTTTTCTGATTCTGAAGTATTAGTGAAAAGGATTAAAAATAGAGATGAAAAACCTCAAATTAAAAAAAAACCTCTGAAAATAAAAAGCTAAATTTAAACTGAGCTGCTCAATTCTAAACATTAAGCAGGTTTTCACTCACTTGAGCTGTTAACTGCACGTCGCCTGCCTTACAATATATACTATTTGTTTTTTATCCCTGAGCAACAGACTATTTCCTGGTTGAGTTTAAAAACTCAGTGACGTTCCAATTTCAACCCACACATGTGTGTCACTGTCAACGTCAGTGGCAGGAAAACATTAGAAGTCACCCCTTGCTAATGCTTTCCTAACATGGAATTTCCTTGTATCTCGCTCCCTCAGCCCACCTCCTCCCTTCAGCTGAGAGCATCTTTCCCAAATTGCCTTATTTTTTTCCCCTTCCAAACATATGGCAGGGAGGGAGAACTGAAAATGGTCAGTGCCAGAACTAGATCGCTGCTTTTTTAGGTGCTAGCGTGTAACTTACTCAAACTGCTCCTGCCCGCCTTTAACTTGGAGAGCGCGGCCGTAGGCAAGCAGCCCCA
>NW_008794951.1:5062492-5063420 GCF_000699145.1 Aptenodytes forsteri
CCCCCCGCCAGCCAAACCCGAACAAAAGCCGCGGTGGCCTCGGCCCCGGCGCTCCCCCGGGCCGAGCAACAGGCCGGGGAAGGCGGCGGAGGAGGGACCGGGAGGAGGGATCGCCTATAGACTGGGGGAGAGGGGCAGCCCCTGCCTTAGAAGGAGACGTGGGAGCGAGTCAGCGAGCGCCTTGTTTACCCTGCAGTTGCTCTAAACCCCGATCTTAATCACAGGATGAGAAACCAAAACAGTTTAAATCGTGAGTCAGCATGCATTTTATTTCAAATCATGTATAGTCTGGGAGAGAGTGGCAAACACGCCGCGTTTGCACCGTCTCCCTCACTTCGGGGCAATTCCCGTTTCGGGAAACGCACACACAGGCGCAGCCTCGCCAAAGGGGAGGCTGAACGTTGGGCTCCACGCTCTTTTCAGGAATAACCGAGGGCTCCTTCTGGGCTCGGCGGGGCCTTTTGTTCAAAATCCTGCCTATATAACGTGCGCTTCAGACTCCCAAAATAACCAGGCACGCCGCTGCCAACACAAATACCGGGAGTTATTAAAAAAAAGAATACCACAGACCAGCACCAGCCCCTCTACGTGTGACACCTTCCCGCAGGAGTCCCCTTCCGATGATGGGTTTACCCTTCCCCGCCTGTTTGATCCAAGTGTAAATGAAACCCCCCCAGCGATGGGCTGAGCGAGCCTGGCCGCACGGCTGTGTTTACACAGGGATACCACGGGCTTGCGGCGCTGGGCGCACCGGCACTTCCCTCATCCCGCTCGCCCCCGGGCCGCCGGCGTTCCACCCCGGCCGAGACCGGCAGCGTCCGCCTCCTCTTCCCCGCACCCCGGCGCGTCGCCACACGAGCAGCGGCACGAAAACCCACGGAGCGTCCCCGGCCGCGGACGGGGCTCGCCGGCGTGGCTGCCCCCTCCC
>NW_008794951.1:5063587-5107278 GCF_000699145.1 Aptenodytes forsteri
CCGCCGCAAGCGGCAGCCTGCCTCCTCTCCCCGGACTGACATCAGCTCTCGCCAGAAAGGAGGGCGAGATCTCTACCCCAAGTTGCTGGTTTCGCCTCTCTCAAAGCCCCGGCGCAGCCCCTACGAACACGAACTAGCCGGGCAAAGCCAGCACAAGGTGGGCACTTTTCTTGAACCGCGTCTGCAAACTTTACAACCCGGGCTGAGAGCGGCTCCGGCTGCCGCCGGGCCGAGCCTGGGTGGGCGACGAGGGTGTTTAAGTCCTTTTAAATCAACTCCTACTTTTCCAGTCCATATCGATTTCAAATGCTACTTACTGGAATATGTGGCTCCATGCGTGGTGCTTCTACCCGCTGGGAAACCAGCAGCATCTTGGACTGGGGATCAACCGGCTTTTAGATCCACTTTGGCTGTATTTAGCAAAACCCGGCACCGCAAAGGACTCTCAGACTGTTTTCTCCTTTTAGGTTCCAGACAAGTTCATCCTGGCGTTGCAGTTTGCTAATGATTCACTGTCTGTCTCAATCTGCTCACTACATTTCCATCAACCCACAGCTTCCTCACTTAGAAGGTGGAGTTTGTGGGGTTTAAGTTACTGATAGGCATATCTAAGTGCTGTGTCACTCAAAGAGGAGGAGACACACACACACTCTCACACACGCACATACACACGCTCTCACACACACGAACGGCTCCAGGCTTAAAGGGGAAGTAACACTTTCTTCTCTTTGGAAACCTCACAGATCCAAGGATTTTATTTTTTTTTTCTCTTCTGTGCGTGAAGGCGAAAATCGTGCAGCCTATGGACAGTATTTTAACACGCAAAAAGCTGCTTAGCATATTTAGCGCCGCCTTTGTAGAGCTTCAGGTTCATTTAGTACAGAAGTAGGGTAGCTCAGAAATATACTGGCAATTAATGGATTTTTTTTTTCCAAATCAAAGTGTAGAAATCACTGAGAGGATAGTCCGAGGCATGAAGTGGAAAGGTTTGAGTTATTCTTAAAAAGTGCAGTTTCCTGTCTCTTCATGCCATTACGATATGATATTCAGCACTCGTAACACTCATAAAAGGGTTAAACTCATCTCACGCAGGTGAACCCAGGTTACCAAGAAGGAAACAGCACAGTTGTTTCATTTTCCCCCTTTGTGCTATGTACACGTATTTTTGAAGACACACAATTCTGAATAGAGAGCTCCCATAAAACCACGCACTTCTCATGTGACTATAAATGTGCTTGTTACAAGCTGCAATCTCTGAATATTAATTTTGACAGACCATCAACTGAAAGCTGAGAACCTATTCAGACCTCCTCTTGGATTGTGCAGAAAGGACTGGGAAGAGCAAGCTGCAGGCAGCTAGGAGAGCACACTGGGTCCACAAATAATTGCTGGTATAATTTCATTTCATTACCTTGCTAAATCAGTACAACTGTCACTCCTGTCCTGATACGCTGGAGATGCTAGAAACCCTGTCCCAGTACACCGACCCAATGGATGAGATGCGGAAGACATAGTACCATTTCTAGTAAAATGTCTAATTTTTTAAATCATTCCTAAAACAGTAATATTAGTAAATTATGGTCTATAAAATTAAGTTATTTGAATAAAACTCAATTACTGTGGTCAAATACCTACAAGTGGAACCAGAATCTGGCCTCACTTACCTGAAAGTTTTCCACACAGCAATCATCTTCAATTTGCAGTTAACTGATAGACCAAACCCATCTTTGTACCCCGAGTTAATAAATATCAGTTCATCAACAGAGAAAAAATTGTTTTCACCTTTGCTGAAGCCTCTAGCTTTCCTGTGACTGCTGTAACAAGGGGCCCGCTCCCCTGAGCAGTATTTGTGTTACTTCAGTTTGCATTGTTTGGAAGTTTATTGGTTTGCTTTTCTAATGATTTTGCCTTCTATATTATTTAAAATTACTTCAATGTATTTTGTCTATTGAAAAAAAGAAGCACAAAAATAATAAACTTATGTGGATGTGAGCACCCTGAATTCTACAGGCTCTGAGGGCCGGATCTCAAAAGGTTTCGGTGTCTAAGGGGAGGCGTATCGACACCTGATGTTTGGGTTTGTCGGGCTGCCCGGCTCGAATCTACAACCCTGCCTGAGGTGCGGGGCTCAAACACAGCATTAGGGCATCAGCATGGGATCTAAAAGACCCAACATGCTGAGCAGGAATCACCTAAAATGAGCAAACTCAGTGGAGATGCGCATTCATCATGCATGAATTAAGCTCCACCTGCAAGGAGGTGCCGCTGTCTGCCCAGTATGCGATGCCTGGAACCCTCCCCTGAAGGTGTATGTGTGTGTGTAAGGGCTCCCATCTACCTGCCTGGAGTTTTTTGGACTAAGATATGTGTGTATGAAACGTGTGGAACACACAGGGATTCCCACATTCTGTGGATATACTGGACCTACTGACAACACCATGGTCAGATGATGAATGCATGGTAGGTCCATGACAGTTTTTCTATGCAGCACCTACCGTGCACACTAGTCATTTGTCCAGAAGTTTTGGACAAACCATGTCATTCATGACTTTTGCCAGCCATCTGAAGTTCCTGACAAATGGCAGAAGTCCTAAGGACTGTCACTTGCTTTGTTCACTTCAGAAAACTAGACCAAAGGACTTCCCCAAAAAGAAGATGACGTGAGTAGCATGTGCACAGGAGTTCTTGTCACAACAAGGACAGGTTTGGGTGTACGCAGAAGCCTAATTCCAGGCAGTGTGAGCATTTAACAAAAAGGTAACACCTTTGCAGAGATCACTCATTTTCAGCGATGGGTAATGGCTAAGCAGGGGATTTCAGGGTTGCAATTTTGGTCTTTGGTGATTAAATTATGAGCCCTTTCTTTAGGCATATTTACTGCAGCTGACCTGGGGGAATCCCTGGCTGCTCTGGAATCGATGACAAAACTTTCACTGGCTTCTTCAGGGCAGCATTTTATCTTCCTAGGTTAGGCCTACCCTAAGCAAATTGCAGACTATCTTATTATTGTGCTTCTGTCTTATTTTGAAAAGGTGAGCTGTGGGATTCTGCAGAAAAGAGGCAATTCGAAGGGCATCAAGGCGGTTGTTATGGCCACACGCTGAGGCTTGCCAGAATGCATGCTAGTGCCTCAAATGCTTCCCCCAAGGCTGGGCATCGAACCCGGGCCTGACTGGCTGGGATTAATCCTGTTCTTTATCAATTTTACAGTAGTTTGCTATATTTTACTTAGCATCTTTAATATCCATAGAAAATGTAATTTGCTTTGTTCACTTAATAAAACCAGCATAATTTCTTTCCAAATAGAGATGTCTTATTCAAAAGCCAGAGTCTGAGAGCTGAGAGAAGTTACAACTATCTAAAAAAGAACAAACTGATGAAAGGAGTCCACTGAACTCTATCTTTTCTGAAAAAAAACCAAACAGGACCAATGCTTGTCCTATACTCCATAGTTTTTGAAAAAGCAGTATCTTTTTACCTATCTAAGGAGAACTGTTATTTGGAAAGCTGCCAAATATGTGCTAAATAACTGCCCAATGTTACGTTCACCAAGTGAAAGGATCACGCACTCAAGAGACAATCTTGATGAGTTGTGTGAGCAACAGGCGCTGCCAATACAAGGTGGTCAAGGGCTAGAGATAAGATTTGCATCTTTCAGGTTGGTGCGAACTAGACATGCTAAAAACTGAGTGTCCAGGTAACCTTAATGCTGGGACTCTGTTCTCCCGGGAGAACCGTGCCTGACTCCCAGCTGGCCTCTGGGTGTTCCTGACATCAGTAAGGACAATGGAAGTCCGAGCAGACAAGGGCTGCTCCGCGGCACGTCTTGTACACTGGAGGGAAGCAGCGACTGAGCAGTGCAAGGATTCACCACAGATTCACTGAAGGATTCACAAATTTGTCAGTGACCCAGAATCAGATGGATGGAAATCATGTGATGCTTGCTACTTGCACGTTTTTGACCTGAAATCAGGTAAAATCAATGACTTTGTCTGAAATACACTTTGAGTGTATATTTATTGGGAGCTAAAACGCAAAGCAAAGCTCCCGGGGACTAAAATCATATGAACTGCAACAGATATACACAAGTCTTCATAAGGTAAAACAAGAGTTTGTCCTAATTCTGCACAAACCACAAACCCTTAGCATGTGAGAATGAGGTCCAAAATTCAAGGGAGCGATGTATAAACTGAGATGTGGGTAACTCCATCCCACAGAAAAGATGTAGGATTAGGCCAAACTTAAACAGGGTTATAAGGAAGAATATAAAAAAAGATGGAATTATTCCTCTGATAGAAAATTACAGAAAACCCACACAAATCCAACTGTGTTTGCTTTCAAGGAATGAAGACAACTGTGGCATAATCGCAAGTCAGCGTAATATAAATAAGAACGTAAGAATTCCCATCAGATCAAAGGTGCACCTAGCCAGTATTTTTCTTCTGGATATCGGTGATTCCATTTTCAAAAAGTACTTAACTAAACTGTGGAGATCATTACCGTGGATGGACATTTTAGAATAAATGGGTTCAAAAGGGATTGGAAGTACTTATGGAGGGCAAATTCATCAACGGCCATTTAACACGGAGATCTGGATGTGACCTCTGGTTCTGAACCACTAAATGCTGGAAGCTGGCAGGTGACACGAGGGGAGGAAGGACTCTCTCTGTCCATGCCTTCTGTACAAAGCAGGTTCTTTCCTAAGGGTCTAGTAGCAGCTACTTCACGGCACAGGTACTGGACCTGGTGAACCTTAGGTTTGACTGGTCAGTACTGCATTTCTTATGCTAGATTAGATCAGTGATCTAGCTAATTTGGTATCTTGTCTCTGACCACGGGCAATAGCTGATGCTTCAGAAGATAGAACAGAAACCTTTACTGAACAATTGCAGGACAAATTGCACGTAGCAGTGCAAGTTTCTTAGCAAGTTAAGGACAGACAATTTGTAACTGGCTGATGCTCAGGACGGGGAGGGCTCGTGTCCTTTGTGTGCTTCCCCCATAGTACACTATAATATATTGGGGATGAGATTTCTAATGCATGCAAAATTTCAATTGATTCCTGAAACCCATTGTACTATCAGCATCAGTGACATCTTGTTGAGTAAAACAGCATCTCGGGTCATTTCTGAATGTGTTCAATTGGATGTCCTTTTTTTCCTAGTAAAAGTATATGGGAAATACCTGAAAATAGATAAATTGCATCAATAAACAATTTTAATATCCTCAGTAATGCTTGCTACATTAAGCAATTGTGTAAGTCATGTAGAAAAATATGTATAATTGTTAATGTATCAATTCTGATTTTTTAAAGAAACATTACTTTTAGGAAAATCGTTCAATTGGATGTCCTTTTTTCCCTAGTAAAAGTATATGGGAAATACCTGAAAATAGATAAATTGCATCAATAAACAATTTTAATATCCTCAGTAATGCTTGCTACATTAAGCAATTGTGTAAGTCATGTAGAAAAATATGTATAATTGTTAATGTATCAATTCTGATTTTTTAAAGAAACATTACTTTTAGGAAAATAGAAAGCTTCAAGGAAAAAGCTTTTGTTTGTGAGCAGTTAACTAAAGGGTTTCAGCATGGCCTTCGTTGATTTGGACATGAAAGAAGGACACAGTTGATCAACTTTTCCTTCAGTAGGTCATTATTTACATGAGTGTCCATGGAAGAGTGTATAGGTAAAGTCATCAAAGGATGGACTGGCATGCTAACATTTCAGTGGGTACGTGAACTAGTTTAGGAAATTATATAAATCAAAGTGAATGCTGATTTTGTCTTTTGTACAGAAAAACAGACACAGATCTAACCAGAATCTCTGTGCTTAGGAGTTAAGAGATGGCAATGCTATTAGTAATCTCTTCATATTTTCATAGAAAGGTACATAGCATAAAATATGTAGCTTCTACTGAAGTATAGGTTGAAATCATATTGTTAACGTCTGCTTGGTTGCCAAATGCTTGTTCCAAATTGATCTACTTTGAACTTATATTTTAAATACAGAAATCAATTATTTGCATAGCTCAGAGATACACTTAAGCACATGCTTAACATTATGTATGACTCTCTAAGAAATTGAAGGGATTACGTGAGTGCTTAGGTAAGCACACAGATACATCTGCACCATCAGCACGGGTGTGATCAAGTCTCGCTTGCATGAGGCAAAATCTCAGCCCTACTGACATCCCAAACTCAAGACCACCACTCAAAATCTTTTCATGTAAACAAAAGTCTGTTGATCTCATCCAAGCATTTCATTTTCACTTGAGTGAAATCTGGCCTGCAGAATTTAGCTCTGCAATATTTTACCTCTCTTTGTCTTTACTTGCAGTCAGGCCAATACAAAGTTGCAAAGCGCTCTGAGCGCAGATCTCCACCATGGCTGAGGCTCGGAAGCAGTGCTAGAAGAACATCAAATACCTGATGCACCTTCGTCAAGGCCAAAATATTCTATAGAAAGGCTGAATTATGACCAACATGTTTAACTGTCTTTGTACAGGACTTATGGTCATTTCAATTCTGATCGTCTTGCAGCTAATAAGATTTTCCATTAAAAACGTAGAAGATGATACAAGTGAACATAGTATCACTTTTAGCAACAATACATTGAAAAAGTTTGCTAATTAACGACATTCCTCCAGTTCTGACTTGCGCGTAAAACGTCTTCCCTCTTGATTTACGACGCGTGCTCCCTGCGTGGCTGCTGCTGGCTTTGCCCGGTGAGCACGGACTGTGCGCTGGCCTTCCTCACCGAAGGCCTTGGGCTGCAGGGGCGTGGGATGGCAGGGCTGAGGCCACTGCACATTTCACCTGCAGCCTCAGTTACATCTAAGAATAAAAGCCCTCACAGGCTCAGCCGAAAGCGTACATGCAAATACACAGGCATCATTTAAATGAGCCTGTGTTTGCAATGCCTGTCACTACCCCGGAGATGCCTTTTCTCCAAGTGTTACATTCGGTAGCGTTCTCACATTTGTCAGTTGCTGCAGAGCTCCGGCAGCCAAGTGGGCACAAAAGCAGCTTCCAGCCCATGGAAGGGGTATCAGATCAGGAGCAAACAGTGACAGGTGTCACTTGCCAAATTTCCAAGTTAACAACAGGCCTCGGCAATAGGACACTCTTATTTGACTCCTGTACCTGACTGCAAGTAAGGCACCACTCAGAAGATACAATAATGCAGAAGAGGCTTAGTGATAATTCTAGCTTTGCTGTTTTCTCACTGCTGGATCGTACAGTTCATACACACATGCAGTGATCAGGAACATAGGGACCTGCCTCAACTCCGCTAGAAGTCAACAGAAAGGCAGATTCTGGCCCATACCTGATACAAGAAATTCCAAATTGCTTTAAATATCTAATGCAAAAATGGTTCTATATTATTTGTTTTTAAAACAGGACCACACAATTTTGCTTCCCTCAGGAAACACACACCTTTCTTCCTTGATTTTCCCTATCGTTCCTAGAGTTGTCCTCTCTTTGCTAGAGCTGACACTATTTTTTAAAGCATTCTCTATTTCGTGACTGTCAAACTATTCTTTCCATGCCAGATACATGGCAAAGTTACATATTCTTCAACTCAAAACAATTTACATGAATATTCATAAACTACCTGATGGCAGAATTGGCCCTGAGATTTAAAACCATAAAGCCCACAGAAACAAATGTTACCCTCTTCCCTTTGTCAGAGATCCCTTGGATCAAGCATAGAAATTATACTTTTATGCAGTTGTCAAGAAAATGCAAAACCAATGCATGAAACGTCGTATGTTCTGTTTATTAAAGAAGGGTGTCTGTGATAATACAGATATTCAGCCAGACTAGGATGTTGCCAATGTCAGTCTGTGATTTACTAGAAATTATTGATTTCAAATCTTGGTTTCCCAGGGCTACTGAGCATATCCTGTCATATAAATATGCATCCATTTGCTACCGGCTGCAGCCTTGTATAAAAGCGTGTTGTCTCAACTAGATTTCTTGAGCCAAAAAATAAAGCTCTACTTCCCTTCAGTGCAGGAACGAATACCAGCTATTAAGGTACATTTCTATGTCTAATACAGTATCAGCACGACTTGCACAACTATGGCATCTGTCCAGAATTATACATTTTGTTATTAAAATTAATAAGAAGGCACTGTCCTGAGAAATTGCACCACCCTCCCCCCCCACCCCCCAAAGGAAATTCTTCAAAAGATTTCACAGAGCATCTTTAAATTATGAGACAGGTACAGCCTCAGACTTCTCATACAGCTCAAGAAACAGCTTGAATTTAACTCCTTTTAGGTACAGATCTGTCACGAGCAAGTTACACAACACGCAAGTGCAAAAGGATGGTGGGGATAGTAACTCTCTGTTCATTAGGGCCAAGAGTGATAGCTGAATTGCCGGCACTTGTAAAGATTAGAAAGAAAGGAGAATACCCCTGTGAGCCGTTGGGAGTTTGGGCATGTGTGTTCTCTCAGCCTGTCCCCCTAGGTCCTGCTGTTCTCCTGCCCATCTTCTGCTCCTGGTCACCTGACACATTCCCGCACAGTGTTTTTTTCATTTGGCCCTACTACTCCTTAAGACTTTCTCTTGGTCCTTCTGCTGTCCTCACACCTCTAATCCCAGCTACCCACTCTGCTGCCTTCCCTGCCCCAAGGGGAACGCTCCTGAGTGGCGATGGGTCTGTCTCCGACTTACTGCTTGCTGAACGGCGCTGCTGCCAGGACGTGCCATACCGTACTGTGGACTCAGCAGCAGGCTACTGCCCACTGACAGTGGGCTTTGCAGGCCGACAAAAGGGTCCATGAGGTTTTGGACCTTTATGGTTCAGTCATTAGCTGCTTATGAAAGTTCAATGGCATTTGTGGGATTTGGTGAAAGATGCTGCCAATTCTGCTGCATGCTCTCTTTGGTGCATACCCATCTCAGTGTTCAGAGCATGTTTTTGTTTTTATGTTTTTCTCCAAAAAAGAAATCTCTGTTTTACCATCACTTTTCTCAAGTCACTTGCATGTCATAATGAGTTCTCTGTTTACTAAAATACAAAACCTTCAGGGCTGACAGCAGTGGCAGAAACAACAGAATCAACAGGATTGCATTTTCTTTTGTCTTGTCACTTCACCCTCACTTGTTTTTGTACAGTGCAGAATAGATTAACTTCGGGAACAGCAGAAAAGGGCGCAGCCCTCACACGGCCAGCCAGTCTACCCTTTGCAGGTAAAGATTGCGAGAGGTACGCGAACCAGCTTCCCTCCCTACTTTCTGCCATGGCTAGTGCATCTGGGGATGGGGCAAGGAAGGCACTTCCCCTGTCAGAAAGGTGATGGCGATCCCCCTGCTCTGCTCTGCAGCTCTTGGGCACCCATTGCCATTTGGAGCAGCATCAGCTGCAGTTTACATATTAAATTGAGGAAAGTTGCGTTTTGCCATGGGAGGATGGAAAAAGGTGGGTGGATGGCTTCCAGTCGTAGGGGATGCTGCCTGGCTGATGCCTACTTCATGTAAACAGCATAGCCCCATGGAAGCATGGTGATTTACACCAGTGAAGGATCAGGCCTGCTCATTCGAAGACAATTTTCAGCTGGCTTGGTAATGAACCTCTAAATTCCTTTTGAGCACTCTGGCTCTTCCTGAAGTATTTGAAAACAATTTATTCCCAGATTACAGTGAGATCTTCTTGCTCTTGCAGGAAAAAGAAAGGAGAGAGAGAGAGAGAGAAAAGGAAGCCCTGCAACTTCCCAAGCCACTTCAGCACTAATAGCGGTATGATCCTGAATCAAGGCAGAGGGGCTGACAGCAACAATAAGCGTTAACTGCTGCAGTGAAGGGGGCTATTTAACCTGGCCACTAAAAGTTATTTCTGCCACAGCTATTTGAACAAAACATTTGGCAATTAAATTAATTCAAGCATATCCTCTCTTTTCATGGGAAAAATGCGGGAAAAATCCAGGAAGAGAATGAATGGCATCTAGATTAATGAGGAACTGCACAAAAAGAGAAAAATAATGATTTTCTAAAATATATTAGGATTACATTCTGTGGTAGCACCATATGCTAGTTTCCTAGATGCCGGTAATCCTGATGTATTTTAATCTTGGCTAGTACCAAGGAGGGAGCTATACAAGGCCAAGTTCTTCCCACATATCTATGTTGAATGCAGTTTACCTTCGCTCTGTGTTGTGAATCTGAACCAACAGACAGCCACACAACTGCTTAAGATCACGCCTTTATTTTCTGGCTGTATCCAACTTTGGCATTTAAATATCATAATACTCCATGTCTTGAGTCTTTGATGAAGCCTTTTTTCAATGACAGAGCCTGGAAATGTTGGACTTAAAAATCACAAGCCTCTACTGCTTCAATTTAAGGATCAGATCCACTAATTAGATGCAGCAGCAGACTATAAAGTGCTCACGTTCCAGACAGAGGAGAACAACAAAAAGCCATTCTGTGTTAGTGGGGATGCATTAACATATATGCAGGACCTCATTCTTCTCCAAGTTGAACAAATATTCCTTAATCAGTCCTTAGAAATCACTTTTGAAGCTGGTGGCATTCTTCCATTATTAGACAGGGAAGAACAGCTATGACTATTCTAGAAAAAAGAACCACCGCTAATTAACATTGTTTAATTGGATGGATTTGAAATACCTATAGCACAGGTGACCCTAACCCTGGCCTGCTAGCCAAATTATTGTACTCCCTTCCCTGTGTGCAGCAGTCATGCTACTCTGCTCTAGGGGCATTGCCCTCTGGACACTTAACCACAAATCTTGATACAATTTCTGGTGCAATGATTCTGAGGCTTTTGGGGAGTCAGCAGTCCTAGGATGAAAGCAATCACACATTCAAAATTCACCAGGATTCACACTATCTTGAAGGCTTTTTGTAAGATGCTAGTATGAACACGTATCCCAGTTTCTGTAGGGGCTATGGGAAAGCGTTTTCAGGACAGCTGATTTTAAGTCAATGACAATGAAACAGAGCAGCATGGAGCTAAGAGCAGTTTTCTCAGTTGGGGCTCACCTCTGATACAGAGATGATGCCAGCTAAGCTGTGATACAAACAGGTAAGTACAATGTTCAATTATCGCATTGCTTTCCAGAAAGTTCTTCTGTCTTTGAATATGATAGTTCACATCTTCAGTGTTAGTGATCCCTCTTTGACAGCCATTTTGAACCTGTCCATACAACTTGGCCAGCTGATCCTCTGGCTACCTCCACCCCAAGCTGGGACTGCCCATGCAGTCTGAAAAGAGGGGGAAACGGGCAAGCACAACTTTGGACGTAATGCATACGAGGGAAGCAAGGCATGATACATCCCAGCGATGCAAAGGGAGCCAAACAGCAATTCACTCACATATTTTTAGTTTAGAGGAAAAAAAGAGATCTGCCTTTGTCAGTTAGGGATTCTGGGTTCAGAATTGAAGTGTCGCTGACCGTCTAGTTAGCAATCCATGCTACACTCATCACCATGGTATGTGACTCCCGGTGACCACATTGACTCTTGGTAACTCTTAGGCACTCTAAAGATAGGTGTGGTAGCACCTCAGAGTCACTCTGGAAACCAGGAATACACGTTTGGGAGGCATCTTTTATAATTGGCATGGCTGAGCTGCAGCTCTGCCTCAGGCAGAAGGTAAACTCTGTCTCGCTGGGGGTGGTGAAAGGAAATTTCTTAGCACAGAAAGAACGCGGAGCTGCTCGGAAGCTTGCAGGAAGGGGCTGGCACCTGGGGTTGCACAGAACCTCCTTGCAAAGCAACTGGAGGGAATTTTTTTCCCCAAGTGAGGAGCCTGTGCAAAGAATGTTGTCGCCCAAGTCACCAGTGAAGTTGCAGGGAAATTGAAATCACGGGCTACAGGAACCTTTCTGCATTTTGGCAAGATCTGAATCCACGGCTGCTTATAGAAACGTAATTAGCGGCCTGCCAAGCAGTTTGAAGATGTTCTGAGTGCTAGAAAATTGTGATAAACTTATCTTTCTGTGCCTCTGTGTCTTGCGAGCGATTATTCAATCAGTGGGTTGTTGACTGGAAGACTCAGCCAAACAATGATCGGGCTTCTAAACTATTCAATTACCTCTAATGAAGAAGGATCAGGGAAACAACCCTTAAACACCTTAAACAGAACAGCCGTATAAACAGACAAAATGACTCTCAAGAGAAACCCCCAGACACTTGCCAGGGTTCTTTGGAGCCAACTGTGATACAAATGCATAAAATATTAGTTGCTTAATGGTTGTGAAGTGTTGCTCTTTAAAAGTTACTGTCTTCCTGTCCAGACGAGGCTGCAGCTGAATGATGAATGAAGCGATCCATGTATCTGAGAGGTTTTCAAGCACCTGTAACTCCCATTGGTGTCAACAGGAATTTTGGGTAACCAGGAAAATTTTGGGCCAGTAAAACCTGACTCTGCATGATATTCAGAATCCCCAGGGCCATCGGCCTCCTCAGCCCCAGTGTTTAGTTGATGGAGTACTTGGAGTGAGGGCTCTAAAAATGCTGGTTATTTGGATGCGTGTTTGTGACGGGAGACCTGATCTCTAAATCACAGGGACCAGGTGTCTGTGCCAAAAAGTTAGGCTGCCTAGAAGTGGAACTGGGAAGAAGTCTATCTGTGGCTGGGGAAGAAGCGTAGCGATCGCTGCATAAAGTGCAGCAAGACAGGATTTTGCTTCTGAGCAAATTTCTTTCTCTTCTCCATTACAAGTCTCACCATATACAAATGGCTGACTTGGTATTGCAGCTCAAAGGAATGAATGAGCTCAAAAGAACGAGAAGAGGAGAGAATGCTACAATTCCACTGGGAAGAGCTGCTTCTTTTTATTTAACTTTTCCATTCGGTTAATATTTTACTGTGGCCTTCGAGAGCAGTCTCATCAGAATGCCTCCGTCCTGTGCTTTAAAACTGGACAGTCATCTGAAGCGTAAACTCTGCACCTGCCTGTAGCTGTCTAGAAGCGTTTTGTGTGTCTGCATTTTTGAAAGTATCTCACGGTTTTGTTTCCTGTGAATGTGCATTCAGCCCTGCACACTCACGAAATGCTTAGCTGAGTTTGGGAGCATGTACATAGCGGGCCACGGCTGGGGGATGGGGACAGGGGAAAGAAAGAAGGGGCTGTAAGGCAGCTTGAGAACTGATACGATGCTAGTGAGAAACTTCTTTGTGAAGGGAACAACATTGTCAGGTTTTGGCTTAAAGAGTCTCAAACACTCTGGCGGCTTTAGAAACTTGAACATGTACTAGCCTCAGCTGCGTGCAGATAAAACACCAAAGAGGAGCCTCAGTTTAAAACGGCGCCGAGTGCTCCGACAGCTTCTGAAATTCCGGGATCAGGCCCTAAAAATAACAACACGTTTAACCCAACATAGCCAGCAGAGCCAGATAAGATCATAGACTGCACAGCATAGTTTTAAGCCTGCTTTCCTAAACTGCAAAACCATTAAATATTTAGGTGGCCATATGCAAATCATTTAAATTCTGTTTCTCAGAAGCACACCATGTCGTACAGACATGCTTTGTGCTGAGATCCTCTTCCTAAGCTTTCATCAACTATTTATTTTAATCCCATAAAGGACTTAATTAATAGCTAATTGTGGGCTACCTTTTTTTCAAGGGTATTTAAATATGAGGGAGGAGAGCGGAGAAGCAGAAATGCAAAGACCTGGGTTTCTGTCAGAGAAAACTAACATAGAAGAAAACACATTTTTGTGAACATACCAAAGAAAACCCCAGGACTGCTCAGACATTTTCAACCCCCTCCACGGGTAACAATTTGATAATTCAACAAATAAACAGCCCTTTATGTAGGAGCTGTCTCGTGGACTCTGTGAACACTTTAGAGACTAGGGCCCCAGATCTTCTTTTCTTAATGTCACTGTGAATTTGCTTGTGGAAGTGTATGACACCATGCACGGAGCCTGAACAGCTGAGCTCATGCTTCAGGCATTCTCCCAGGACCGGAGGGGGAGGGGGCTCTCCGCCAGCTTTCGGCTGCCTCTCCCCTTGCATTTACACACACACACACACACAAATCATGTTATCATAGAGTGAAAATATGTAAGAATTCCAGGAAGCAGAGGAAGTTTGTGTGTTGACCTTAATTTATTTTTTTCCAGAGGAAGATCACTCCAAATGTTAAAAGGATGGTGGATGCTAGCTGAATTCATTTGCAGATATTTTAATTCTCATCAAATCATGTTCATAGTGAAAATATGTAAGAATTCCAGGAAGCAGAGGAAGTTTGTGTGTTGACCTTAATTTATTTTTTTCCAGAGGAAGATCACTCCAAATGTTAAAAGGATGGTGGATGCTAGCTGAATTCATTTGCAGATATTTTAATTCTCATTGCAACTCTTTCTTCTGCTGTACTTTGTCTTTTAGGATTAATGCTGTTTGTATTTTATCCCGCATGGGTACTTTGACTGAGGGAAGCAAAACCACTTGGCGAGAAGCTCTGTGGGACCTATTTGAACACTAAAAGAATTGGTAAAGGAGGCCCAAGTGCGTTCTGGTTCCTCTTTTCCATTACAGTACAGTAAAATTGGGTGAGACCGTTTCTGGAGGGGAGGGAAGGAAAGGGTGGATGAAAGAGCGGGCTAACGCATTAGGCTCTTGCACATGGAGACCTGGCTTTATTCTGCTTGACAGTTCTGGGCTTGCACTCTTAACATGCTGATCAATTTGGCCCCAAACCCAATTGCGCTTTTAAAAACACACAACTTTAAACCTGCAAGCATCTTCGTGAAGACTGCGGGACCTTAAAAGTTAACCGTGCACCTGAAAGCTTAGTCACCTGGCACTGGCTAGTGTTCAGCACCTTGCAACATCAGACAGTAGCTTACACAGCAGCTAAGCCCTGACACCCTGCCTCTCTCACCGCCATATACCATCAGCCTCGACCTTTTGTCTCTGACACCCTGCCTCTCTCACTGCCATATACCATCAGCCTCGACCTTTTGTCAGTGCTCACACTTGTAAGGGTTTGCACACATTCAAATACAGCCATTCCACCACATATAGCACACACCTGTGTGTGTACATACACCGAGCCAGGAAAATAGTACTTGAGTCCTTAAATACTTGTCTCTCTCTTAATCCCATATATTGTGAACAACATGGTCACACATAGACTTGTAAAATGGCAAGTAAAAATACCCCATGCTTCTTGACTGGCCAACAAGAAATCCAATCAGTGAAAATATTTCTGTTTAATTGCCTGGGTCAGACCTCCCTCAGCCTCGTAACCTCTGTTAGGAGCACAGGCTATGCCTTGTGCCTCCCAGCACACCTGAGCCCGATGGTTATTCCAGCAGAACCCCACACCCTGTTGTGTGCTAGGGCTTGCAGAAAAAATCGTAGGCGCTTTTGGTTTTTGAAAAATATGCTATGGCCGGCATGCATGTAACTTGCAAGATGACTGGGCATTAATCCTGGACAAATCTTGAAGAGTTTGGTTTAAGAATCTATCAGATTGCTTAAGATTTTTCTGCAAACTATTTAATTTCTTATGCTTCTCTGTTACAAACGTAAGCTCAAAGCCTGATTCAATTTTAAATGAGCAAGCCTGTTCTTCTAGCTAGCAGGCAGCCTATGATGTATATTAGGGCCAGGCATCCCCACCCAACAGCTATGCTGAAACAAGTAAGGCCATCAAGACGAAATAGCCTGAGCAGCTTACAGTGTCAGAGGCCTCACTGAAATCGGGGGATCTGTGACAGTAGACATCAGTGTAAGACTTGTGCCACAGAATTTATTTCTCTATTCAAGTTTTTCTCTATTCCTTTCTACAGGTTTTCTGGATTCACCTGTTTCCCCCTCCCTCTGCATGCCCCCCATTTTATTCTTTTGTCACACATTTCGACTACAGGCCTGCCTTCCCCGCCTCATCTCTCTTGGGCTCAGGCAGAAGGTGGCAGAAAAAGTAGTATTCGAATTATATTTTGGTTTTCAGACTATTCAGACTTAGAAGGAGGCAACGCGAGCTAGCTACTTTGAATGTCTTGATGCTGAGACTTTTTTTTTTTTTTGAGTATACCCCTACAACCCCCTACCAGCTGCAGTCTAGATTTATATCACGGGGAAGAACACAGTAGAACCAGATTGAAGATTAATCAAAGCAAATTCTGGCCCGCTGTTCCATGTGTCTCAAAGATTTAAAAAGTAAAAATAAAAAATGAGGAGGCTTTGCTTTGGTAATAAACATTACAACAAAAAGGCACAACTTTCCCAAATAGGCTGTGAAGAGAAGACAGATGCCTTCTAAGGCTTCTTGGTGTCTCCGGCCATTGTTGTGGATTCAGGGCTGTAAGCTGACAAAACGGGTGCTGCTGGGTCTTTCCCAGCGCTGCTCACGGCATGGGGAGAGCATCTGACCGACCCATTTCGGCTGCCCCAGCAGGGTCCATCGTTCCCGGCTCCTGCACATGCTATAAACGTGTAGCAAGTTCTGTGGTGTCTCCGAGGCTGATTACAGAACCCAGTTTGCCTGCCTCCCCGGCCATTGAGGAAATTAATTATCCAGAGGTTTTGATGTAATATAACCAGACTGCCCAGGAGACAGCCAGAAAAACACCTGGGATCTTTTCTACACAGAAATCCTTTCTATCCACCCATTTCTTATTCTAAATTATATAGCTTGTGTATTAAAAAAAAAGTCACACACAATGATGAATATAAGTTACCCTGAAATGTCATACATTCTTCAGCTTTTGGGGGTATTATTATTCTTTAGGGATTAGAATAAGGTGAAAGTTTGTAGTTAGCAATCAGTAGAAAAACATAGCTAGTTTTCATTAAGAAAGTCTACTTAAATAAACTTTTGGGGTGCAATCCTCAATTGGCATAAACTGACATAGCTCCATTTAAGTTAATGCAGCTGTGCTTAGCTACGTCTGCTGGGGAGGCAGCCTTTGCTCTCTTGTGGGAGGAAAAAAAAGGATTAGTGGGGTCAATATTTTTTGGGAAAAATATATACACAGGTAACACAGGTAAATCATTGTATTTAGGTGTAAGAACGGAGAAGATGCCTGGACTATTGAAAAATCATCTATATCTAGCAGAAGGGCATGTTCCCATCTTTAATGGCCTGTATGAGATATTTTAAAGGCATCACTAATTCTTTTAAACAACTTTCTCAGTAAAGACATGGCTGAATTGAACAATGTGTGTAATCAGGGCAGTGGTTATACAGTAAGGCCCCAATTCAGCAAAGTGCTGAAGCACACCTTCAGCTTTTAGTGCATGAGTGGCCTCATTGAAGTCCTTCCTTAGTAATTATGTGTTTTGCTGAATCAGGACCTGAATTTATTTGGGGCAGGAGGACCTTAATATCTTCCAAGGAATTATACTTATTAAAGGGGACAGTCTATAAATTAGTGTTTAAGTTAAAATCAATTTCTAGATAATACATATCCCTAAAAGACAGATTGTTAGTTTGTATGAGCTTTGTAACAAAACTTTAATTAAACCCTTTTTAAATAAAACCTGTCGTACATTATACTGCTAATTGACTTGACCTGGTACAAAGAGGACTCTGCCAGCTAGAGGAGACTAAAGGAGATTATTCTGTCTGGTGCTGCAGTGATTGTGTGTTAATAAAATTTATTTCTGCAGTCTTGCCCAACTCCCTATTGTGTATTCAAGAAATGTGTGGGCTCGAAGCCAGTCATCACAAAGCAAAAAGTAATAAAACCTCAAAAGCCGACTTTTTCTACCTCACGTTCTGCTGCTTTGCTGTAGCACAAACTACATGGTATAGTCTGTTTGCATGCATACCTCAGCTAGAGTTCTCTTTTTTCAAATTTTTTAAGTTTATTTTCCCAATTATGTAAAACCCTGCACCTTATTAATGTGAGCACAGTAACAAGGGAAGGACGATTACAGGATCCAAAAAGCTCGGTGATGAAATATTCTGGGTGTGGCAATCATATTTTATTGCCACTACACTGATTACACACAATATAACACATCTAGCAATTAGAGAAACATGCTTAATCCTCCTGGCCTAGACCTATTTCACACAGAATTCATTTCAATGGGCCAAATTCTTCCTTTACCCTCATGCAAGGAAATCTGAAATAACTTCTTGCCAATCGGTAGAATCATTTGGATTGACATTCATGTAAACGACAGCAAAACACGACCCGCTGACTTCACAGAGTTACTCCTGATATATGCTGGGTGCAATCACAAAAAGTAATCACAAGAACTTATGCAAGAAATATGGGGAATAAACAGGAGGACTTGGAAGTTTTAATACGTGCTCAAAATTATGAATTAATTGGCACGAGAAACTTGTTGGGATAATTCACATGACTAGAATATTAATATAGATAGTACAATTTCTTCAGGGAGAAGAGGGATGAAATGCTGTCCATAGACAGATTCAGTCCACAGTGTGAAACGTAGAAAGAGACGAACCAGTTGAAAATCCCTAGCTAATAATAACAGGGGGAATGAACGCAGGTGCTGTCACGATGGGGGGGGGTGGGGTGTCTAGAGTAAAGCCACAAAGAACAGATGGACGGAGCTACTTCTTTTGGAGGGCAACAAGATGAATCATACGTACAGTGCACTGGGCTTGAAGACAATGGAGGCACATGGCAGGGAGGCTAATGGAGATACCTGCTGGGACACAGGGTATCACAGGACGCAAACTCCGTGCTGCCAATGTCTTGCTACCAAGGCTGGAGAAGCAACTGAAGGGAAGGCTCCTTGCTCTTGATTTTAAGATTTTAAGGTTTAGAAATATGAAAATAGAAGGCAATTTGGGTGATAGTTACCACGGAATGAGAAAACTCACTGGTTCTGGAAGGGAAAAAGAACAGCAAAATAGAAACAACAGGCTTGAAGAAAGCCAGCTTAAATAAACTTGGAGAATTGGTAAGTAGTATCTCATCAGGAACAAGCTCAGAGTAGTTGACAGTTCCTTAAAATAGTTCTATTAAGAGCACAAGTGCAAATTATCCCAAAGCAGTGAAACCATTAGAAGTATTGTAAGAAACCACCTTAGCTAAATCATGAACTCCTCGCTGACCTCAAACACCAGAAGTGCGTATAAAGTTGAACCTAGGTCAGATTACTGAAGACCAGGATGAAAGAAAAGAGAGAGGGAGTGTAGGGCCCAAATCAGGAAGGTCAAGTGAGAACAGGGAACACATCAGTGCAGGAAGGGTAACAAGAAAACATGCTGCAAACTTACTTCATCATAAGAGGAAGATGAGAAAAATTGTTGGCCTGCTATTGAACAAAACAGGGAAAGTTATTGACAGGTGATGCCGAAAAGGTTGAGTGCATCAAGCTTTTTTGCTGCAATCTTTACTAAAAAGCTCAAATGAGATCAGGCAGGAAACAGCACTAGTGACAAAGGGGTAGAAACACAAGTGAAAATAAGGAAAGAACACATTAAATAGTACTTAGATAAATTAGATCTTTCAAATTGGCTGGGTCAGATACCATTCGTTCTAAGGTGTCCTACTGGACTGTCTGAAGCAATCTCAGAGCCATTAGCGATTTATCTTTGAGAGCTTATGTAAGATGGGTGAATATCCAGAAGACAGAAAAATGGCACATAGTGCGTTTCCTTACAGGGAGGGAAAAGATTGTAATGGGGAATTAAAGAGCAGTGAGTGAAGGTCAGTTTTTGGAAAAATACAGAAACAATCAAATTATTTGTAACCACTCAGGAAATAACAAGGAGATGAGTAACAGCTAGCATGGCTTTGTCAAAAACACAGATTTGTTAAACCAATTTAATTTCCTTCAGTGGGAATAGGGGAGAAGCAGTAGATAAATCTCAACTTTATTAAAGCTTTCCAGTATCAGTCTCCTCGTGGTCATAAGTGAGCTAGGAAAATTATGGTCTCCCTCCACCTACAAAATTCTCTGTCAAACGGGAAGTATGTTGTTAAGTACATTTCTGCAGGCATCTGCCCTGGATTTCCTTCTGTGAAATAATTCTACTGCAGTCTTGTTTGTTAGAACAGGTTGACTTACTTTCTGCATACAGTAAAACTGAGAAGGGCCGCACGGGCGATAGCAGGCTAGTCTGAGGATGTTTGCTTAGAATACAACGCGATTTTGACAGCTGGAGCAGTGTATCCAGTTTGGGGCAACACATTTCAGCTTCAAAAAAAGATACCAAACAGAAAAGATCTAACAGAGAGCACTGAGAGCAGCCAGAGGTCTAGGAAACACAAGCTGCAAGGAGAACTGGAGAAAAGGCTGAGAAGGACTACTATGTAATACATATGCGCATAAAGAGGAAAGGAGTAAGTAGTCTTCCTTATCCACTGTGGATAGGGTAAGAAGTATTGGGTTAAACAGGAGCACAGGAAATTTAGGTTAAACATTAGGAAACACTTGGTAATAATATGGCTAGTTAGGCACTGGAAAAGATCGCCTGGGGAGGTTGCAGAGCCTACCTCCTTGGACGTTTTCAAGAGTATGCAAGACTTACGCTTATCAGAAATTATGCTTTTAAAGCTGCAGATGGACTTGGATGACCTCTCAAAATCCACTTCACTTTACTAGGACTATTTTTCCCCCAGTTTGAAAGGATAATTCACTCTGGTAAAATGGAAGCCTTGCCTGGACGCTGCTATGGCACAATACTACAGCAATCCCCATCCCAGTCCTCACAGTGTCACAGTCTCAGCAGTGCGCTTAAGCAGGTGCTTCACCTCAAGCAGAGAGGCGATCCCTCCTGCAGGCATTTCTGTACTTGAACTTATGTTTCAACGCTTTACTGAACTGGGGGCTAAATTGGCAGCCTTTTCCCTGCTAAGTTGCAGTTGCAGCACAACTGTCCGAGTTTTTACCACCTACTGCTTGGGCCTGTGGCAGCGTTCTCAGCCTGGAAGTGCTTCTGAAGGCCACAGAGGGGCTTTACTCAACGCATGGTTCTGCTCCACATTTCCAGAGGAGATTTAACTGCCGGGAGAAAACATAACCTGCACGCCATGCTCCAGCTAAGAATTAATTTCAGAGGGAAACAGACAGTACCGAACACTGTCATTAAAATCCAGAAATGCTGAAGCCCAAGTTACAGTCTCACATAGCAGATCATGTCCTACCCACCATGCCTCCCACCCTGCTCGGGAGGGTCTGCACGGTCTGTAGGTAATGCACGGGCAAAGTGGAGACATTGCATCCTTGGCCACTAGCCAAGAATTTATCCCCATGACAAATGCATTTAAACCCAGACCTAGCCACATGTAGAACACACTGAACAATACGGTTGTTGAATCTTTCCATTAAAATTGTCTCTAGAATCTTCTGAACAATTTGTTGAATTGTTGAATCTTTCCATTAAAATTGTCTCTAGAATCTTGATCACTTTTTCAGTCACAAAGATATTCACATTCCTACCACCCACAGAAGTCCCAGACAAATCTTACTCCATCTCTGCCCATTGAAGCCACAGCGTGGCAGAAAGCAAATAAATGAGAAAGTTAATGTATCTGAATTTACACAGTGTGAGCTGACATGGCTGTAACATCAATAAAATTGGGGGGATCAGAAGAAGGCAGAGCTTGTCCGCTGGTAAATGAAAAGTGTACAAGAATTTCTGCATTCCCCTCCTGTACAACCACTGATATATTTCTTAGGGTGGCAGCTGTAAAGAAGGTTTGTTCTGTTACACAATGTATTTCATTCAATTAATAACACTTAGTTACATACTAATAAAACATGTATTAAGAATATGTTAAACTAATTATTTAACCACAAATCCTTCCCCCATTCTGCTCTAGCGTGGACTGGATTTAAGGCATAAAGAGGATGCATTAAATATGTTGTTGTTTTAGTAGATGATTTTTCTAGCATATCGGGCCAAGTTTCTCAAACTTGTAGCAGGAAAGAGAAAAGCCGCAACACCTGTGCGTGCACACACATACCCACAGCAGGGAACGGGGGGCGGTTTTAGCCACTGGCAGGATGTGTCCGCTCTTGATTTCACAGTGCCACCCAGCCCTTCGCGGGGTTACAGAGTGGGGTTTTTTTCCGTGTTATTTTGTGTCTCGATGCCAGCACCGACTGTGGTGATTGATTGACTTAGCTGGTGCTGCAGGATTCAAAACAACACCACTGGCAGCAGCAGCAGCTCAGGGAAATACAGGGAGAGCTGGCTGGGTTAATCCAAGGAGAGAAGAAACAACGTTGGCGATCTGCCAGCTCTGAGAATCCTACAATAAGTTAGGAATAACTATATTCATTGTTTTAAAATGAAAAATGTGAGCAGAGCCTGGCAGAAGCATTTTAAACACTCTGCGCTGTGCTTCAGCCGGGGGGCTTGGAGCAAAAGCCCTTTTTCCTTCATGCTGAGCTGTTCCTCACACACCTCATCTCACCAGCTTCAGCGCACAGGCTCACAAAAGCCATTCCCTGCCTTTGGGGAAAAGGGGCTCTCTACCTGCCTGTCCCCACCGTGGAAATTTACTCTTACTCACCTACATTGAAATGTAAGAAGTGTTCCTCACACAAAGCCTCTCCTCCCCTCCAACAGCCGTGTCCCTTTCCCCAGGGTCCCCCCCCTCGCCGAGGAGCAATGAAACCCGCTCAGACTTTCCTCCTGCAGCTCCTACCTCCTACCAGCATGACTGCTGAAGTACTGCACAGATTCTTTTCCTGAAGTAATGTTTCTCCTTGTCAAAAAAACAGAGAATTAGAAGACGACCTTTGAGCTTTTCAACTTTGCTACCTTCCCCCACAATTCCTTTATCTCGTGTGATCTTCTGTCCCCCTTTCTCCTGCCCCTGCTCACTCCACTGCTGCTGCCTCTTAATTAGACATCCTCATTTTGACACTGACCCTATTTTCATTTTATCTAACTCCCCTCTCACTCCCTACAGAGGAGGAGAGTCCCAGCGACCTGCTCCCCATTCTCTTTCTCCTCCCACTCAGCTTATAGTAGTAGCTACTCGCCTGTTTTCCTGATAGTAATTCAGACTTCCCTTGGCTGCATTATGAAGATAAGCTGCTCCTTCTACTGACAAAGGAATTGCTAATGGACATGCCTGCTTTCTCATCCTGGGGACAGCGGCTGCTTCTGTCAGTAACTTTTTCCCTAGCACAAGTAGTTTTCCAGCATGCCCCATAAAATAGACCACATTTATGATTGCTGGCGTACTAACAGGGTTACTGGGCAGCTTTTCTCAGGACAGACTTAACAACTCACATATAGATGGACCCAGACATGGCTCTGGTTAGAGACAATGGGAGATTTACTATTGCATGTATTTGCACCAAGATTTGGTGGCTTTGTATGAACAAAACAGAAACAGAAAATAATTATTTGTCTGCCAACCCACTGAATGTAGGGGAGAAGCACAAAGTTTTATTCATCTGCAAGCTCAGCAGATGTCAGTGTATGAATGGCCTGACTTCAGTCTCATTTTTGGACTAATGAAGATTTAATATAGCTAACAGAACCATGAGGTAATCCTGGTTTTGAACAAAAAGTGATTCCATATCATCCCATAACTTGTCACAACCAAACATTAACTAACTCCATGAATTTTGTTGGTGGTGTCTTGTTAGAACAGCTTCTGAGGGAAGTGATAGTTCAGTCATTATTTGAATGTCTGCTATAGTGGAGTCTATCACCACTGAAAGCCTAGAATAATGGCCTGTGTTATTCTTTTACATCTTTTTCTATACAGCTTCTGAGGGAGCTGTAATTGAAGAGAAATGAAAGGGCAGCCAACCAAGAGACAATACTGCAAGGATCAGTACTGGAATGTGAGACAAAATACTTTAAAAGCTGAAACTTTAAAACTCCTGCTATGTGTGTACTTTTGAAAAGGGTAACATCAACAGCAAAAAAAAAAAAAAAGAAACCCCAGCTATTCTTTCCCCTGATTAAGAAATAATCAAACTCATTTTTTTCCAACTTTATGTTTACAAGCTGATGGCCTCCTATGAAGGCATGAAAAAAAGGATTAATGCCTTCATTGGGTATCTATTTTTAACTGCTGTTTTCTTTAGAAAATATGATTAAGTAAAAAGGTGAAAAAGACCAGTGGAACAGAGACATGAGAACACCAAGGCAGGGTGTTAAGAAGCAAGGACCCTACAGCAATTTACAGAAAGGTTGCAAAATAGGAACTGCTATTTAGCGTCAGGTCCTGTGTCAACTGGCTCTCCAGTTATGTCAGTGTTGTACCTCTTCATTCCTAGTGTTTACAGAGAGCTGAAATACCGCAGACAGCGTTTTCCATACTTAAGTTTCAAACTCCAATACTTACAGGATTGCCAGAGGCTTACTGTTGTGCACTGACTGATGCACCAAGCTTAAAATTTCCTCCTGTTTCTACAAATATTCACAAGTAGAAGCTCTCTAAGGGCCTGATGTAAAGCTACTGAAGCCATTTTAAAGATTCCCACTGACTTTAATGGCTTTACATCTGTCTCTTGCACTCTTGGATTCTCCAAGTACTTACGTGTATACTTCATACTCGCATGAACAATCCCATGGAAGAAGCTGTTTGTCTTAACCACAAAAAATGGCTGAGTTTAAGATGGGCTTAGCTAAACCTGGCCAGGCTAAGCCCAAACTCGAGCTTTTCCCTATTCAACAAGACTATCCATTTCTGAAATTATCTGTGCCTGTGAAGATATTTGGGATATGTTTGTGATCAAGACTTAAAATGATACAGTCAAGGACTGAGCTTATTCCAAATAAGCTGGATACCAAACATAGGAGTCTTTGGATCACAAACATAAGAATACCGCAGCTCTTTCAAGCTGCAATAAGCAATGTTTCCTCCAGTGTACACCCCGAAAAGATTAAGTAAGTTTTTGTTGCTTCTAATCATGGAGAATTGAACAAAGCATAATTTGGAACCAGTTTTCAGTACTCCTGCCAAACTCTGAGTAAAACATCATTTACCTCCTAAGTGAACATTTTTCTGGCAGTTTTGTATGAATTAAATATTTTGGTCATTTAAAGGAAAAATGTTAAAAATCTGGAGTGTTCTTAAAATAGAAGATCAGTATCCTTGAAATAGCTTTTCTGATTTCAGGGAACTCCCCTTATGCATGTAACTTGCTATGAAAACCACAGCCATTTTGCACTAATTTCAGAGCAAGCTTATGAAAATAATATAATGAGGCAAAGCACTCAGCAATGCCAGAGCATGGGGACCACAATGCTGTAATAGATGATATCAAGATGATGGCAAAATAATGTCACTGCAGTCACTGGAGACTACATTACTATGTCAAGATGATGGCAAAATGATTTTGACGCAAGTCTATTCAAACTCTGTTAAAATATCCAGATGATTGCAACATATCAGGCAAATTCCCCAGAGGCAGTGACTGATAAATTTGTGTTAAAGTATTTCAAATACACCACTCTAACCTATGTTACATGGGCAAGGTCCTGGCTTGCTAATGCATTAGCCTGACCCCACCAACATCAGCGGAGGCTCTAAAAGGGGAGCTTTGCCTTTTGCGTGGAAAGTTCTAACGATCCTAGGCATTTCAGGATACGTAGTTGATTTTGTCTTCTGTGCATGCACAGCTATAGTTCGAGATTGCAGTGGCAAGATGATACAGCTGAGAAAACACGCCCACTTGCAAATGTGGCCTCATCTGAGGCTGAGCAGTTTTAGGAGTTTATGCCATGGAGAAGCAAACTGTGCCCTGGTGCTCCAGAAGTGGAAGTATCAGGTGGTAACTGAGAATCACAGCCAAAATAAGGTGTAAGCTTTCCCATCCCAGAGAATGGTAAACATGTCAAAGGTAATAGAGAGTTAAGGTAGCTTTAGCACCTTCTCCCCATATGAAGTAGTGAGTTAATCAGCAAAGGGATGCCATCTTAGATGAACTCATCATTTACCCAAGGGGGCTTATTTTTTTGCAGTACAGAAAGACTGCTCCTGAAAGTCACAGCTGAGCTCGTGAACATTGATAGAAGTTAGCTGTGGAGATCCTGATGGAAGCAAACACGTTTATCTGAGCAGATTACAGTGAAGAATTGTATCAATAATAAGTGATAATGTCTTTTCTACCTCTTATGCAAGAAAAACTTGCGGAACATCAGCCAGCACTGCTCCCTGTCCTTGCCAGGGCTGACAGTCCCTTAGTTTTAAAAGCAGCACGCTCAGCAGGAACTGCACATACTAACTGCAGGATTGAGCCCTCAGAAGATTGTTAGAGCAATTAGTGCAGAAGCAGCAACATTCCTGTTATCAGAACTAACAAGAAGCTGCAAGAGCTGTTTCAACAGAAATAGTCGAGGCTGCTCTAATTATATGTTCTTTGCATAGGCTGGCGAGTATGATGATTTTAGAAACTGGGTTATTCAAGCTTCTGAGGTTACAAATGCTGCTGTACCAGCTCCACCCACTAAGTAAAAGGTTGTACGCTGCAGTCGGCTAAGCTGATCTGTTCGGTGCAGCCACAACTGTAGGCAACTTAGAAGGTAAAATAAGGCTGTTCAAAGGATAGCCAGTCATATTTAGAAGGTGGCCTTGCTAGACTTTTGGTTCTACTACAGGTATATTTCAGCAGCGGTGAAAAGTGTTTTCTGCTATTTTTTACCATCTGTTTTCTAATCTTGCTGCTCTGACCCACTTGTTCTTCACCTCCAGCTGACAGTGCTGGGCCAGCCACTGCATTCAGCTGTGCCCTGGATCTTGGGCTCATCAAGTCTATTGTGAACAGATGGAGCTTGGGGTTCCTACAAATCCCATCTGCTCTTGCAGCAGCCGATATTAGTACTCCTTTAGGAAGAAGCATAGGTCCCCCCAGAAATCCCACTCATCTTTGTTGCTTTGCATTGTCACTTATAAGGGCAGATGGACTGGCGGAAAATGGCAGAACGTGTCAGCTGCACGCCTGTCAGCAGCACCCCCAGAACTGGGCACACCTGATCTTTCCAAAAGAATACAGGAAGGTCCTTCAGGCCTCACTCTGCCAATGTGGACTTGTGGCTACTTCTGCCAGAAAGCTACCTCACTGCAGTGTAAATGCACCTGGAGAAGTCAGTATCTTATTGGTTGTGTACAAAGAAGGCTCATGAAAATACATAGTTTTGCAAAACACAATTCACATTAGTTGGCTCCTGAATAATTTTTGCATCAGATTTAAAGTCCTAATCCTAATTTACAAAATCTTTATTGGTCCAGGACTAAGTTACGTCAGGACTTACATTCAGGTACGCCCCTCCAGGCAGCTACACTCGCAAGAGAAGCTGCATTTAAGCAAGGCGAATTCTGTCCAAACTCCAAGAAACAGAGGGCAGCATAATACCCTGCGGGAGAGTCAACTAAACTGGAACCCAGCCTGCTTCAGCTTAGCATTTCTGCTCAGAAAAGATAGGCGAGAAATGAATGGAGAGAACAGGAGGTCACTTTGCATGCAGCTCTTCAGCTTAGATGTTATCCGATGCTTACACCACAGGCTCAGGCTCAACTGGAAGATACAGGAGCACGTTCCTATTTCAGATTCCTGCCTCAGCTATCTTGCTAGCCTCTGTCAAGGGGAGACCCAGCAACCCACCATCGGCCCTCCTGATTTCACAGCCTGGGCAGAAGGGTACCAATTTGGGTGACTGGGGGACTCAGACCCACTGGGAACTCTCCTAAACCATTCAGTCTAGCTGCAGCCCCCGCACAGGTGACTTATAAATCCTGTTAGAAAGCCAGATCCTGCACAAGTGGCACAAAGGAACATATTTTGCTTTAGATGACCAGAAAAAACCTCCCTCAGTACGGGATAAAACCAAGTGGAAATTATTTCTGTGCCTTTCCAATCTCATTAAGGATTTAAACTGGGAACAAAGGGGTATTTGGGATGCCCTGCTCCAGTGACTGTCCATTTCATGTAAACTCCATTCCAGTAGTACAGACTAGAGTGATCTCATGATCATTTTTAAGTGATCCAGGGTCAGTCAGTATAGACTGATCAGCATATAGGAGGTTACAGTTGCATCTTTGACATCTTCCCCATTCTCCAGTGCTGAGTAGAATTGTGCTACTAGAGAGAATCCGGTAGAAATATAGATTTTTTTGTTTGTTCTGTTTCCTATTAAGACAAAATTCTGCTTCCAGTTGCACTAGCTGAATACAGAGTAATGCCATTAAATTCAGTGTTGATAGCTATTAAAACTAAATTATTTGTCCCTCAAAGCTCAAGGATGCAAATCAGTGGTTGAAATACAGGCATCTCTACTGTAGTCACCCTGACACCCAGTAGCAGCAAGCAATTGGAACGTGAACACTGTTCTTTTAACATGAAACTAGCTGTAGTAGCTCAATTATTTCCTTTATTTTTCTACTGTCACTAATATAAATCAATACTTTTCCATCTGCTGCCATTTCTAGACTTGAACTGTGAATTTGAACCATGTATTGCCTTTCTAACCATTATGCAACCTCTTGACAGAAACCCATTATAAACCTTTCAATTTATTCTGCAGTGCAGCTCTGCTAGTGATATTTACATCTATAACATACACATCTCGCGCTCTTTTCTTTCTTGAAGCCTCTTTTATTGCATCACACTTGCACACTGTACTCACTTCAGCCTCTAGCCAAGGAAAATACAGACAAAAGTATACTTCTTAAACCTATTTCCGTTTTAACTGCAGACTTCAGTATTTCCAGTGAGAGGATCATAAAGATCTGTCAACAGAAAAGGGAGTTGATTTCAACTTTTAATGCCTTCATGGTACAGGAGACTTGTTACAGATCATGTTACTGCTGTGGATGTTGAGCTGTTTCAATCAGTGTATGAAGCTGCTCCTTAGATGTGCAAGATGTAGGCGCCCACACCAGCTGCTGATCCCCCGCTACTTGCTTATATCAGACAACCCTACATTTTCCTACAAATGTATCCATAGATTAGTTTCACAGCACAGAAGCGGCAGCCTGACAGGGCCCCCTCTCTTCTGTGGCAGGAGACGACAGGTTTCAGTGCTGATGTAACAGGACCATACCAGTTCAAAATCACGCCCGCTTTCCTGCCAGTCCCACCTGCAGTCTCTGCTGGTCTTGGAGTAAGGCAGGTGACTACTACAGAAGCAAGACCCTGCCCAAAGTAGAGCATACTAAGTAATTTCCCAATACAGCCACGATAAGATTTTTTTTTTTAATCACGCTAACTGGCAACTCCTCTTGAAATTATATTCTGCATAGTCCACAGCCCGGTCTTTAATAGCAACATACATGCATGCAAACACTCCTTGCTCACACCAGTCACTGGCTAATTGGGTGCAACATCAGATCAACGACCAATCCACACAGTAATTCTGGAAGTTCTTCAATGAGGTTACCTGGGCAGGAGCTTAAAATGGGGAAAAAGAAAGAAGTGGAAAAACCCATATTGCCTGATGAAACCCAACAACGGACTCCACATTAGCAGTAGGCAGGTCTCAGGGAACAGGGATTGTCGGCCACAGACTTCACCTTGCAGGAAGATGGGAACTGCCATCCTGGATCACACTAGCTGTCCCTGTAGTCTGGTAACCTGGACCAGAGGAAGTGTGCCTGTAACGGTTGATTATGGAAAAGCCTGCCCTAAAGGGAAATATTTCCTTAAGTCTCATCAGTCATGATGAGACTTACATACGCTGTGAATCATAAGCATTTAATTCTCTTAAGACTTTTATCCTAGTTAATATCACTGTAGATAAGCCCATGACCTGTTTCTGAGCATTTAATTGTCCTTTCTTGAACGCTAGTAAGGTCTCAATATTTTGTTCCACCCATTACATATGGGCTGAAAAAAAATACTTTGTGAGTATGAAGTCTGAGCAACTTTACTCACTGGTAAAGTCTTGTGCAAGTAAGACCCAGCATTGCAGGCAGATGGAGGAGAGGCTCCCACTCCTCTGACTGGGAACAACATGCCAGAAAAAGAAAAAAATTCCATAACTTGAAAGAAAAATATCTTTCCATGTCTTGCATGGCTTTTGGCTTTGTTATGATGAAAGGTGCCTGAGAATTCCCTGATGCACCTTTTGTTTACATATCACTCTTCTGTCAGATCTAATTTGCCCATTTCCTAAGGTATTCTAAAAATCAGTTTTTTCTCAGACATTTCCATGTGTTCTTAACAAAAGAGGAAGCTTTGTTTTCAAACAAAACACAGTCCCACTCACTGTACTCACTGCTGCTTAGTGGTTCAGCCATAGCTGCATCTTTAGCCAACTTGTCTATGTTAGTCAGGACATAGCTAAGAATAGCCTCCCCTCTTGTGTGCTCTGCAGCTAGCTATTTCAATTGTGATTACTGAAGGGCTTAAGAACTTCTTTTGCTCTGTCCCATTTGACCAGTTTTTAAGAGGGAAGCTGGACTCACCAATTATTACTGTTTTATTTAGGGGGGTTTTGCCTCTTTGATCTCCCTCAATGTTTTAGTCACATTTTCTTGAGCCAAAGAAATAAACATGACTTTATTTATGTAACAGTATTCTCATTGACTTGGGATTTTTCTCTCTTGTGTGTTTATAGCATAGTTCAGTCCACACAAAAATGTAATCTGTACACAGACTCTTGTCTATAGCACTAGTTGCTGTGCTGCTGAGCTAGCCTGCTCTTCATAGGCACTTTATACCTTGGCACCATGGCTTGGCACCTGGTCATATTTCAGTACCGCGTCCAGAAAGGAAATAGGACTGCACATAAAAAGATACCAGAGCTACCCAAGGAATATTAGGGATGAGGTATCTAGCTGCAAGCAGGAACATGACTAAGAAATGAAATCATATAATTTTGGTGTGGATGTGACTGTGCTGATAATCATACTGAACTGCTGAAAGCGTCCTGTGTCTACCAAAAGGGTAAAATCCTGGTTCTACTGAAGTAAAGCTTCACAAGTTTCTAAATGCCAGAGTAGAATTAGAGAGAGCTGACTGCTCATGCACTTAATAATAGGTAGTGTGCCTTCTCTCCTGAAAAACCTGCCTCTTGAGTATTTCCAAAACATTACATGGTGTCAGAAGTTATCTTCAGCCAAAGATGGAGCAATTACTTCCTCCAAGTCTGCTGGATTTACGAGGGAAGCTTGCAGAAAAATGGTGTCAGCTTAGCAACATATTTCGAAATATTCTCCTCTCCCCCCCCCCCAGTTACGAGGGAAGCTTGCAGAAAAATGGTGTCAGCTTAGCAACATTTCGAAATATTCTCCTCTCCCCCCCCGCCATGGGGGCTGCAGAGGAATCACCTGAAGGGCAAGCTGCAACACGTCTTGGGGTGGGGGGTGCTCAGCAGCCTCCCAAGTATAGAGTGTATTTGGAAGGGAGAAGATAAAAAGAATTTGACACAGTGGTGGGTGCTAAATAAAAGCCTTACAGTGATTAGGAAGAGCAGCCAGATAAACTTGCATAGAGATCTCAAAACAGAAGGAAGTTAGCTTCAGAATCAGTGGGACATACTGGGATGTGCCACCCATACGTAAGCATCAGAGAAGTACACACAAAGAAAGTAATCACAGTCACATACACATTAATTTCAACAATTTCCATCCTTCTGACAGCCAAAATGCAGTGCCAGAGCGGCAAACACACAAGATCAGGTTTTCAGTCACATTCTGGTTTCTTTGTGCCTTTACACTAGGAAAAAGGGCCTATAGCAGCTGGCGTAACCCAATAAACAGCAGTTTTGCCTAGCTCTGCTTTGGAAAGAGCCGACAGGTTTGGCTCTGCCTCCTTCTTTAAGTTTTACTCATCATATTTCGCCAGCCAAATGAGCCCCACTAGCTACTGTTGACAGTATCCCCGCAGAGACTCCCAGCTTGGCTGGAGCCACGATGAACTTTCCTCACTGGGTGTGCCCTGTCCTGCTAGGGATAAAACGGAGCATTCAGCTGGTGCTCACCACAAGGAATAAATAAAACCAGGAAGGAACTAAAGGCTAGTAGAAGAGCAGTCAGTAATGGTGACGTCTGCAGCGTGCGTTTGACCCTGGTCTGTGCTGGCCCTGTGCCCTGCCTCACTCACTGTGCACATTGTTAAAGCGTCAGCCCCAGGCGCCCGCTGCGGCGGGACCCTGATTGCACAAGCAAGTGCTGCTCTTCACCTCTGCCATGGGGACACGCCGGTGGCGGCCCCCGCCAGCTGGACATGGTGCTTGGTGGTGGAGCCTCGCGGGAGGAGGGCCCCAAGCTCCAGCCCTGCCTGGGAAGCAGCCGTGCCACTGCGGTGCCACATTACTGCTGTGCCACTAGCTAATCAAGACCTTTGAAACCATTGCAGGAAACCCAAAGTAATTTATTTTTATTTTTTTTATAAAGAGGAGAAAACCCAGGAGAGTTTCACAGGCCCAGGCTAGCATGCCAGCACCATAGTCCTGAATTAGCACCACTTGAGCACGGCAATTCCCAGTATCGGCTGGGAAAGGGCAGGAGCAAGTGAGTGAATGCAGGCGGAGGGGAACATTTAATACAGAGCCTGCCTGAATAGTACCTTGTGCTATTGCCAGGAGTCCCAGCTGTCAGCACCACCTTTCACCTGAGACCGCTGCCTCCCAAGCCAGCTGGAAGAAAATGTGTGTAGACAGTTTCTGATCGCATTCAGGGAGCGGAGGACCATTAGCTGCTGCCTCCCACAAAGTGCTCGGTGGCCGGGAGCCAACAGCTCCGCTGCTGGGGGGGAACAGAGCAACACAGAGAAGGAAGGGGCTGGGGGGAAGGTCCTGGTAGCAGAGATCTGTGTTGGCTTTCATGAGTGGTCCCCCACATGCATACTGCTTCACCTCTGCTTACAGCTGAGCCACTTGAGGTGTCACCTGAGGTAAGGGACAGCGAACACCAAGCTCAGCTTACTGGCCACGGGTGCTTTTGACAGTTCACGGCTGCCTGCCCTCAGCCCAGCTCTGCCCTGGTGTGAGCACAGCCCACGGGTTCCTCAGATTGCTGTGTCAAAGCCCAACAGCAAAGGCACAAAGCAGACACAGCCTGTGAAACCACCCCAGCGAGGCACATCTCTCCTGTTTCCTTGAAGTCGGAAAGATTTCAAAATGACTCAACAAAAGTTACGATTCACAGTATTGAAAAAGATGGTTTAAGGAAGACACTTTCAGATAATCCAACCTGAGACCACACTGGTCTTCCCTGGAAAAAAAATGAAATCACTGTGGAGGAAAATGGATACATTAAAAACATTGCAGAAGTGTTTTGCCAACCAAATTGAGGAAGGAATTGATCGCTAATACTTGGATTCAGGACCTGATTTCCTACTTGATAAATTCTAGGTTTCATTATGTCCTTGAACAAGGGCCTAACTGATTCAATATTCTAGTTTGTATTCCAAAAAACCCACAAAACCAGATATGATGTGAAACAACTTAAGTTTATATGTACTTCCAGGCCTTAAAAAAATTTGGCACACAGTTTTCTATGCTATAGTTCAAACCAGTGTTTTATATAATCACTGTATTTCAAAGGCATATGAAACTGAAAACATGATAAGAAAATGAAAAATTGAGTGTTTAACTTCAAAGAGAAATAAAACCTCACTTCCTACTTCTGTCCCACTGTTCTACGTTGCAATTAAATGACTAGTTTCCTACACAATACCGTGATTTATCGTTAGTCAGAATGTAAAAGCTAGCTTGTACTTTAGTAGAAAAGACTGCCCAGTTTGTAGAATTGTGATGCCCGACTGTAAATGTATTTGATTAATAAATTAAATCCACTCAAGAAAAAGACACGAAAGAAACTTCAAGATGAAAATAAGGACTGGGCATTAAAAAATAGCAGGCTAAAACAGCTCAAGACTGAATACATTAACTGAAGACCTATATCGAACTTCCATTTTTTGGTTAATTTCTTATAATGCTAAGCTAAAGAGTGAAAGTAAAACTCCAAGGATAGAGCGAAGGTACCAGTAGGGAAAAACACATCAGTAATCAGCAATATAGGAACTACTCTACAGGGTTAAATTGTTATTTTCAGGAATCAACATCCCCGTACTCTCCCCTGTTTCAAGTTACCAAAAAAACCCAAAAAGCCAAACCCAAACAAAAAAACCCACCAAAAAACCCCACACCAGAAAAATCATCTTTTTTGCCCCTGCTACTCCCAGCCCCACCAAGGACTAGAGGGAAGCGGGCAAGCACCGGGCCCCCCCTGCTCAGAGCACCCAGTAGAGCTCAGCTACGATGGAATGGCCTCACCGGGGTCTGGCACCCAGCCAGCGGGGATTACACCAGGGAGCAAGGGGGAGCAGGAACCCAGCTGTGATCTGGATTCCCCGGCTTCTTCAGTGCGCGCTGCCTTTTATCCAGGGCTTGTGGCAACTCCACAATTAGGAGCTTAATGCACGTAAGATATACTTTGCAGGCGAAACATTATTCATTAACAAATCTGATTAAACTGCTAATGCAGTGAGCACTAGCACAAGTTCAGAAAGACAAATAGTCTCAGTGGTGCAGTGTTTGTGAGGAACGTTACCCGTAAATGGATTTTAACTATTTAAATTGGCTTCTGTTCAGAAACTATGAAAAGACACAATGGGGCACAGAACACTTCATTTAGCTTACTGTGCTTAATGTGAGGGGAGAAAACCTACAGATTAAGACTTCAGAACAGTAATACGCATAATCCTGCAAAGATACCTGTATCGTAATCCCAGATTTAAAAAAAAAAAGAATACTTTTTTTTTCCCCCAGCAGCACTTTACTGATTATTAAAGATTTGTTGGTAACTGGTATTTCTTACTATGTGTAGAGCATTTAAAACTCATTCCCTATAGACTAAGTCATGTTCAAATCCTGGATTCCACAAATGTATGCTGTGGCTTTGCTGCTGTACCGGTAAGATTGTTATGCTTTCATCCCTTTATAAGCGTTGTGATATTTCCGATTGTGGAGCCAAGTTATTACATGAGAATTTTAGCTTTTATCTTTTTACTAAAGATATATTTTCACCATTTTGGCAGGACTAAAAAAAAGTTCCCGCTGGCCACGAGAGACATCTGATGGCTTTCCTTCCTTGCACATGCCTACTTTTCACATTTTTTCAGAATCCTGGTATCAAATCCTGTAAGCAAGTAACTCTGAGGCTGACACATGCAAATAAACCAGTCTTCTCCAAGCTAATGGCTATTTCTGCTAGATTATGCCCCTGCTAAATATAGGTCCATTTTGAGCCCTTTGAGAGGAACCTATTTCTTTGCATTCAGACAACAAGCCCTTATCTCCAGCCCTTCCATGGCGCAGTGAACAGCCGCGGAAGGGTGCGGCAGCCCGTGGTGTGGGCTGTCTCGGAAAGATTGCCGGCGCTGTGTTTTATTGCCTTTCTTTGATCCCTATTTGTGTGGTAGTAGGTGCACAGCATTGACCTACTGAGCTGAGCTATGCTAATATGGCCAGAGCACTTCAGTAATTATTTCATTGTATGACCGAGAGGTTCTTTTATGACCGAGAGCTCCGATTGCTTTTGTACAATGTCAGCCCACTGAAATGCATATTCTTGTATAACCTGAAAAATGGATAGTTTAAAACTCCCCAGGTGGGTTTTTTGCTCTTCCCATTGATCTTTTATTTCATTTTCTAAAACTCAATATGAGCCCCAAACCAAAAGTCCTGAGATCAATAGGAGTTTTGACTAAAGCAGAGCTATAAGATTTGGCCCACAATTTCTAGAACTATTCTTGCAGCCTGAGAAATATTGCCGGTCAAATTTCCCAGTGATAATGAGCTGCATAAACACACTGTTTACAGTGGCCTGATACAAACTTTCCAATATAAGTTCAGCATCTTTTCCTCTTATAGAAGCCCATTTCATACATTCAAATCTTGTTTGACGGCAGTCACGGAACTGAGCAGTTTAAAATTTGTGAAACATCTAGGGAGATAGAAATCAAATGGTGCTCAAGCTAGTTAATTAAAACATTTCAGAATCTTTCACCTGTGGTGTCAAGCTGTTTTGTTAAGTGAAGAACTGAGAGACTAACAGAGCAGGTGCTGCTGCAAGCACAGATTGCCATAGAAAATCACTTTATAGAAGCCTATCAGAAGTAGTCTGACTACAGGATCTAATAGAGAGGGCAGCGTATGCTCATTGCTTCTCATTACCTGATGGTGAAATCTTTAGTTAAGGAGAGCTCTCATTGAAGTCAGTAGGGATTTTCCCAGAGTAAGACTGCAGGATTGGGACCACACTGTGCCATTATGGTAGATATCACAAAGACCAGGCTGCTTATATTACGGTCTTCAGTGGCAGCATCTGATCTGAAGCCAAATGAATTTAATAGAACACTTCCCATTGATTTCATTGCAGACCAGATCAGGAGAAGAGTCACCACATGGCTGGTTCAGGCTGAAATAGTAGAATGAAGCATCCTTGAAGTTGTTTAAGAGGTTGTGTATATATATTCCGCTCCCCCTGTCGTGTCCCCCCCCCCCAGAAAAAAAGTATTTATTTAAGGAATATCAAATGATAGCATAGAAGGGAAAAATCTAACCTGTAGTCAGCTAGAATAAGGTGAATGGACTCCTGTTTGGTATTTCAGGGCATCATTTATTTATTTTTAATGGAAAAGGTCAGAAGCAAACATCTGCACACCACTGCACATCTGAACAGTACCAGTGAAGTCAATGATGCTCAATCCATTCGTGCAGAAAGACTAAGGCCAATGCTTACGATACGAATTGTCCAAGACCTGTTCTTCTGGAAGGTCTCTTGAGCCTTGGCTCTGGAAGGCCCCCTTGAAATCACTGCCCATGTATGCGAGCAAGAGTATTTGGCTCAGTCAGCAATTTCCAGGACAGAAGCCTTAGGCTGTATGATCCTTGGAGCAGAGAGTGCAATTTATCTGTATTTATATGGTGTGTGTATATATACAAGGATGCCCCCGTCCTATCTAGGATTATAAGTAACAGCATAAAAACAAGCAATACATATAAATTATCTCAAGGCTAATGAGTGGATTTTTTAAATAGTCACACATCACTCCTTTCCAGAGAAACTGGGAGAAACTGGAGAACATTTTAAAGAACTTTTCAGAAAACATTTGCTTTAGGAAGAAACCTTCCCAAACATTTACTTTCTCACTGTGCTCTTAAAGTGCAATCCCACTTTCCTACTCACCCTAATAAAAGTGATAACCAAGATAAAGCATTTTACTGTGTTGAACCTTGGTTTTCCCGGTGAACTAATCTCCTTCTGGACGTTCATCTTCACTAGGATAGATGTGCTACCTCTTTCCCATTGGTGCAGCTTTGTGGTAGTAGTTATTTTTCATGTTGCCCCAGAAGGCTCTAGTTTTACATGGGCAGAAGAGAGAGAGACACTAAGAAAGAAGGAGTGGCAGAAAGATGGATGTGCAACAATGAGGCTTCTTTTTCCAACTTATCTGTGTGTTACCATAAATGAACGAAAACCGTATCTAGTAAAGTGTACATCTAGTCTCAACTGTACTGCTTGATATACGTGTGAACCAAATGCAGATATAGCTACAATTTACAAGAGTTGTCTTGTAATGTAGAGGATTTTTTTTTTCATAAAAATAACACAAAAAGCTAATTCTACCTCGATACATATTCTGTGTTTGCAAATGCACTGTTGTTTGGTATGTGTTAACTTCCCAGGCTCCCTAGTATGCGTTACTGCCAGTCACCATCTCTCTCAAATGAGCACACCAGTCAAGATGTGGCTTTACAGATGAACTTTATTTTTCAGAGGCAATCTGTCCTTCTAGTTCCCCCTCCCCCCTCTCAGATGTTCTTTTGGAGATGAAAAGAGCCCTTCTCAGAAGTTGTTTCCTTTCCATCTCAGTTTCTTTCTAATAGGAGATGGCTCAGTTGTAGAAGACTTCAGGAAAGATATCGAACTAGAGTCAGAAACTTGAGATTCCCCATGCCTCTATTTCCCCACTTACCAACTACTACAACACTGAACCATCTTCCAGGCTTACTTCATTAAGCTCTGTTCATTATATGGAGGTATTTTTATGAAAAGTGGTAGAGGCACAGATAGTATTCTGGCATCACTGTCATTTTAAGACAACTCTTAGTGCAAGTCTTTCTTCTCTCTCCTGAAGAGGAAATGAATAAATATAACCGCCCTTCTAAATGGATTTTCCTCAGGCAGTAAACCTAGACTTTCTGCACCAAAACGTCTAAGCACCACTATCTCATATGAAAGGACCAAAACTATTAGATGGATGAGAAGCAATAGCAGATTCAAGCCTCTGTGCACGTATGATTGGGACAAAGAGCCACACGAGTAAGGATTACACATGCATGCATAATGATATGTTCACCCAGCGATTACTGTGGCGAAAGCACTGCCCATCTAGATCTGTAGCAGCTACTGTGCATGCACAAAGCATTTACACTCTGCCTTATTGATGAACAGGAATGGAACGATCTTTTTTTTTTTTTAAATCACTGAAGAGGACAAAAAAAGCATATGCTAAGGTATGATTGACAGCCGCCATAATGGACTGTCATGTCAAAAGAACTGCCTTGCTAATTCTCTTACATAATGAGCTAGATGCTAGGCTCTCCTTGCGAGTTTGATTGTGCACCCTTCCATCAATCTTACCGACATCTTGGCATCTAAAATACAGCAAAACCACTTAACAAGGGCTCTTTAAACAGGCAAGAGGAGGGATGTCTCTGTGTATTAAATGTGATGTGGAGGTTGCTATGGTAAATTTGAGCATGGGAACATCGCAGTGCAAAATTCCATACTGGTGGCTAGAGCTGAGGCTAGCCATGCCTCCAGGTTCTTTAAGTGTACTTGGACTGCGTTATTTAAAGAATGGAAAGAATATGGTTCTGGTGCCACTTTCATGGTGGGGGGGACGGGGGAAAGTGCCTTTGTCTAATCCTCTTTTTTTGTGTCTGCAGATCCCTGGGGTGTTGATGAGGAGTGTCCGAAATGGACTGTAGTATGCTCTCTCTGCAGCTTTCAAATATGGGGCTCTGTCCCCCAGACTCCTTCAGTGACTAAGACTGGAAATATAAATGCATTTCTCTTTCTCTCATTTTTTTTTCCGCTTCGTCTGGTTGTCACAGTTACATAATGCTGCCAGTTGTAATCGCAGCTCAATGGCGTTGTTAGGCAACTCGGTTAGCTTTATTTATTGAATTGAAAATTGCCATATAGGTGTTGATTATCTGCCCTAGAGTTCTGATGATTATAGCTTTAACTATTGGCACTTCCTCTATTACCAGTGCTCTGACTTCCCATTTTCCTTGCTAAATTTATAATCCACAGAGCCCCTTCAGCTGTGAACTGCTCCCTCCCAAGCAATTGTAGATTAATTGCCAGCTCCACCCCAGGGCCCTGTAGTGGAAGGGGATTGAACTGCACATCAGAGAGTGAAGTTTAGTGTGTAAACATTTACTAGGATTTACTGTTCTCTGGGTTATTTCACATTTTCCTTTTAGAAGAAGTTCCATGGGAAACCTACTGGTTCCCCAGCCCCATAGTGACATTTCTTAGATCTATTTTGTTCCTGTTTTGTTGTTACTACTCATTTATGACCGCAAAGGCACCAAAATGAGTAATGTACTACAAGCTGATATCTCCACCATGGCCCAGCACCTCAGCAGCATATAGAAGCCACCACCATTATGCCTGCTATTTTATCCAGTGACTTTGGAGCTGTTTCTTCAGGGATATTATTGTTTCTACTTGTTCCATTTCTCTATTTCTTCTTGCTCACATACATCAATTTTAAGCATCAGTTTAGTCCATGCTCCCTACATCTGCCTTTTCCTTTTGGTCAAGAGACTACAACATTCCCCTCCACAAAGAATCATTTTTTGCATGCGTGGTTCCATTGTTCTCACTTTGCAAAATCAAACTCTCTGGCAGTCAAGTCCTGGTCTGACTGAGCACAAACGCTGATCTGACTGTTCAGTATGATCCTCACAACTGGAGTTATTTTCAATCTCCCCCAAACTTCCCTCTTTCTAGCACTTGGCTGGTTTTGACTTCCAGAGTTTTGTGCAGTTGCCACCCAACACTACAGCCTTCTCTGTGTTTTTGTTTAAACGTGCTTAACAGGACTCTTAACTTCCTGCAACCTGGAAACATTTTCCTAAGGCACCCCAGTGGCTCAAAGATCAACCCCCTTCTATGTATAGCAGCTCCGGTAATAACAGCACCAACTCTGTCTCATCCAGCCAGCCCCTATGGTATTCACAGTCAAATGCCAGCCCACAGGGAAACAATTTGATACCTGAAGCCTGTTTCCCTTCTCAAACAACTTTCAGTACAATACTTGTTTTGCGAGGGTTTCTTACTCACCTCTTGCTCCCCATCTTTCCTCTTTGCGGTTCCAGGCTCCTCCAGTGCTCTGGATTGCTTCCCTCTTATTCAGCCTTTCTCTCACCATTGCAGACCTGCAGCCTCTTTCCCAGGCAGCACCCAGTAGGTCTCAAAAACTTTGCCTCCCTGCAGGACCCTCCCTTATTTGCCACAGTTGTTGCTAAATTAATGCCTTGAATGTCCAATTAGTAGAATTGCACCAAGGTATTTAAAAGCTTGTGGCGGTATCTTGTTAATTTGTGGGGGTAGAGGTGACTTTCTGAAAGCACAAACAGAAGTGGGGAAGTTATCAAGTCCATTTTTTAACATAAAAATCTGTTAGCTGTCCACTGTTTCCTTGACACCTCTGATAAACTTTTTTCCAGTATTTCTGTATGGATTTTTCAAAGCTGTATGTCTGTTTTGGCCACACACCAGTTCAGTTCACTTATGAACACGTTCACTTTATCAGCAAATTACCATCTTCTTTGGTAACAAATTCATCCTCTGGGATCCTGAATCCTGGTCCAAACAATCTAATACACAACAGAAGTCTCGCCTGTCCTGCACGTATCGGTTCAGTATGGGTGAGATATTTGCATAGGCACTGGGAGTGGAATTTGGGGTGGGGAAAATATTTATGTGATGAAAGCATGTGTCAAGGACTCTGTTCAGCTCCTGATTCTACCTATCACAGGCTTTCTCGGTGATCTTGGACACCTTGCTTTATTCCTATATGACTCAACTTCCCAGCTGTAAAATAATGAGGATAACAACCCATTTGGAATGACCAGTGCTCATGGGGTTGTGAGGAAAGAGCTATAGACAAGTAAGTAAGTAGAAAGATCAAAAGATTTTTGCTCTCATAGGTTGGAGTAGTTTTTTTCCCACCTAACCCTCTTCAGAGTACTTGAAAGTGAGAAAAGGATTATGTTTCTCAGTGGGCCAGGTAGTCTCAGAGAGAGCATTTATCCATTTTTTCTAAAGTATCTCTCATTTCAATTGTCATTCAGGGAATAATCATCTTTTTTTTTTTTTCACTTGTGTATCTGTTCTACTTCTAGCTTTGTTATCCTGAGTTCAAAAACTCTCACTATTCAGGTGGTTTTGTGTTTCAGAGCTCCAGACATCAGCAGTATATGACTTGTAACATGACATTTAATATATTTTTACATGTAAGTTTGCTCTGTGGGGCTTTTAAAATTGCTTCTAGTAAGGGCAATCTCTTAAGAGAAAAAAACTTTCATGGCTATCTTGCTTTGCATTAGCATGTAAAACCACCTCTCTACTTTCTTGCAATTCTGTGGTTTCTTCTACGACAGTACAGATTAATGGATGTATTTTTTGTTTCTCGGAAAGATCTAATCATAGCATGGGAAGAGAAGAGAAGCCAGTGAGAATCCTCTGATCAGCCAACTCTCCCTAGATCAAATGCTCTCTGCTTGGGAACATCTGCCTTAAAAGGTACCACCTGTTCATAAAACAATACCAATAATAAAGTGCTCATATGTCAAATATTGCAAAGAATGTTTAAAAGTTCATAACAGTTGTTCCTTGTAAAGTAACTAGGTTATAAGTTTAAGCTGAAAATAACATTCAAAAGCCAAAGCTAGTGCATCTGCTTCAGTGGTTGGTATGACAGGATGGTGCATGTACAGCCGTGAGCACATTATAACATTTGATATTTTTAATCAAATCCCATTTTAAGGTGTGATGTGTTTTACTCCGCTAAAGGTCATTTTAGTTACAGTAGCATTAAGGGTTTTCAATAAAAAAATTTAAATACCAGTTATATAACTGCTTTTAAAATATTTAACAGCCACATTGGTTACATGACCTGAGACAAAGGATATTTTCTCAGTGCTTTGATATATTGTGGCTAGATTATCCTTATGGGAACGTTCAGTTCCATAATGGCCTCAGGCCAACCCATAATATGTGGTGTAGGATTTTTTTTCACCAAAACAATAATTGGTAATGAAGCCAATGGTGATGGAAGTTCAATGACACGGCAGAGGATAGAGACTGTAGTCAATAATAGCAGCAGACACTGGCCAGTACAAGAAGTTCATCGGCACTATTCAAGGACAAGAAGATGTAGCGATAAGGAAGGAACACACGCTGATCCGTGTCCTAGCGCTGCACCGTACATTAAAGTAAAATAACTCAGGTAAACAGAAGTTCCTTCCTCCCTTGCATCTCCAAGAGCATTGCACCATTAAAATATGTTCTATAATAAGATATAAGATACACAGAATATAATATAGGATATACAGGATATAGTTTCAGGACTTCACACCCGGGTGTACCTAGGCACCACTCCATACCTCTCCTTTAATCTTGGGACAAGGGGATGCTGTGAGATGAACAAGCTCTATTTGATGTACAAGAGACTCACGCCAGATCTTACTATTGAGCGCAGACAGCTATTTCCAGTCAGGTTCTCTATAGAAAAATATCACTGGAGCAGCATTTTCAGCTGTGGCACCTCCCCTGCCAGCACTCTCAGATTCTGGATCTCATTCCCAGACCCAGCAACCTTTTTGACTCAGAAGCGAGACTCCACATGGCAGACCATCACAAGCCAGTCAACAGGACACACTCCCCTCTGTTTCTTTCATTTTTTTTCTTACTTATCTCTTTAGATTTTGGGTTCTTGTGGTTAAAGCCACCTATTCATGTGTGATCCTGGACTGTGTAGCGTGGCTGGGGTTGGCAGGTGGTTTAGCCATGCTTGTAGACTCCTGCCTCCTCAAACCAAAGCAAGCGTGTCTTGTCTGGCAAACTATTACCAAAAGCAAAAAAATATATTTAAAAAGCAAGCTTTCTTAAGGCTCCTTTTTTAAAAATAAAATCTTTGTTCCAAAAATGAAACAAAAATGGTGTATCGTGTATTTTCTCCTGCTTTGAGCAGGAGGTATTAGATGACCTTCTGAGGACCTGTCCAGCCTGAATTATTCTAAGAAAATGTGTATATTTCTTGAAAAGCAATATAAGCAAAAGACACAGTGACAAACCTTTTTCACAGCTCCTAGGCATCATGTCTTCCTCAGTGACTTCAGGTCGTAATGAAATTAAGAAGTTGCTGTGTTTCAGAATAATATCTTCCACAGCCAACTTTATCATCAGCCAATGAAATAAATGTTTCCAAAGTGAACAGCTGGCATCTCTTTTCATAAAAGATTCCCTTTTAGAACACTATTTCCAAACAATATTACAGTGGCTCCATTCACATGGCTATAGTTAAGACTGTGTCAATACTTCTCTTATAAACCTTGTTTTTCAAGGGTTTATAACTTTACAGCTGAGCCATAATTAGCTGGGATTTGACTTACAGCACAAGAGTTCAGACTGTCTGTGAGGACATTTTTGCTAATAATAAAAGCAGTTTTAAATCATAGAAGAGTAAACCATAGTACTTTACATGCATAAAAAGGATTCTTGAACATTAAACAGCTTTGATTTTAAAAAAAATAAATTTTGGC
>NW_008794951.1:5107408-5134663 GCF_000699145.1 Aptenodytes forsteri
GCTTTGATTTTAAAAAAATAAATTTTGGCAAGTGATTATAATATGATCTCCATCTTTTTTTGTCCTTTTAAAAGAAAAAGAGCAAAAAAATGGCTTTAGAATATTTGGCAAACGTATGGAAATTCAAAATTAAAGTTGATGGTCTCTCCTTAATTTATGTTGTTATGAAGAACAGGCACAGAATCAACCAAAGCTCATACTCTGTGGATTTTCTCAGTTCTTACTTTAGTCTTGCTGCCATGTGAGCATAGTTTTTAGTACCTGATATCATTTTGTTTGAGTATTTTATGACAGTACCAATTTGCACCCTGCCTGTGGTTTTATGGTCACTTCAGTCGTAGCTACTAGCCCAGCTTTCTGCACTCCTTGTTTCCAATGCCATTCTTAATTACAATGCAAAATGAACACCTCCTGTTTCCCATTCCAGTCATATTAAACTGTACTCCACTGTGAGCCCAACGCACCCTTTTAGCATGAGTCGGCTCTCGTTTCTGTTCATGGAGCTCTCCTGACTGCATCAGGATTTCATGTCAAGGAGAGCCATATTTGGTTCACTCGCTGTACATCTTAATGGCAACGTCTACTGGATATCCCAAAAGAGCTAATGAAGTCCCATGAAATGAGGCCAAATAATTGATGTCTTTATGCAGAAACTAATTTGTTCATAAAAACTTGCCCTTTGTATCATACACTATTCTGAAAAAATACATGCAATGAGAAAATGGAAAAGATATGTCCAAGTTGGTTACTCGAAATGTCTTTTTCTAGTAGGTATAAACCGTTACAAAGGAAATAAATATCACAATGTGGAAAGCCAGTAGCTCAACAAAGCCCCAGGATGGCCGCTTTCCAGGAACTTTATTCCTTCACTTTACCCCTCCCCAGCTCTTCTCCCCTGTGGTTTTGCTTTTCCTCTCTCCTGTGACATTTCCATGTCAGGGTCCCATGATCACCCTAAAACCCTGCTCTTCCTAACCTTTAAGCTTCTAGATTTACCCCTCCCACAATGAGCATATCTGAATCATTCCTTTTCATGCAGACCTTGGGCTCCTGTGCAAAACTGCTGGGTGCTCATTTCTAAACCAAACCACAGAATCGTGCAGAAGGGCAGGCACTGTGTGTGACGCTCACCTGAGACCAGCACAGATTCAGAGAACCGTATATAGATGTCAAAACCTTTACTGTTGCCAGCAAAATAATGGTTCAAGAAAACCTATGATCTGGTTCTCCGCAGTGCCACTGGTTCTGTTTCTAACTGTTTGTGTTCCTGTTGCCACCGCTCTGAGACTTCTTATCGTAAGAAAGCCCAAATGGCTCACTAGATCTCAAGCTCATAAGGAAGTCTAGCTCATGTTTTTTATAATTTCTTCTGCCTTCCCTCTCTTCTCCCTGCCACTCAACTGAGCTAGTGTGCTCCCAAAGACTTTATGGTCCTAAAAGCCCAAGAAAGAAATAGCGAGAGAACAAATAGTGAGAAAATACTTCCAGTCACATACGGGATGGGTATAACCAAGGACCTCATAGACATTCAGAACTGACCCTCTGCATTAGTAAAACCACATGACACTCCTTCCCCTTTCTTCCCTGTGCTATGTAGGCACTGTCAGTGTTTTCATCCTTCTTCCCTTACCAGTTAGTTCTTCATACACCCTGAGTTCGGTAACATAATCTTCGTTAAGCTAGGAGACTTTTCCTAAATAGAAGGGTAATCGGGGTGATTTGGAAAGGTGCCTATTTTAGCTTAATATGTTATCTCTGATGATGCTGAACAGGGCAAAAGGGATAGAATTTCACCTTGGCGTTACAACATTGTGGAAACAAACACGAATCTTTAATGTTAGAGTGCAAACAGCAACCACAGAGCTCTCCTTGTTATCCTTGCTGACTGATCTGTATGATAATTGCAGGCTAGGATGACTGTATCCCTCTCAGGCCAGAGTTAACAGTATTATACAGTCAGAAGCCTTACTGAATTCTGTAGCCATCACCCTGCACAAAAACATGAAGTTAAAATTGTTTCTTCGAATTCAAATGGGATCAATACCTCTCAGGAGACAGATGGGGTTTTCTTTTCCACACTGAAAAAAGAATCAGTGTCTGGAGTTCTGGCTCAAAGTATTCATTCAGCTACAGAACAACACCAGGAAAAATCAGCAGAGAGTGGGCACCTGCTCTTTTCCTTGATCAGCCCTGGATCTTAGAATTTGATGTTTTATATAAAGGGAGCTTGCTGTTGCTCTTGCATGCTGCTTTTTAAACTACACAGTCTGGCTCAGGCAAGAAGGGCATGTTTATTCTTTTTCGGAGCCTTTTCATTTTTACTTGTAGCTGAATCCTCTAGGTCAATTGTATCTGCAGGGGTGGGAGAGGAATTTAATTGCTTTTACTTCCTACCTTCATCTCAGGGTGACCAGTCCATTAATAATGCACAGGAAACAACTAGGAAATGCATGGTAGATTAGGGATTAATTGATATTTGGAAAGATTTCAATCCACATTTGAAGGAAAAGGTTATGCACTGTAGTCTAGCTCTAGTTACTATTTGCATTTGACTATTTTATTATTTCTTACAGCCCTGCTTCTTCTGGTTTTAGATCTGTTTTCCCCTTTCCTTGGCCAACCAGGCCTTCACAAAAATTTCCTTGTTTGTTTCTTGCTAGAGATATTTGTTACATTTCTGATACATGCCACCCAATATAAAATAAATACATACATTTCTCTGTATTTTCCAGTAAATATGTTTTTTTCTGCACTGACACCACCCACAGTTCCTTTATGAACAATTTGACTTTTCAAAACGTTATTGATTTCTGTGCTTGGAAGTTACAAGATTAATAGCTTTAGAGGCAAAAGTCCTTCAGTCCTTTCGCCAAATAGGTGCTGCAAGCTTGCTTCAATGCCTGCTGATGTGCTTCAGCACATCGCTTTTAGTAAGAAACATGAGCAAGGCACTCCTCAGATCAACAAGGCACTAAAATACAGGAAACAGATGGGTAATTCCAATGATGTCAGGGCAGGAAGGTATGATTTAGTTGGTTTGAAAATGGCGAGCCTGACACCTCAGCTTGTTTTGCCTGTGTTGCCCCATAGAAATGATAATGACTTCAGTAACTTCTTTAGCAGTTTTAAAGGCTGCAGAACAGCTAATATCGACACCCATAAAACCAGTAACTACTGGTAGCAGAACTTGACTCTAGCTGTCAGGAGCAAGAGACAACGTGAAAAGAACAGAAGACCCAGTAGAAAAGATATATTAGATTCTTTTAAGACCTTGAGAAATTCACCATCTTTTCCCAATGCCAGTTACATTAAAAATAGACTAAAGGTAGGAATATGACATAAATGTCCAGTTACAAGCACTTTGATAATGTTAGGTGAATTGGACAAAGACCTTTTCAGGACCCCTGGTGTTACAGCAGCTTTTATGATGGTATTTGAATTTGAGAGTAATGGAATCTTCTAAGCAGCTAAAGCCAGACAATTTGGAAGAGTTTCAAGGCTGCTAAATGCACACCGCTGAGAGACACTGAGGATTGTAAAATTTGAGTGGCCATCTCAATTTAGTATTAAAATGTCAAAGAAGAGGTAGGCCTGCATTTCATAGGTTGTACCGTGAAGTATTTGGAATACTGATCATGGAAACACAAACGCTTAAGTTCTTTTCTAATAACCTGCCACTCTGGAATCAGAGCTAGACTAGTTACAGAAGTGTGTTAAGATACAGTATGTCAGTAAAGAAACAGTGATGATGACTCTCCTTTGCAGTAATCGATTTGGGAGTGGAGAAGTTCACCTCCCCATCACTCAGAGGTAGTAAAGGTCATATCATGAGCGACTTTCATAGTCCTAACATGAGTGTTTTGCACCCCAAATGCAGTTCTGTTTTTTCTTCCCTATTTGACAGACCAAGAGAAAGGGAAAGTCATTGAGATATAAGATGTAGCTCAAGAAGATGCCCCGGAGGAATCTTTGCTCACCTCACCACATCGTGGTGATAACAGCTGCTGAAAATGCCACTTTTTTTCCACTGCAGGATATCTCAATCCAGGCCTGAATTTTATTCAAATATCCACTGTCTAGTGAGTAAGAACAGTAAACAGCATATCCTATATTACAGTATTAAATTAAAAATATATGCTATTTACAACTGTTGTTAAGAGCTGTTTTCAAATCCCTTTAGTATTTTTCATCCATAGAGGTATTTGGGGAATGTTGCTGATTCTGGTTTTATTAACATATTTGGTGAAGGTTATCTGAGTTTCGTCTCTTAATCTAGGAGACTTTGCAAACACTATTTGCTGATTTATCTGCTTTGACTGATTAAATGAAGAAAGAATTGTAAACTGTAGTGGTGTCACAATGGGGTAGTTATGCTTTATTTTAATTAAAATCGGGGTCTAAAAAAATATTTTATTCAGTGGCTATCTACCTGGGCATGCTTGGCCTAGTTTCTTCAAGTACCTTGAGATTCTGCTGAAGTCTTCATTTGCTCAGTCTGCCAAATCCACAGACCTGCACTCTGTGTACAGCTCAGGCTGCAGGCACGTTTTCAGCCAAAAGAATCTGAATTCACTGGTCACAAGCATTTGTGTAAGGCCTGTATTGCTTTTATACAAATCTGCTCTTTCTACCTCTGCTCTACTTTCCACAACTTCCAGGCTCCGCAGCTCACTGTGGTTGCAAGCTCCCCCTGCAACATTTGAGGAAAGAAGGCTCCATGAAACTTCCATTTCTATTTTACTTTCCGCCTAGCCTCTGCAGGAGCCCGAAGACGGTCCCGTACAAATCTCTGACCTCAGTGAGTTTTCTGTCAAAGAGGAATGACCAAGAATCACAAAAAAATAGTGAAACTTGTGAAATCATCACAGCACAAAGCAATACAAGTCCTTTCTAACAGGGGAATCAAAACTTACATAGCATTAACTTACCTTTGGTGAAATTCCCAGCTACATGGTTTATGGCTGTGCCCCTGTTCTTAGCCGTGCCCAACATATCCTGGGTTCTGCTGGAGGAAGTGAGGCTTCTTGTAATTACCAATCAAATAAATACGAGTTTCCATCATAGCTTATTTTCCATTTTAGTTGGCAACGATCTCATCACTCTCAAAACAGTTACATATTGCCTTGGAGACCAACAGGTTACCTGGATGTTGCTAGGATGCACCGTTTGCCTGATTCTCTCTCCTTTTTCTCAGCCACATTGCCCACTCCCTGTGCTGTTAAACCATTTGGACATTGCCCGGAGTACCCTTATGCTGGGAAGTCCTTAAGTAGCCATCTGGAAAGTCAGTTTAAGGCAGCAGGACACAAACAGTAACGGAGGTCAAACTCTGTTTCTAATTATCCATATAGAATTTGGAAGAGATTTTTAACATATTATTCTGATATACGTTCACGTACTATGGGCAGGGATACCATAGCACCATACTATCTACCTTACAAGCATTCCTTCTCATAATGTATTGTGCTTATCTTGAAATGCTGAAGAGTTAATATACGCATATGCATTTATTTTCCCTAGATGGCCTGTGTTGGCCTTTTGTGGGAAATGCTGCAAACGGACCACAAATGAAGTTGATGTGAAGCTGAGAAAAGCAGGCATATAGGGTTACGTATGGATAAATTGAGAGGGGATGTGAAAGGCAGAAAACATCTACTATCTAAACTTATATACAATCAATGCAGCTCACGTGACTGCACTGTTTTAACGTCAGCAGTGAACAGCTGCAGTTGGGAAGCCCTCATTGGTACTGAGCAGCAAAGGGAAACGGAGTGAAGAAACTTGAATGAACTGGGTTGAAAAAAAAAAAGTAGCCCAACTACCCTTTCCTTCCTCATCATAATGTTTTACCACGACAGAATAAAGTGGCATCTAAAAAGGTAATGTGGATTTTCTTCAAGGACTTGTTGAAAACTATAATACAGTATCTTTGTAATCATATTACTGGTAATATGTACACAATGTGAAAGATCAGGAGCAGAGAGTACTATCACTATATTTAGAGATAATGGTGCTTTTCTTTCATAGGCTTGATATAAACTTTGATTACATAGCATTTCTTTAATTTGCTGCTATTCAAGAAAACCCTTAGAGCACTGCAGCGAGCAATGCCTCTCTTTTACATTTGCATTTTTTAATTTGCATTTTTTAATTTCCCAGACTACAGCTCCACACCTACACAGGCTTCCCCTGTGGGAGGGAAGAGAATATTTTTCAGTATGAATGATACTGTTTCTCTTCTCAGATAGCTGTAGTTATTAATTCCAGAGATTTACAAAAATAACTTTGCTACTGTATCACTTAAGTGTGGAGTTTTTTTCTAAGTAACCTCAGATGCCAATCTATTGCTCCACTGGTACCCATTTTAAATAGGGCAGCCAAGCAAAAAGTTCAGACTGCTCAAATGACTAGCTGCCGTTCTCAGCAGCCTGCTGTTGCATTCCTTGCATACCCCAAAATGCCACCGAGTTCAGGAGGAGTTTGGTGCTTTTAAAGGAAGAGCCATTATATGCCATAATACATCAAGCCTGCCATGGCATACTAATGACAAGAATCTAGACCAGGTTACTCGGCACAGCAAACCTTAGGATCTCCTATTTACTAACCAACAGGGACCAGTTTAGTAGATACCTTTAAAACACGTACTCAAAACCACGTACTAGGAGCTAGGGTATTTGCCTGTGATCTGAGTGATCAGCATTTTAAACCCTACTCTGCCTCACTTGGATGGGGACCTCAACCCAGATCTCTTCCATCTCTTAAGAGTGTCAGGCTCTTCTCAAGACAGAAAGGTTATGAGAGGAAGATCCTGTAAACCAATGGTTACATCGCTCACAGGGCAGATGACGAAGTTAGGACGTCTCATCAAGTAATTCTTTCAACCACTGGTATTTCAGTGGGTATGCAAATTGGAGCAGTGTCACTGGAAGAGACTAAAAGAGCCCACAGCACTCAAAAGCCTGGTGGGCAGAGCCCTTTCTGAGATATGGGAGACCTAAATTTAATTCCATATGCCAGTTTCGGCAGAGGGACATTTAGCTTCCCATTTCCTAGAAGATGCCCAATTAACAGAAGAAAAAAGAAATGGTCTCTCCCTCACTCTGTTTTGGTAGGGAAGGGTCAACTTCTTTTGGGTACCTACCTTCAAGAGAAATTTCAGAACCCCTGGTGACACCTATGGACTCAGAGGCCAGACTGAAAGGCTGTCCTTCCCCGGGGCATCTCCTCCTGACTGACTCACTAACTTCCCTTCAGTATGCTGGCTCCTGGGACTGTCATTTTTAAGTACCCAGCCTGCCTCCTGCTTTGCAGGCAGAGTCTGTGCCTAAGTGGGATTTCTGTATCTAATGCAGAGTCTTTGCTCTTGAAAGCCTGGGATGCTAAATTTGAGGCATGACATAAAGAGGGAAGGCAACAAGCAAAATTAGACCTGGAAAAGAGATGGCAACAGCAGGGCAATGGCTTTGTTCAGGAATTTTAGCCAAGCAGTAATGCCTGTCTATTGGGGAGTGCCTGTCTCCAGAATGACTCCATCCAGAGGCTGAGGCAGCAAAACAAATTATTTATTTGACTTTCTTTATCCAGGACCTTGCAAAAGAAAATCTACAAACACAGCGTGTCTTCCCGAGACCGAACGTTTGCTCACATAATAAGGTGGAAAAAAAAGAACTTGGAAGACTTTATATAACAGCACCATTTCATGACACCTGCCATAACAATATTTTATTTGTCAGTCTTTTCTCATCCTATATCTCTTGAAGCTTGACTAGGTTACTGCATCAAAGGGAAGGAGTAATAGTATCGTTTCAGATAAAAGAAAAAGAGAGAAGTATGCTGTACACAATCTGCCCATCATGTCACCTCACAGTTACATTAACCAAACAGGCAACACATTTATAAAAAATACACAGCCATATAATATGGCAATCCATGTAAACTAGAGCTTCTTCTCAGGTATGGCAAAAAATGTTCCATTCTTATACGGTACCTATAATTCAAAATGCTTTACACAGATTAATTAACGTAACATACTTTATGCACATCAATACACCGAGGCAGAGAAAGATTAAATAAATGACAAAGCACAAAATTTAATAGACGCAGGAAGTGGCAGAGCCATAAACAACACAGAACTCCTGGATTCCAGACTTAAGAAAAAAAAGACCTATTCTAATGCAACTATTTCCTTTCCCTTTCCTAACATATGTGTTTCAGGCAGCAAGTTCTGCTGTGCACAGCACTGAGCACATCATCAGCTCTTTGCAAGTACTGAACTGAATAAATAATATTAACTATAATCCCACTACCATATCCTAAACCACTAAATCTATTGAAATTTTAAACCTTCATATTTGACTGACTTTGGTAAAGATAATTCTGAAAGCTGCAGTATCTTGGTACTACTAATTAATATATAATAATAATAACAACAATAATCATGACTAATAATGCTGCTCTAATAAGGATTTAATCCTACAGATCATTTTTATGAAAGCACTTTGATAATAATGATTATTTATTCTTACAGGGCATTTTTCATGCTAGCAACTTCAAGTACCATGATGATTAATAAAGCTAAAGAAATTGAGAGATACATAAAATAACAAGCTTATGAGACTGCCAACGTGCCGATCTTATTAAATAAACATTAACAAAAAATAAAGCTGTGAAGGAGATTCTCTTGGGAGAGGGGAAAAATAAAAAAATAAACAAAAAAACCCTTGAGGCTATGTCAGCAGGATTGAATTGACCTGTGTATCAATGTCATTTCTATTGTCACTCTAGCAAACAAAGTAAAATAGTAAATAGCACTTAGTGAACTGTGGACTAGGTTGTCAGCTGGTATAAATAGGTGCATTGGCATTAATCTAAAGCAGCTATGCATCTGGCCCTACAATTTCAAAGGGCTGCATAGACATAAGAAAATCCCTAATATGTGTTGTCCATGATGACTTCAATGCACAGCAGAGGAAGGATACGTACTGTCAACGTTCACATACTCTGGTGATAGCTGATATATAGATGTGAGCTATTTAGCTGGATTAGGCATACTGAGATCTGCTAGGGGCTTTTTTGTCTGCAGTGCCTAGGATTTAAGTTCAGTAGAGGTGCCTCTTGCCTTCTTCCTCTCATCTTCCTGCTCCTGCAGGTTAAACCAAAGGCTTTGGTATGACCTAAGTTAGATTTCCATTGATATTCACAGCAGGCCAATAGAAAGAATTCACCTGGTTCAAAAAAATCCCCCATAGAGGATCAGTTTAGCCTACAAAGCATTGCAGAGGCAGCATTTTGCCAAAATAGCTTAGAAAGGAATCACCTGGGCTGGCATGATTTATAGCAGCAAAAGAAATCTTTTGCAGGATGGCTTATGTAATTAGAGAAGCCTGGTTAGCAATACAGGCAGTTTTTATACACAGACCTTGATCCTTCTCGAGAAGCTTTTACTGGTTTGACTTCCCTGGCAAAGTCTGGGTAGTACAGACCAACCTGAAGAGATATTCCACAGCAAAGACCTCTCCTGGAAGCAGAAATTACTAGGGGGTGAGTAACTTTCTACTTAAAAGAGCCCCCTGACTTTGTTCCTATCTGGCACAGATCACTCCAGTAGCAATGTGAAACCAGAAAGAAAGGGATTATGGGATACACAAGGGAGGAGAGAAGTCCCCAGGTGGGGGTTTACTGAGACATCAGATATAAATGGAAATCATCCACAGTGACTTGCTCATGGGCTCCACATCAATGTCCACATGCTGGCGTCAGGAAAGTGTAGAAGGAAGCACTGCGTTTTGTGAGGAGTTACATGGGGGTATCCAAACCCGAGAAAGGTGTGAGAAAGGGGGAGAGGAGTGAGTCTTTGGAAAAAAAGCTGAAGGAACTTATTGCAGGGGAATTCTGCAGTTCTTCCTCTTCATAATCATATTTACTTAGGCAATTTAGGAAATGATTGCACAGAGAAAGACATAAGAGAACAAAAAAAGATGCCAGGTAAACAGAAGCCCTCTGATAAAACAGAAGCCCAGCCCATGGTCAGAGAAACTACATGACGGTAAGAAATAGCTGGCGTGTTTTGAATACACACTATATAAACACTGTCTGAGGTTCATGGAAGTACTGAATGGAACCAACTATCTCTTTGTTAAGGGGATGAACAATATTTCATTCCAAATAAATATCAAGAGTAGCCTCCAGCAACAGAAAGCAAATCTGAATAGGAAGAGATCTTAGCAGATCTAATGCAGGCTTTCTACACCACCGGTCGATCCTTCTCCAAACTAATTTGTGAACAAAGAGAACAAAGGGCTGGATGTTTCTCTGGGGACAGTCATATTTTCTAACTCGAGTAAATTATGTTGAATGAGAATATAAAATCATAAAATATAATCAGGCTATTAGCTAGGTAAGAATTGTGGGGAAGATACAGTGCTCTGCAATGAATTCCTAGTGTTACATATGATAAGTAGAGACAATAGAAATCAGTGGGAAAATTTGGCATGCAGCGATTTCCTTCCCTGGGCCTCCTGCAATTTGCAGAACTCTGCAGAATTTCTTGGGCTGCTTGGTCAGCTTTCTCTTTTGCTGAAATATACTTGGATTTCAATGCTAACTACCACTGCTACAAAAGGAGGGTAGTTATAAAAGGTTGATTTGCAAAAATGTTTATAAATTCTGTAGCTTTCTATTTTTAGGTGTTCAATTTAAGGCTTCTGGTGGCTGCAGACATCTGTCTTGTCAGAGATTTCTCCATGGTGCTAACAGAAGTAGAGCTGAACTGAAGACTTAGATTCATCATGAAGTGGGAACTGGGACTGATTCTAGAGAAAATAGAACCCAGAGGAGAATCATAAACACACACATTTTCTTTCCATATAGACATTTATTGTTTCTAGGATTATCAAATAAATCTTGAAATAATCACAAGAGCCAATTTGTGCAGCAATGGAAATAAGTAGGAGTTTTGTTAGGGACTTCCAGTGGGATCAAGATAGAGCCTGCCTGTAGTAAGAACTCTCAGGACACCAGGAAGCTTGTCTGTCTGTTGGACCCAGTTGTTGCTGTTCAGCCTGTTGTGAACTTCTGAGGCTTGTATTCCCTTCCGCTTTGCCCGTGTTTCAACACTATATAGCCTACTATCCATGATTAACCATATGCTCTTGATTAACGGTCCCCTGTTCAGTGTGTCAATGTGCTCTCTCTCCTCATTCTTTTCCATTTCGATATATATCAGAACGTCATCTGAAGTAAAATTAAAGTTATCAGAAGCCCATTTGCTCAATGTTTGTGCTAGGAGACCAAAGTTCCAGACTTGAAAGGGAAACTTTTTCCTTGAAACTTTCTCCCCAAATAACATTTTCACAAAGGCTGGAGAGTATATCATGCACAAAGCAGAGATCATGCAAGACTTCTCCTGGAGTCTCACCAACACCATATTTGAACAGCAGACTGAAATCCAAAAGAGGGAGGAAAAACCTGCATGCATGTCAGTGGGATGAGCAGCATGCAACATGTGATAGGTGTGTGGTGTGTTAGTTATGAAAATTCTGATAGCTAGGAGGCTTTAGAACAGCAGAGTCTAAAAATGTGATTATTTAGGCTATGAAGAATAGGAGGTGCTGGGAAGTTCTGGAGTACATGGAAAGGATATTAAAGAACAGCAACTAGCAATGCTCTTCAGAAAAATCACCCTGCTTCAGGGAAACCAGGTATGAGAATCAGATTTTTAACACAATTCTTGTTCAGTTAACTCAGAAAAAATAAAGCAATCAGTGAAATTACAGTTAGTACATGCTGGCATTGCCCAAAGGATCAGCGAATGAATTTTCAGCAACAACAGGTACACCCTGACTGAAAATACCAGCGCAGAGCTAATTCATGGGTTAGAATTCGGAATCCTTAACGGGGTGAAACAAAGGCTATGAGGGACCAAAGGCAGGCCTGTTTCATGAGGTAAGCAGTGTGCTTCTGCCATCAGCAAGGTGCAGGGCAGCCCAGGATTGCATGGAAGACAAAATGAAGCTCAAGAATGAGCTGGTAAAAACTGGGTGAACAGCTTCTCGTCTTGGATCCGACCACATGGTTGATTTTGATCAATTTGATTTGCATGCTGCAGCTTCTGTTAAACAGAAAATCCATCACAGGATATAAAATATCATTTTGTTTGTTCTTAAGGTTTCCATTTTTCCTCTTCTATAAGGTTCAAAAGAATCTTTTGCTCATACCATACTTGAAAGCACTAAAAAGTGAACTGTTTGTTTATCCTCAGGGCAGGTGCTCTGTAGATTATCACAGTCAAGCTTTGTTGTTCTGCATTACAAAGTCTTCAACCTTGACCTAAGAGTACAATTCTTTCCCGTTTCCCCACCCCCCTAAAAAAATGAAAAAATAAAGAGAAGACAGAGAAATCATTCTTTATTCTAAGCTGGTGCTTCGCCTTGCTTTAGCAAAGCCTTTGCCGTACAGACACATATACAAGTTTTCTAGTTTCCTGTACTTGACCGTTACTCAGTATTGAAGCTGGTCTGGTGTTGAAATCACTGTCTTAGTATGGGTAGAAAATTAGAAGTGTAGACTCTCTTGGGGAATTCAGCAGTGTTAATTGCATGACTTGGCAATACTCAGGGGAAACCTTCCAGGTGACATGTAAGGAAATAACACACATATATCTCACTTTAATATGAAGCGAACCAGAGTGCTCATCTCCCTGCACAAACTGTTGACAACTTTACCCTTACATTGAATGATGACACACAGGTGGAATTATATTGTTCCATTAAGGATCTTTAGAAAAACATATATAACAGCAAAAGCCTGCAAAGTGTTCTCCTCCCAGACAAATACTGTACAAATCCTAAATTCTGGAGTTATTTCAAAAGAATAAATCTCTAAAAGATACAAAATGTTTTCTATTTATTGGTGTGTAGGGAAAAGTAATACAGTAAATTACTGCTCCAGTCACCTGCCCTGGTATGATCTGGGATACAAGATAAAAATGCACACTGCAGCTCAAAACAGGAGGTGCAAAGGTGACTTTTGAAATCCCCTGATCCCAAGCTAATTGCTAGACAGTCCCCAAGCATAAGTTAGAGCAGCCTTCAGCATCAGGATCTAAACATGCCTTTTGTTCCAGTCCAAAGCCCATTAGGAACCATGCCCTACTACCACAGGAGTATTCTCTGGGAAAAGAATTAATAGGTTCCAGAGCCACTTGCTTCATCAGCCTGCAGAAAGCCTTATTTAACTCTTTGCATAACTTCAGTACTGATAGTTTTGACCATCTCCTGTGAGAATATGCCATACTTCTGTTATTCATAATTTAACAACCTTTCTATAATATCTAGTTAAAATATCCTCCTGACAATCAATGAGTGGCTCTTGCAAAATCCGAGTCTGTGAAAATTTCTGCTTTTTTGTTCCTCTGCAGAAATTTAAAAGCTATAAACATCCATTAATCTCAGGAGGTGATCTGTAGACCTCAAACTGTATTCAGTAATCTTGGAAAAATTTTCTCAGGCCTAGATGGACATTGCCTTAAAACGTCTGACTAGGTTGGTTAAATGGCTAAAGCATAGATATATCCCAGATGTTTTCACGGATGTTTGTCTTGACTAGTCATTAAGCTTTGATATGCATAGATACTTGGCATCAAATTACATTTTCTTAAAATTGTTACCAGTGGAAATCTGATATCTGTGAAAAACCTTTTCCCTATAAATGCTGAAATGTGGCAATTATCAGTACACATAGGGCCACCAGGTCTACACAGAAGATTCACATATGAACAAGGGAGATATTTATTTATCATGAAAGACAAAAATATCTCCCTGCTTTTCCTGCAGTATCAGAACGGCAGACGGGAGCAAAGGTTTTGGTTCTGATCACATGAGGTCACAGCTTGCACATGGGTGTAGAAATGACATAGGGCTAAAAGCAGTCTGCAATAGATCTTGTTCTAAAACAAGACTTTTGTTGACCCTTGGATTTTCAAAGGAGTCAAAGATAGTTGGAAACTCCATTCCTACAAAATGTAGAAGTTAGATGTTCCATACTTGTAGGTTCCTTTGATAAAACCTGTGTTTTGTCCTAGTTGCAATAAAACAAACAAACAAAGCAACCCTCTCTCTGTTTATACTTTGGCTATTCCATGTCCTTCTGCAGGAGGAACAATATTGCAGCACCACGTAATTGGGTGGCTGGCAGCTGGGCACCACTGTGCTCAATATTCAAACCCAGTGAATAGTGAAAAGAGAGAAACTGTGTCAAGGAAATCTCCATCATCTGTACCCTGTAACTTAAAATCAGAGGCCCCAAGCGTGTTACTTTTGAATTCTTGCAGGGTTACAGGCCTCCAAAATAAATCATCTCTGCCAATTGTGAAACACCCTAGAGCATGTATTGGAAACATTCACTATCTTTTAAAGTGACAGATTAAAATCTCAAGTAACAAAGTTTTGCTCCTCTCCTTAAGCAATCCGTAAGCAATTCCACTCACACTTGCAGTGAAGGATTTGGGTATTCTTCTGAAAATCTTCCAGCAAGCCACACCAGCCTGCTTCAGACTGATTCCGATCTTACTTGTATCAGCAAAAAATAAATGTAAGTATACTGTATCAGAGATACTTTGGTGTGTGTCCAAAATTAGGCTCCAGCTGCAGACCTGTATATTTTTATGCTAAGAAATCCTAAGTTTGGCATGCAGAAGAGCTCTGCTGGAGGGGACCAGGGCAGACTGGTACTTGGGTACAGTAACTCAGCCACACAACCCAGTTTCTACTGACTCTTCCACTGATGCATCCAATGTTTTGTCTCAAATGTTATCAGCATGCCAAGGCAGCATCGGGGACACAGAATCAGGAGTACAACAAAGGCAATTGTAATGTCTCACTAAGCCATTTACGAAATGATAGTAGATACCTGCCTCCAAAAATTTGAAATCTGTTTAGATAGAGCTGCCTCTTTGCGTGGTCAAGTGGAGTCCTCTGCGTTGAAGTGAGTGAAAGGTCCTTCCTGACCGCAGACAGCATATGAGACCATTCCTGGACACTGCTTGAGAGAAAAGTTCCAATTATTTCTAGTGCTGCCTGCAGAAAACACCTAAGAAAAATCCTCAGTAGCTGTGGTAGCCACAGGCTCCACGGTCAGCTCACAGCAGCACCTGGCACAGCAATGTGTGCACTGACCTCACCCAAGACAAGAAATATGGCTCATGCCTGTGGTACTGGCCCAGCACCAACCTGCTACAAGAATGAAAGAACTGTGGAAAGAACGAATCTGGGGGAAGTTATTCTTCAGTATCATTTCAGTTGGAAAAAAAAAAAATCTTAAACTGGGCAAACACTAACTTCAAATCAGGAGTTGAAGACACCATCATGAATTCTGTCTTTCTGAGTTTGCAGACAACTGATCCAGGAAGTACAAATGACTGTCTTATTTGTAATGGACTAACTCTGAAACCTAATGATGGCAGTTAAAAAAAAAAGTTTAGTATTTCATTACCTGATAGCATTAGCAAAAATATTTAGCTAATATATCTACCCATAAATTCCATACAGTGTCCCTCCACGTGTGAAATCCACATAGACCTCAACTGTGTTCTTCACTGACTTTGTACGTGACATTTTGTATGACAGTTATGCGTTGTCATACAGTTGGATTTGCAGTACAACACTGCAGATGGAAAATGGGGAGGGCAGACAAGACATTATGAGATACACTAAATATCGTATCAGAAGAATAAACATGGTGGCTCCTGCTCTGACTACATTATTCATTTTCATATTTAATGCATAAAAAACAACTTCTAATTTCCACAAGGTTTCCAGCCTCTTGCAAAATACAGCCCCAGAATCTTGACATCCTCCTGCAAAATTCTGGTTAAGCCAGGTACTTAAAAGTAAAAAGACTAATTTTAAAGACAAAGCCCAAAGCCCTGATTACATACTATCTTTAATGTATAAGGCTATTGTAAACAATTTTGGACAACAGTTTTGAAAAAGGAAGTGGCTGTCTTTTCTTCAAAGATCTGCTGAAAAGGGCCAGATTCTGACCGATATGTAACAATAATGTATATCAGAAGCAATCTCCTTGAAGTTAATAGAGATCAGACTCCAGGCTCATAAGCTTTTGCACACTGAATTTAACTATCTGTCATGCCTGCGAGGTTACAGCACAGATCTAAAAGAAGGTATGGTGTAAGATCAATGTTAAGGAAAGAGTTTCATTTAAAAGACCATCTTTTCCCCCCAGACATGATAGGAGATTTATTATTCCAATATTATTGTTGAAACTAGAAGAGAGAGAAAAAATAAACAGGAACATATATTTTCATTTTATGACTGTGAACAACATTTCATACTGTAAACATATCTTGGTCTATAACATTTACCCAGTAAAAAAAATAATTTCAATACAGTCCTTATTGCTAGCTCGGCAGAGCCTCCCCAGAACATTGTGTTAATGATTAATATGAAGTCAGTGGAATTCCACAGTTGCTGAGAGTCTTGTGCCCAAGAATGAACTGCATTGCTAAATCAGCAAAGACAGTTGTCAAGGTAACCTCTATGTAATCTATTTAACTGGCTCCCAAAACACCAATCAAGGTCAGATAACGCACTCAAGCACCATATGAACACACTCATACGGCATAAAGCTTTGTATCAAGACAGCAGGGAGGAAAAAACCTCATTAGGAAGTAGGGGGAAAAAAAATAAATTCAGTTTTGAGAAGTGTTAATTGGGATTGCAGTTAGCTTTGTGGGGAAAGCATGCCGCTCATCTGAATATGTTTTTATCTATAGTAGAAGTAATTTCACTCCAGTTCAGTTTGAATGGAAATATCCTTCTACTAGTGTTTAAAGAAAAAAAAAAAAGCCACCCAAAAAGTAAAACCAGCCATGGATAAATTATTAATTTCATTTATTGTTTTATTAATGCAAGACTGGCATCTACACTCTGATACAGAGTTCTCATTTTGATTTGCTCTGCAATAGATTTTTGTGTTACTCAACAACAAACGAAATGCCAGCAGCATCTCGGGGCTGGTGGTACAGCTCCCCATACAAGCACAGTTCCACAGGTCCTGCTCCCCTGCTGCCTCTCCCCTCCTGTGGAAACTTTCCAGTCATTTCTGGAAAAGAGAATGATCTATTTGGAGTTAAAATTCAAGCTACCCATCAGATTGTAAGTTGTATTGCAAGTATTATTTACTTTCTGTGCATTCACGTCTCTACAGCCATAACAAGGGCTGGCAAGAGTCACTGGGGTCTGAACTGATTTTTATTCCGACAATTGCTGTGCATACAAATCAACATCCTTTGCTGGATATTTACTGCTTTGCTCATCCTGGAAGCAAAGAAGACTAAGTATTATGAGAATTAACAAGGTTGTCCGTTTCCCTTGGAGCCTCCGTACCCTTGTCCTCTGCTGGAAAGCTACAGTACTCCACAACTTCTTACAGCCTCTACTCCTCAATGAATCTCAACAAATATCCCTATGCTGCTTACAGTAAAAGTACATACCAAGGGAGCTATTTCCTTCCTTCAGTTATACAATGTCAGTATCATGGAGCTGTGCTAAATAAGGACACTGCTCCTGTTCCACAAAGATGCCAAAAGGTCTTGCTGTAGAAATGAAGAGCTAAAAATAACAGCTCCAAAGTTGCGAAGGCAATCACAGTAAAGACTATATAAACATCTGTGTGTTTAAACAGTATTTTTGGCCAATGCCATCCATACCAAAAAATCAAAATTCTTCTTTAAATGCAAAATGGCGGCATACATCATACTTTAATGAAAGAAGAGATGCAATTCCAAGAGCTGAGATTCACTAGCAACTCTGCTTAAGTTGTAGACATTTAGCATTTCTCAGGGTTTCCTCCTTTGTAACAGTGTGTGAGATCTGTATGCCTGTCTGGGATCAGCGCAGTATCCAAGGGCTATAAAATCATGTACTAGTTTAGGAAACAAGGAAGACAACTGCACATTCTAGTCATCCCCAGTGTGGGAGGGTGCGATGGTGCCACAAGCTGCTGCTTATCACGTTGCTGCTGAAGGCAACCATGTAGGCAGAACCCACAGCCTTCCCAGAATTACCCCAAGGACTGCTCTGGATCCACTGAGGCCCGGAATCACGAAACTGCTAAGGTGCCTCCAACCTACTTGAGAAAGTCAAGCTTCAGGAGAAGACAAACTGTATTGCATGACTTGGAGTACCAGCACGGCATCTCACCTTACAGCTGAAGGGCAGATGTGCTCCACGGTGCACCCACACACACCGCACATCATGGTTGTGTTCCAACACATGCTCTTGAGTTTCCGTCTCCGGGAAACAAGACTATGGGCTGGGTAGGACCTAAATCTTGTCCAGATGTGGAGTCAGGATAGATGCAGTGTGAACAACTCAATATGAACAGCTTAAACATCCAAATATTATTTATGACATTATTCTGTAAAATAACCATCACCCTAAAACCTGGACACATTACCGATATTCAGGAATTAGTCTTCACCACAGACCTGTTCGGTACAAAAAGCTATGGGCTCCATTTTGAGATCAAGAAGCTGAAGCGGAGGCAGACTAAGTGACTTGCTCAAGGTCAAACAGGATGCACGTGGCAGAGTCACAGATGGATGCCAAGAATGCCCCAAAACCCAGCCCAGCTGAAGCACTACAGTCTCTATCTTTAAAAGAGCCACTTGAGAGCTCTGAGCACCCACAAAACCTATTGATTTCAGATTTCACTGAGAGGTAAGAGCTCTTGGCACTTGTCAGGTGTGTTAGCATAAAAGGAAGGAGCTTGTATATCTTTTCAAGCTCTAGAGACTGTGGCTGCTTTCAACAAGAAATTAGCAGCTTGTCTCTGGGTTTTGACATGTCAGACACAGAGGGGACGACTGACAGCTAATGAAGCTCTGAGACAATTACAGTAACTCTCCCACGATGAACTGAAATCCACCCCTGCATCACTGGGCGCCAGTATAATGAAAGTTGGACTATCCGTAGTATCTCCCCTTTTGTGCCACTAGAAACACTGATCTGACAGTGCACATAAAGAGGACAGAGTATGAAAACTGAAGGAACACTCATTTCTAAGAGAGACTATGTCAGAAGATGCTGCATACAGTCAATCAATGTAAGAGTGTTTCTTGTCCTGGCAAATATGTGATAAGCCAAGTTTCAAACCAAACAGGACTGTAAATGCAAATATTTATCGCAGTGCTTGAAGTAACCTGGTATTTCAGATCTCAGATGGTGGTTCTGGATTCACAGTGACTTGGGCTTTTACACGCCTTTGAATGTGGACCTAGGTTACTTTTGAGATAATTTGGTTACATGAACAGAATCCATTTAATTTCAATCAATACTCTGCCACTGTATCTTTTCTTTTTGTGTGTATAGTCTGTCTGTTTTCTTTATTAATTCCAATTAGAACTGTAAACATGGTCTGTACCCAAAACACTCCTCTTTGCAGCCATAAAATTGTTCTTATATTTCTAGGAAGTTTAAGGCAGGCATAGACAGCAGGTAACATCAGTTGCTCTGTGAGGGTGTAGCACAGCCAGTGTAGGCAATGCTGGCAGGAGATACCATTCACTTCCTACTCAGAGACAGGATAACATAGTTCTTGTGGACGGCCAAATATAAATATACATATGGAAGATAAAGCAGGTTGGTCCTACTATCTAGGCACAAAAGTAATTTTAAAAGCCATGAGTAAATGTATATGAAACCATCACACTTCCTGCACCATCTCTATTCTGCAAGTTATTACAGTAAAATCACGGTTACAATCATTTCAGTCAGCACTCCCTTTATGGAAGTAATTTCTGGAGGTCACAACCTGAAATCTTATTTATATCTGAGGGAAAACATCATGCTTGCAGGTTTTTGAGACTTTAAAAAACAACAAACCAACCACCAAAAAACAACACACCACCACCACCTATCTTGAACAATGCTATTTGTTTACTTTAATAAACACAGTTTTTAAAAGGTGTTTCTGATTTTTTCTATTAACTTTTAAAAATTAAGTTTAAAGGCTTAGTTTTCTTATTCCTAATGCCACCCAAATACAATGGAAAACACTGAAGTAGCTCAAAATTGCAGGTGTGTTTTTTGTGTGTGTCTCTCACTCACCCACATGTGCATACACTTCAAGGTACTGCTAGAGCTGCATTCAAAAACCTCGAAATCTGGAGGGGAAGGGATCCCTGCAGACCTGGCCCCATACACGGCATCAGGATTGACACCGTAGATTCTCGCATCTCCAAAGGAGCATGAACTAATCCACGCACTAAGACAGGATTTACAAGACAGACTGTAACAGCTCCTAAGATAGCTGTTACTGTCTCTGTGTTGTTAATGTGTTTGCAAGATTAGTATTAATTACCCAATAAGGGATATATCTGTTTTGAGAGCTTGTAATAAGTCCTTACTTAATATTAGGTAAATAACATGCAAATGAAAGAACATACTGTATAAGCAACAAAGTGTTTAATTATTTGTATGTATTTTAAGGGTCTATAATAAATAAACCTGTCTTTGCAGGATCTATTATAGGTATATATCTCTCTATGAATAGTGATTATATAAAGGATATATTCGATACAGACACTCAAGGTTAAATAAACAATGCAAAGGTGATATGGACTAATGATTGCCAATACACTCAAACTTAGATATCTTTGATTCATGCTGTTTATTCTTAATATAAAGAATGGTGAGTGTCTGCCTGCCCACCCCTCCCTCCCGACTTTACAGTTCCTGGCTCTTCCTGGTTTAGTATCATATTCTGAACCTTCTTTAAACACTCTGCTTGATGTATGATCATTTGAACATTTTTCTCAAGTAAAGGGAGAAAAAAGAACTCCCAAACTGAAAGAATAAATCCAGTGTAAAGTAGTGTCATTTCACTGAAGCCTACTGAGCAATCCTGACTTTTACCAGCTGGGACCCCAACTAGAGACTCTGACCCCCCCAGCCAGGCACCCGATAAACCGCCAATCCACCAACCAGCAGGAAAAAGCTGCTTTTCCTTCTACCATTTATCACATTCCCCAAGTACTTTTAAAGTAGCAGGAGGAGGTGGGGGAGAAGAGGTGAAGCTGGTCACGCCAGGCTTTGCTAAGCCCTTGGTAGCGCCGGCGCGGGACGGCAGCGCTGCTCGGTGCGGGTCTGCAGCCTGGCACGGGCGCGGGCTCAGCGCTGCTCCGAGCGCCTGCGGTGTGTGACTAATCAGCCCTCACAAGGCTCACGCTTGTTTATTCCACTTAGATTCTTCTGGTTCGTATCAAAACGCAACAGCCAGTTATACTAATTCATCTTCATTTTCCGAAGTAAAAAAACAACATGGCAACTCAGGCAACTGTTTAGATAAAAATGCTTGTTTTATCTCGATACCTCTGTGACTGAATTTTCCTTCAAGAATAACAGATGGCTTAACTGTACCAGGTAAAGACTTTGCACGAGTCGGTGACAAAAAAAAAGGGTTCTACAGGGGTTTTTTGTAACATAAATCTCCCTCAAACCCACCCCTGTAAACAGTAATAAGAACATGCAGGGCTTTTTAATTGAACATTAAACTCAGAAGTCCCATTACATTCACAGTACAGTATCCAGTTAATATATCCTTTGGGTTTTTTTTTTTTTCCTTTGTCCCACCCACAGAGACATTACAAATTGGATTTAAATTAAATTTCATTCTAAACACATATATTCAATCATAACAAAACAGTGACAAATTAGCTTATTCCATTTAAACTCATTGTATGCTCAGCCTGAGTACCTCCTGCTCCAACCCAGGGCCTATTTCCCAAAGGTCGGGTATTTAAAGAACTGACGCACAAATGTGTGTGTAGCTATTAGCAGGGGAATTGGTTTGATTATTACATGAAATATCAGATTGAACGGCAGTGTGTGTTTTAAAGTGTGAATACGGAAAAGGTTTGTTTTTGTTATTGCATGAGTAGAGGGGTATAAACAGATGGGTACAAACAGAGTGGTACATAGGTAGGTACAGCTGTTCTAGAAATGCCTCCATTTATTTTTCCTCTTTTTAAATATGATCTGATACAAAAAGAAACCTGACTGGTAACTTCCCTTTAAATATAGTCTGTTATATATCCATTGAAACACCATTCCCCATTAGCTACCTTTACTGTACAGGGATAACATGTAATGAGATTTTCTTGTTTACTTTTTTCCCATCACGGCTGGGCCCTTGCTAGTTTTAGCATTTAAAGGAAGCCAGAATGGGTCAGGTGTGGAGAGAAGAGAGCGAATTTGATACCACTCCTGAGAGAACTTGGATAGTTTCCAAATCTATCTGTCTCAGGGGGTGGAGGGGGGGCAGAAAAGCAACAGGCATGAAAAAAAGATCCCAAGTGTTACCATGGCTAAACATCAACTGTGGTTAGATCAAACACTTGTGAAGCAAAGGATATTGAAACTGTTATTTGTAAAGGAAAAAAGCCATCATTTCGAAATTACAGTGGAATGTGTTTAGAAAATAAACATTCTCCATTTGCCCTAAAATTTGTTAGCAGTAAACAAACTCACTTCTTTTACCAGGTTTATGCAGTCTTTGTGCCTTGTGGATGTTTTAGAGATAATTCAGGACTGGTTGTAACAAAGTTCCAAAACTAGTAGGGATGCTCTGTCCCTACATGGGGCTGTGCTTTAGCTATCTACTGGCCTAGGGTAGTTAATCACATCTGCTAACAAACAGAAAAAAAAGAAACAATTAAAAATCTAATTGGTTTGAAGCTTTAAATCCCATCCCAGCATGCATACTCATTCCTCTATATACCACCCAAATCCTAACAAACCCTCTTCCCTTTTCTCCGTTGGCCACCCAACAGCAGCTACAGCCATGCACAAACTCGCGGCTTCCAAAGCTCAGGCTCCAAGTTGAACTCTGGATTTAATCCTGCAAGATACCCAGCTGTCATGACCTTCCCTGAAGATGCTAACAGCCTCACAAGAAGGGCTCAGCACCTCATTGAATTGGCTATGAAGGAACATTTCTCTCTCTCTTGGCATCAAAATGCTGAAATCACAGCCAACAGGATCAGTTAGCAGTCTTTCCTAATACATGTGTTATTTTCTAATTGGGTCAGGAGTAGACTTGGGTCTACTGGTGAATTCCTTCACTAGCTCACCTCTCCCTCAGCAAATGACCAGCACAAATTGAGGAATGCAAAGAAGTCAGAAGTCCGTAAGATGCAGTTCATTATATACACTTCGGCTAATCAAAGCTTTCACATTCAATCATCACGTAAAAACCAAAGGGCCAACTTTTCCCAATTTTTCCCAACTTTTCATTCTGCAGCTTCAGTTGGATGTAAACCAATAGGTATCAGCTGAGAATCTAGTCCCCAAACTCCTCTCTGACATCCACTAGACACAGAATAAATCCCTAAACCATGGCTTTGTGGTAACTAACAGCTGAATTTGTTCCCCAGATGCCAATGGATGTGACTTCTGTGAAGTTCTTTTGTACCTTCACAGGTGTACCAGACTCACTGCCCAGGTGTAACAACTCCTGGCACTAGTAGTCTTTCCTTTTTCAAACTAAGGAGAGCTACAGAAGTGCAGATTACTTCTTCACCAATAACTGTTCACAGCTACAGTATCTCAAAGCACGTTCCCTGTTCTGCACAAGGCCTACCGAGTGGTGTTAGAGGCTCTACCATCTGCACGAAAAATACATCCACATTATTACACCCTATAAATCAAATACAACTGTAGGAAAGCAGGTGGTCATAAAGTAACAGAAAAATCAGACCTATAGTGCACATATATTAGACTAGATCCACTCATCATGTTGCCCAGGGGTTGAATGCAGACAACAGGACAATTTATTTGGGTTGCCTGTGGCTGACAGGTAATAAGTGTGCATGGAGCACTGGGAGAGCATGCACGCGTTCTGGATAACAAGGCTTGCATGTTCTGACTGGTCTGACAGGGAAATACCTTCCCTCAGTCCTCACTGCTACTTACCTGCTGGGGTCCCAGAAAAAAAAAAAAAAACAAAACAGAAGAAGGATACCCAGGAGGAGGAACACTTATGTTAGGGAAGAGAGAAGTCAAAACAAAACAGAAAAAGGATACCCAGGAGAAGGAACACTTATGTTAGGGAAGAGAGAAGTGGGGCACCTGGGGTAGATAACGATGCTGAGGTAGGCAAGCAACTGCAGCCAGAGATGAGGGGGAAGGCATGTCTCAAAGAGGTAAAGAAATTGATGTGGGGTGGGAATCACATGTGGGGAGGAAGGGACCTAAGTGGAGTTGAAAAGGAAAGGTTGATCCTAGCATTGATAAGCTGGAGTCTTCAATAGCCCATCCACTGTTTGAGGCCAGGTGTGCTGGAGAAACAACAGGCTGAGTGGGAACTCTGCCTGAGCAAGGATCTCAAGCTCAGACCTGTAGTAAGGAATCTGTGCAAACAGTGGGTTTTTTTAGTTGGTTGGGTTTTTTTGGGGTTTTTTTGTTTGTTTGTTTTGGGGCTTTTTTTATTTCAAATCATATTTTCTAGACATGCTTGCCCATTTATCTCATTCTCTCTGTTCTGCTTTGGCTTTCTTCAGCTGACATCAGAGAGCACCTCATCTTCTCTTTTATTAGTTAGAAGACTACTCTCAAGCAAGATTGTTAACTTCCAACTTGTCCTGGATTCAGAAAAAAGGTAACAACACATTGACTCCCTTTTCCCCTCTTGTACATTTGACCCTTATTACATGGATTTAAACCTAGTCATTTTAACATTCCAACTAAGGAAATTTTCCCATCAGGTTTCAGAAATATCAGCTAAATTTTTGTGCATACATCAGCAATTCTAGCTTATTACCAATGATTCTGAAATTGGTGTATAAGCAAATAAGAATTTTTTCTCCAAGGCCTTATAGCTGAAGATATCATTTTACTGACATCTTAATTTTCTGCTGAATTAATAATCTTTATCTGCTTCTTTTTTCTGTATGTGAACATTAATAAAAACTATATGAGAACATTACTTTAGTAAGGTGGAACCAATGTAATTTATTCTTTACATTGATATTTGTTTGTATGTATTTGTCTATTTTATTCATTATTTTCCTATTTTAAATTGTCAGCATTTTGGAGAAATGAAAGCTTTTGAGTGTATTATACACTTAACTGTATTACAGTATTTCTTGGGGAGATAATATTTACATATTTACATTTTTTTCTTTTACTTCAGATACATTCAGAGAAAATTCTTGTCATTATTAAACTTTTTTGTTTGTTTCTTAAATAATTTGGAAAGAAAAAATATTTAATTTAATGTGAAATTATTTATAATTGTTTCTCACATTTTTAATCAAAACTGACAGATGCTGAAATTAAATGTTAAAATGAAAAGCTGAAAAACACTGTTTTAAAAGATCAAAATCAAAATGTGAGTTTTTCAAAACAATGTCTATTAAAAAGTCATTTCAAGTAATAGTGAAATTTCAGTGACCTCAACACTGCACTTTTTAGTGAATTAACTATTCATTTCATTATTCATCTTTGTTTCTTAAGCCTATCTGGATAGATTGCCCATTCCTCTTCCACGGAAAAGAAATTACTTACTCATTTTTCTTGGCTGATGTTGCAATACATCTTTCCCTAAAAAGATTGTAGGACTGGCAGGAACAAAAAAGGGAAAGATTTACTGTCCTGAAGCTATACATTAATGCTTGGGATGCATGAGAAGAAAAATTAATGTTTCCCTCTTCCCTGTGGGTCTTAAAATGGTTAGTATTAAACAAATTTGCTCATAATAGTAATAACTTTTTTTTTTCTCCTGTTATAAATTATTTCTGTTTTGAAGGGGAACACACAAGGCACAGAACCTTGCTGTTTGACAAGACATGATCTTACACAGAGCTTATTTTCACTGGGTCAACTCAGAGAAACTGGTGAAACTAGGAAACTATCCTGCAGAATTGTCTTTCCTTTTTTCCTCAACTTAGCAGCCACTTGTGTTCCTTTCCACATGGAACAATAATGTGAATTTAGTGGTTTTATTTCTCAGAAAATATTATGTCCACGGTATTTTCTATCCAGACATAGTCTGAAGACCATCATCAGTTCCCTGTCACTTGGTCACTTGGATTGCAATCCTTAAAGCAAGATAAGGACAAGAGCCAGTGCTAAATCCTCTGGGCTAGGAGAACGGTAAATCTCTTATTAGGAAAAATGACCTTTCAGAAGTTAATGGCTGTTGCAAAGACTATTAATACATTCTTCTTCATCGGGTTTCCCTCAAGGTGTGAAACACAAACCATAACAGTTTTTCCAAGCAGCTCCCTGACTCTTACTGTCAGGGAGCAGGACGAGCAGGGCTGCTTGCTGAGGGCCGGCCAGCTGGGAGCTGTGCGACCACAGCACAGGCTGGGTGCTGAGCACCAGGGTACAGTCCCGCGGCACCGGAGCCCAGCGAGCAGGGCAGGGCAGTGACAGCAACAGGTCCTGGTGACAGCCCAGTTAGCCACAGGTGAACCGTAGGTTACATGCCGAGTCCAAGGTCAATTGAGGAAATTCAAGTGACAATTCAGGAGCAGGGCTGAGGCCATGCATACCTACATCGCAGCTCCGGCAGGGACTGAAGCCCCAGCGCTGAGCTGCAATGGGGTTCCTGGGCCATGGGCAGGGGTGTCGGGGAGGCTGGGCAGGCCCGTTGAGGGCTGTTAGTGCACTCAGGGCGCTGACAACTACCGAGGGTGTTGGGCCCCTATCTGTCAAATCTACCAAGACACATGTGTAGTATACTTAAGCAGCAATGCCAACAGCACGTCATATCCTAACACTGAAAGAAGGGCTTAATCCAGCAGAGGTTAACTGACACAAGTGACCCTTATTCCAAACCACTGGAGCTGCTCCAGTGAGCACAGGTTACACCGGTAGGAGCCGGTGAGATCTGGCCTCTCCTGATTCTGAGGTCAGATTCATGCATATTTTAATTAAAGGACAGAAAAGGAAGCAGAATGGCACGAGTTAAAAACTACTGCCAGCAAAAGCCTCATCGTTTAAATATTCTTTAGGACTACTTAAGTATTCCTGCCCCAAGGAGGTAAATGAAATTATTCATTTAAGTAAAAACTACTTACACAAGCTATGGTTTGCAAGACAGTTTACCAATTATGGAAACAGATTTCTGCAACAAAATCTTATAAAATACACAGGACCATCCAACTCAATTTTTTTACTCTCAAAATAATAATTTAAAAAAAAAAAAAAATCACAGGCTCCATACCTTTTA
>NW_008794951.1:5134854-5170187 GCF_000699145.1 Aptenodytes forsteri
AGGGACAAAAATTGTATTTTGTTTAAAAGCTTATAGCCACTAATGACAGCAAAGGCAGCTAAAGACCAATTCAATTTTTTTTCAAAATAATAATTTAAAAAAAAAAAAAAATCACTGACTATCCAAAATTGCAAACTGGAGGGAAGAAAGGGAAAACTGCAACAATAACCCCTCCTGCCAATGCTGTTGGTCTAAAAATTAGTCTCCTTTTAAAAATCCTATATTCTCTATTTACTTTCAGTTTTTAGAGCATGATTTCAAATAAAAAGAGACACTTCAAACAAGCACCAGGAGTTGTTCAGACACACAGAAATGTGTCTGATTACAATTGCAAACTGGAGGGAAGAAAGGGAAAACTGCAACAATAACCCCTCCTGCCAATGCTGTTGGTCTAAAAATTAGTCTCCTTTTAAAAATCCTATATTCTCTATTTACTTTCAGTTTTTAGAGCATGATTTCAAATAAAAAGAGACACTTCAAACAAGCACCAGGAGTTGTTCAGACACACAGAAATGTGTCTGATTACAAAACTGCTTACAACGTTAATGATAAAAACCCTTCCTGTTTGTCATGGCCACAAAAACCACGCTGTTTTTGGAAAGGATAAGGTCCTTTATGATGTTGATAAAGCACTCCTCTTGGAGAAACATAGGGTACCATCAATCAACAACATTTGTCTTTGGCTTCTTTTGTTGACATCCCAATATTACAACAGCAAATCATAATCCTAGCAAAGTAAATAGGCTCTGGGGAGAAGCAGCTATAAATTGGGCCTGCCTGGATCAAATGAACTCTATCATGAAGGTCTGTTAAGCACTGAGTGCTTTACTTTCTAGCAGAACATTCAAATTGAAAAGACATAGGTGAATTCAAAGGAAGAAGCAGAGTGAGGAACCAGAGAGCCAAAGTAATTTGGTTCTTCAGTTAATTAGTAGCAGATCACCCTGATAATCACTGTTGTGCCTTGTTTTTCTTTAGCAGTTATTGATTTCAGTTTACCTTGATATTTTTACATTTTTTCCTCCTCAATTTGGAAGATTTCCTTAAGTGCAAAATTCAGGCTCGATCTAAGCAGACATCACTCCCTTGCTTTAATGAGCACTAAGGGCCTGTCTACGTAAAAAGGCTGCTCCAGATTAAACAAAGCCTGTTATGTAAAACAATGGAACTACACCACTGAAAGTAGCAAGACTTTTATTATGGTTTAAAGTGGGTTCACTGTGGTTTAATTCAAGGTGACCGCAAGTCTAAATGAAACCAAAAATTTCCCTGGCACTGGAAAAGGCAGGCAAATAGAATCTTGCACCAAAATATGCCAGTTCAACTGATGCAACTTTGTGATGCAGATAAAACTGAGGTCTTTTGTTGACCCTTCAGTGTATAGCTACTAACCCACTTTTTTTTTTTTTGCTTAATAGTAACTAATACCATAAAACAACTCTAATTTCCATAAACAGATTAAATGGTGTTTTGTTATCATAAGAAATTATCATTACAATTATTCTCCTTCAGTACTCCGAAGCATGCTGTGTAGTTCAGTGTCAAGGTTCAATTTTGATCTGAGTTACACCTGTATCAGGCCACCAGAAGGAACAAGCTTGGGCACATTAATACTGAGCTGCTACCTCCCTTCCACCTAGGACAAGCCCACAAGAAATCTGTCAATACATGTAGGGCGGCAAGACCTCAAAGCAGGGAGGGAGCTCACCTCAGAGAAGATTTTACTGAGGCTCACTGATGCCAAGGCTATGCAAGAGGTCCAGCTGAACCCCAGGACACAATCTAGACCTTGATTTTAGCTAAAATGCAATGATAAGAAGGGGACAAAGTAATTTTTTTTAAAAAAGAAAAGGAGCTAATGCTGCTACATTGACATGCTGCATAGATACTTTGACGGTGACGTGACATCTCTCTACAGTTCTGCAGTACAAAGTTCTGCTACTTGCATAGTCCCAGAGGTGCATTTGTTTGACTTTCATATGCATGTTGGTATACACAGGTAGTATATTCAAAATCCAATCTTCCAATCACATTTTTATTAGTATTAGTTATCAATTCCAAATGAAGTAAAAAATACTCCCGTGGACTGCTGAGATGTATTTTTGACACGGGGAACAGGATCTAAAGGCAGATAGCTTACCTTCTGACTCAAGTTTTCACACTATTTACAATAGCTTTCCCAACTGCACAGGTTGGGAAATAAAGCAAACTGTATTGTGCAGAAAAAGTAACTTTGACAGGTCTAATTTACTGAGACTGATTCATGTGACAGCATAAACAAATCATTCTTGTCAAAGTCTATATTGAAAATGGAGTAAATTGATCGTGGAGTCAAGTGCACTAGTAATTTCAGGGAGTACTGTGATTTCATTTGTAAAACTATTGCAAAGAGGGGAAAAACCTGTCTTTCAGAGCTGGCTTCAATTTTTGCACTAGTCAGAGCAGCAGCAGAATATTGCTGTTTAAGAGCATACTGTTACTACCAGCACTTTTCCTGTGCAATCCTGTTACTGTGTATTCAGGGAAGTAACATGAGAAATCCCCTGAGATCTTTTGTACAAATATACAGTGGAGATCAACAAGAAATCCTCCGAGTGAACAAAACATTCTGTATGTGTTTTCTTACTGCTTCTGTAGGAGCAGAATGTTGTGACTGATTAAAACACCAGCATAACATTCAGTTTCTTACTGGAATTGTTTTTGATACTTAGGAGGAATTAGAGAAACAACATTATGAGAACGGGGTTTTTCAACGTAGGTTCAAATTATATAATCTCTGAAGTCATTGTTTTCTTCCTCTACAGGGGAGAGAGCGAGTTCCTGGGAGTATACTTTAACTGACAGTGCCCGAGTTTCTTATCTAGGAATAAAAAACCGGGAGATGTAAACTTTGCAAAGATAAGCAATAGAAAACTCGCGTGTAATGTATCCAGTGAAGCTAACGATCCTCAGAGCAGAGAAAGTGAAGCCAATAAGTTATGCTAGACAGGCACTTACAGAGGTCTTCTGGGGTCATGTTTACTAATCTCTCTCTCACTCTCTGTCAGAGTGTTATGAAGGAGCACAAAGCATGCAAACTACAAGGTAGATGAGCAGTGAATTATTCAAAACAATACCTTCACACTTTATGTAAAAATAACGAATGTTAAATCAAGAGTGCATTTAACCAAAGGGTGAATTTTAATAACCCAAATCCTCAGCATGCCAAGATGACAACAACTGGGACGTGTCTTGCAAGAATGGTTTTGTCCATTTTGCAACAAATGGATTTAATAACGTGCCCCTGTTTTCTCCAGTCCCTTGACTTGGTACAGCCCTTTGGCTTAAATTCCAGATGACCCCCTCTCTCTCTCTCTTTTTTTTTTTTTCCTTCCATACACAGAAGGTACAAAATCTTTTGTTCAAATTTCCAGGGGAAAAACAATTCTGTCTCAAGAATATTCACCTTTCGTGTTCATCTTTAAGCTTCATAAGGTCAACATAAAATAGGGAAACAGAGCATTAAATTTCTAAAAATCAATAGCATGTACATAAATTGGCATTCATTACTTTACAGCGATTTCCAGTTTCTCCTTGATTGATTAAAGCTAGGGGTTGAAAATAAGTGCTTTTCCCCTGCCTGGAGAAATTCCCAATTGTTCATGCTGTGAACCTTCCATTATGAGACATGAGACAGCGGTAGCAGTACATGGTTCATTTCACACCGCCACAAAATAGACTTGTCATTCCACAATCGAAAGTAAGGAACCTGATGGAAGAGCAATGTGTCACAAACTTGTCAAAAAAGGCCTGCGCTTAATGACAGCTGAGAACAAGGAAACCATATCTTGAGGTTTATACTGGCTAGCTTTCATATGCAGAGAGTACAACAGAAAAATTATCCTGTTAATTTGTTATGTTTAAATGGGATATTGAATGGCAATTCATATTTTAAAATCTAATTAATTTTGATTCCACATTAATTTATGGAAGATAAATATTTACGATACAATTAAATTAGTTAATTTATAAAAGCAGAGGAGCAAAAACATTTGAATAAGAACTGCCTAAATTAATGCTAAGTAAAAAAAAATATTTTCTCTGCACTAAAAATGCTGGAAAGCTAATGCCGCATAAAATGTCCTGTTATTAAGGGTGCTCTATACTAACATGATAAGTATAACAAATTGATCTTTTGTATGAATTATGTTAGACCCTGAGAAATGATAATGTCAAATTCTGTGGCACAGTGGAGCTGAACCAATTAGATGAGTAGATAATTTGGCCCTTCACACTAGTAACACATCGTTAGTAGGAATATCTTCAAAGAAAAACACGTATTTGGGGAATACTTTGCAACTAGGTGATGCTTTTAAAATGTTTATACAATGGAGATGGGGATCTAATTTCTTAAACCTCAAACACTAGGAAGGCAATTCCATAAGGTGTGGATTATAATCATATTGAGATGACAATATTGCTGTTTTTATTAATAGTTACAGAAGCACATGCATGTACATATGGTGCGTATGGCTGGAATATTTTTTCGTAGATGGGCTGATTAATGATGGGCAAAGCTTCAAAGATTCACAAGGATTCATTAGGATTCATGAGGATTCATTAGGATTCAAAAGTTTGGCTGCTTACATCTGAAGCTCTTCAGCTAAAAAGTCAGGCTAGAAATACCACTAAAAAGGACTTAATGTTAGATTTACAGTACATCTTGGTCTAGCATAGACTGAAAATTGTGGAAAGGCTTTCTTCCCTCACAGTGCATTTTTGCATTTATTCTGCTCTCTGAGCACGTGGAAAACTTTTCAAAAGTTTATCTTAGACCCTCTAACTTAGGCTTAAATTCACTTCCTCAAAGCGAAGTTTAGACCAAATCATATGCATGCCAAACCACTTGACCCCGTAGGAACCTGCACAGATAGCAAGTCAGGCTGCCTTGAGAGATCACCAGTTTCACAACTGACAGAACAGTTTTGTTCAGCTGTGACCCAGCGAGGTTCCCGCCTGTCTCCTATTTGGTCACGAACTTCTAAGCGTTCGCAATTCCCCTGAATCTGGTGCGTTAGAAGAGCTGTAATACCTCCTAAGAGCAAACTCTCCTAGGTAACTCACATGCAATTTGTACAATTCCATTTTCATTTCTTGACCAACAAAGATTCAAAGGAAGATGTTCACTGAGCCATATGACATTACACACGCTTCTAGAGTAGCCCACTGTCAGACACATAGCAGAAATCCACAGGGACAGGGGAGATCTCTCAATCCCATGAGGTTTATTTTGCTCATGCACTACATTGCCAGAGCAGTCCCTCTATCCTCATTTGCCTCCCACAGAGCGCAAGTCATGGAGTCAGGTTTCCGCTGGCCATTTGCAATCTGTGGACTTTGTGACACTTTTCTGGAGCTCAGAAAGTGAAGGGCAGAAATGCATTTTATTCCTAGTGACGCAGTTACTGGGGGGGTGGGGGTGGCGGGGAAGGGTGTTCATGGAAACTTTCAGGAGAGTTTCCTGTGTTCATGGGGAAGTAGGGAGTTGGTGTGGAAGGAACAGCTTGGGCAGAAAAGGGAGTACATCACCAATTCTGAAACCGGCCAGCTCTAAACTTTGTTCAGAAGTGGAAGGACGAATATGGTTTATATGTATACAACTGTTAGTCCACAACAGTACTTGAGAATAAATAAATAAAATCAATGCTAAGGTAGCAAGTAACCCTAAACTGTTGTCTTAAACTATTTTCTAAAGAATAGTTATAATTTCAGGGTGAACTGAATCCAAAACCCAAGGCCAAAAGAGGTCTTGGACTAAAACAAGCAAGCACACCATGCTTTCTTGCACTCTTTCCTACTTCTCTTTCTGGGAAAGATTTTACCACCTCCCATCTGTGTTAGGTTAGTATTAGCCTTTAACATCCAGATCCACTGCAAATACACCATGAGATGGTTCCTGTTACTGAGCACCCTGGGATTTGATAGGAAAACCCAAGCACACTGCTTTTGCAAAGAAAAAAATAATTGGAAAATGTAACAGGGGGGAAATTAGGAAAGCAGCTGTTCAATTCGGGACCCTTTCTGCAAACAAAAATTCACAGAAATAACAACACTCACAAGAAAACTTGAACTTGGAGGCAAAATTATAATTTAATTTCAATAATACTAGCAAATACCTTGACTCAAAGGTGGAAGGCCGTTCCATCCCCTATTCAATACTGAAGAAACTGCGGCTGCAGAGTGCTAAGAGCGTGCGTGTGTCTGCGTGGCAGAGGGGAGGGCAGCAGTAATGTTCTCTCTCAGTCTCACCCTCCCCAGAGCATTTACTCTGTCCCTGTTCTGAGAGCCATCTCTTTTTTTCCTCCTGCTACAGAGACTAAACAGCTTATTCGGCAAAAAAAATCCTTCCATATTTAAAGGAGAATTTGCTAACTGAATAAACTGATTATTTTAAGGGCATTTACAAATCCATTCAAAAACCATTCACCCTATCATGAAAAAAAATTCCTATTGGTGTCGGGAGTTGTCCTTAGGGATATACCACTATAAGCCTCTCAGCATTGTGCTGCCAATGTCTTTGTTCTTGACCTGACCTAAAAAAGCGCTCTCTTTATGAGTCACAAAGGATTTATTTTCTGCCTTAGCTTAGCCCCAGCTTCTTTTAGGCAGAAAATGACAGTTTTGCTCCGTTGTGGCAAATGACCTGCACTTTTTATGATGTGGGTGATTGTCCACCAGGATCTATGCTGAAGCCACCAGTGTAATTGAATTTAGGAGCACAACTGCCTGGAAATATTTGCTACAAACACCATTCTTGTGGGTGGCAGTAGGTTTTGGAGATCCCTCCTATTTTCCTAGAGATATTTAAGCCTAAAAGTGCAATTTATCAGAATATTTTACAAGATACTCCTTTATTGTGCAATGAAATATTTAAATTGTGAATCAGATCCTTGGCTCACATAAGTCACATAAGTTCCTATGAAACGTACAGGTTTGTGTTAATTTACACCAACTGAGGGTTTCGTTGTTTGAAAACTCTCTCCTCTCCCCAGTTTTACATGTTAATTTGTCCCTTGAATCAGCTCAGAACAAAACCCTATGGTCTACATACTCAGTTCTGTAACTTGGAAGAGATTTCTGTACATCTGCAGGGAAACATTTATGATATGGTCATTAAAGCTTATCACTATGTGCTTTATGGCTTATAGAAAACTGTGAAAATACGTTTCAGGATAGCATTTATTTGGATTAAAAAAACTTGTCCAGAGAGGAAGCATAAACACTATCTACTCCTACAAATTCAAATCAGTTACTTAAGAATTGCCTCTCCTAGATTACCTAAGGGGACTCTTTCCTTAAAATTATTCCTCTTTGCAGCCTGAGTCCAGGTTATAGTCCTGTTTTAAGACATGGGACCTTGGTCAGAGATACCTCTCAAACCTTTCAGCGGTGCAGGGTAGGTGTGATGCTGAATGTCCACATCCATAGTGGGACTGAACATTGCAGCAACTGCAATGAGACCAGCATCACTTCACATGTAATACAGTTATTCTAGGTGTGTGCAGCGTGCTCAGGACATCCAAAATCTTTATGATGGTCCTAATAAGATACTACAATTTTCCTAGGATTCCTTCTGCAAAGCAGAAATACAGTTCAAATCTTTCACTCGATCAAGACTGGCTGATGATCACTGGGCTGGGACTCTTCAGCTAATGAAAGCTTTGCTGGTCTGTGGCAGCTGAGGAACTGGGCCTATGTTTTTCAAGGTTGCACGTGCCCTTCCTTTGATTTACTGAGTATTTTTGTTTCTATTCTCATTTAATTCTTGCCCTAAAAATTTTGATTTCCAGCTCTTTGCAATCAAATAAAAAAATTCATTATCTAAGTAGTATTGGCAACTCTCAAAAAATGTAACCTTAATCTCACAGTGTTGTAGTAGAAGATTTTAATTATTTTTTCCTTTAAAAATCCGATCAGATTCAAGAGCTTCTAGTGACAAAGAAAAGCCTGAAAATAAGACAAAAACATCTTAAAATACACAAAAGCTAGAAGAACAGAAAAATTGAAGTATATTATTTTTAAATGCTCGTGATTTTTAAGCCAACTTTCAATTTGAGGAGCCTGAGCAATTGATTTTGTGGATATGGCTAGTTATTTATTTTTTTTCCCCATAACTAGCAGAGATTAGACTCCTACCAAGGTTTTACAGGGATGTGTTCTGTACACTAAGTGAACAACACAGTGCCAATCCTTCTTCCCCCGTTTCAACCTTCCCATTAGTTTTACATCCTGACATTTTAAAAAATGTAAATGTTAAATGTTACCTATTTATATACGGAGGCCATTTACTCTACCATTCAGGGTAAAAGCACACCATTACCATCTATTTATTTTTTCCCCATAACTAGCAGAGATTAGACTCCTACCAAGGTTTTACAGGGATGTGTTCTGTACACTAAGTGAACAACACAGTGCCAATCCTTCTTCCCCCGTTTCAACCTTCCCATTAGTTTTACATCCTGACATTTTAAAAAATGTAAATGTTAAATGTTACCTATTTATATACGGAGGCCATTTACTCTACCATTCAGGGTAAAAGCACACCATTACCATCCAAAATATTAAATTACTTTCCAATTCATACCATGTGGGAGTTCAGTTTTGTACAGCAAATGGATTTCTCGCTGATTGCCAATGTTACTTTCAAAAAAAAGCATGTGTAGTAAGTGGAGGACTGGACTGTGGAACCCGCAGCATAGTGAGAGGCTTGGAGCTTCAGTCTTGCAGATGCACAGAGTCGTCATCTGCCCTATCTCCACTAAAAAGGTGAAAAGATAGAGTTTAGCATGATGGGACTTGTGGCGTGCACATTCTCCGCCCATGTTGTTGGCTAATAGCTCACCTGTCCTTCAGAATATCTGACAGCAGGATGCATGCTGCTGGACAGGGCTGCAGGTAGCACACATTGCCTCCGCTGTATCTAATCCATCCTACCAGCACTAACGAGCTCCACTGTCTGCTAGAGAGCTGAGCATGGTTGGGCTGTTGCCCTTGGGTGTGCTCTGGAGCTTTGCCTAAATCCACACTTTAGCATAGGCTTGTGCATAAACAACACTGATGATGAACAAGCTGGGACTTGAGAATAGGCTCAGATCTACATTTAAGCAGTGCTGTAGACTGCTGAATACTCAGCTCGAGAATTCAATTTAATCTTTTCTGGCAGCAAGGGGGTGCACAGATGCACAAGGGACCTACTGACTCAAAAGATACCGGAACCCACAGCTTCACTGAAGTCAACAGAAGCTTTGGATTTGAAGTTGTTTCTATTCTGTAACTACAGGAGTTTTTTTACATATGCAAACGAGAGAAGCCCAAAAACTTTTCATAAACAGGTATGAGAAAGTTATAATACTACTCTAACCACACCTTCTTAATTCTGTGTAGTAAGTATTACCATGTCTGCAGGATCAGGGAGTCCCACTGGATGTTACTTATTTCTAAGAGTAGTTCCATAGACTTCTCTGACTTAAGAAGCCTGTATGCCCAGGTGCAAAAGCAAGCATTGCTCTTTGTGAGTAATGTTTGCTCAACTGGGATCTAAACAGCTGTCTGCCTCCTTTTTTGTTCTCATACACCCCTTACAAGTGCATGCAGTGTCAGACATCATCTAGTCTTTGTACATTTCTACAAAACCCACATAAAATCTTTTTGTTTGTTGGATACCTGTGCTTAATATGACATATACCAAAGCTCTACGAAGTCAGCTGTTTGAGAGATTCATTGTCCCTTCGATAAAAGTTCATGAATACCTGTGAGATGTTACTTTCTTGTGGATTTGTGCATTAGGAAACTGATGTCTGATAACAAGCATAAAGTAAATCTTCCTTAACAAACAACATCAGAAACAACTTCCAACAAGAGCTTCTAGAAAATATCCAATTCACTGTGCGAGGATTCATTTTTATCTCTATTTTATACCACTGATGTGCCAAACAGGAGCAGAATTGTTTGCATTGATAGAATAACATGCTCTACCCTTCTCATGCTAGCCATTTGCTTTATTTTTCTTTCGTACTCCCTGGGCAGATAAAGGGCATGATATTAAACTATGCTGCCATCTTGTCATATTTTGTTGGTTACTATTTAAAGTATAGCAGATGTAGTTTCAAAGTGATATGAGAATGTGGTTTAATAACTAAGCACAATACACATACCTTACTGAAGGCTATTTATTTAGGAGAAAACATTTCACACGTTTGTGTGTTATACAGCCGATGCTTTAATTAGGTTATCGTATTTGCCTGTCATATCATACTAGCTTTGTACTGGAAATAGTCTTATCAAAGAGGAAGACTGTCTTTTCTATGACCAAGGGTTTTGATATTTAGAGAAAGATAAAACAAAAAGAACTGCCTGAGCAATTCTTTGACATTCTGACGCACTATTTCCTAAGCTGATGCTCTCGAGGTGAAAGCTAAGAAAAGCAGAGAATGAAACGCTTTGCCTTTTCTACTCCCTAGCCAGTAATAAGCCCTTTCATAATCAGCAATAGTCAGAGATATTCCACTCCATCAAAACCAAACACAAGTCATCCCCTGCGGAGCCAACAAGAATTTTCAATTTTCCACCCTTTTAGTACAGGTGCTTTTTAAGAGTGACTTAGAAGAAGACTACTCAGTGCTCAGCCATCTGGTCATATCCAAACCCCCAGATACTTTGTCTCAAAGGCTATAAAACGAATAGTTTTAAGGCAAATGAAAAAAAAAATTAGGTGCAGCATTCTTTATTGTGAACTGTACTGTGACATGCTGCGCTCTCACTAATTCAGGGACATCCCCTCCTGAATTCTAAAGCGAGTTTCATCCACGTCCTTCATTTTCTAGGATGGTGGCCACCAAGGGATTGAAACAGGAAAAAAAAGTGAGGATCTTCAAGGCACCATTAGCAGCTCCATTTTCTGTTCATGCACATACCACCATAGGAAGAGAGATTTTTGACTAGAAAAGACATTCTTTCTTATACTCAAAATGAAGCCTCTTGCAAAAAGTGGTTGTAGTTGTTCCACCTTGGATTAATGTTCCATTTCCTCCAATATTTCTCTGCATTCACTCTTCTTATTTGTCCCCAGTTAATTCTATTTTCACAGTTTTCTCCTCATGTTCTCTTTTTCTGTCTTTCTCATTTTTACATCTTTTACTATTGATTTTCAACCCTAATTACAACCACAACTGTGCATTTTATTTTCTCTCACACAGCAGGTGAAATTTCATCACTGACCACAATGAACTTACACTGATGATAAACACAATGGGCTACAACTGACAGCAGATCATTTATCAGCTTCTACAATCAACCCATTTGAAATAAATATAAATGCATGGGAGTGAAACAAGCAAAAAGTTCATATAGCAGGTTGATAATAACTTCCATTCTGACTTTCACCAATCTTTCTGGTTTTTATTTTCTCTTAGCCAAGAGAAAACACTAGTGCTTCTGACCAGTCACTTAAGATTTGAAAGCAAGCACACGACGGCACCTATTTTCTCATGCTTATACTTTTGTCATCTTTCAGTTGTGGAGTTGGGTTAACTTCTGCTTTGAGTTGGCCTTTCCAATGAACTTTTCTTCCAAATGATTCCTTTTACTTTTAAGGTTTGTTTTTGTTTGTGGGTTGTTTTTTGTGGTTTTGGTTGGGTTTGTTGTTTTTTTTTTAAAGTACAGAAAAGGTAAGAAGAATGGCAACAATGCTGCTTAAAGGTATAGAATAACCTTCTTACACAGAGAGAATGAGGATATTTCAGACTGGAAAAGTGATGACAATGAGTGGATAAGCTGGAGGGCTATAAAACAGAGAAACTGCCCATGAATAGTTTTTTTCCCCTCACATCCCAATAATTTGATAGTGTACCTGTTAGTTAGGTAGGAAGCTTAAAACAAAGAACAAAGAGAAGTACTTTTTCACCCAGTACACAATTAAATTGTGGAGACTCACTGCCACAGATTGTTGTAGAGGTAATGTATAAATAGTTTCAAAGACAAAGTCACAGAGTAACTCCACTGGCTGCTCTGACCATGATGGTTCAAATACTACCTCTACACAAGAAAACTCCAAACTAGTGTTTGCAGGACTGTCTCTATTTGTCCTCATTCTTACCCTCTTTCCCTAAGTATCAGATACTAACTGCTATTGTAGAAAGAATATAAGATTAAATGGACCTTTAGTTTGACCGAGGTCTCTCCTGGTGTTAACAATAAAACTGCTATGTAAACCTTCTGATTTGACATTGTTTACTGGGGAGTGGGGGGAAGATGTTTTCCCACATTCCCTATACATTCTGCACTGGCCTTACATGATCCAGATCCACCCCCACTGCTCTACCTAGAGTCACTTGCACATGAATCTGCCTTGTGAATCATGCCTAAAAAGCATACGCTACTTGTTGTGCACTGAAGCGTACAGATAGAGAGAAAATGTGTTTTGGGGTTGGGGTTGGGGTTTTTTTTCCTTGTTTTTTTTTTTTCCCCAAGCCTATGAGTGGATGCCTCAGTGGTTTGCAGAGATCAGGCACACAGCAAAAGTGTTTTCTCTCTTAATGGTTTGATATCTCTAGAATATAACTAAGTTTCTCATTTTTTTCCTATCCACTTGTACAGCTCAATACATCTCAGCCATACTGTAGATTCTCATTTTTTTCCTATCCACTTGTATAGCTCAATACATCTCAGCCATACTGTAGACAGAGCAATGAAAATAAAGGACTATTGAAAAGATTTTTTTATTTAAAACCGACGGAAGTGTCATATAAACATCTGATCCCAAAGTCAATAGCACAGACCCATTTGCCTTGGCTGGTGAAACCAAACCTTGGGTAACAAAAATGCATTAATTCCCTTCCTTGAAAACATTTAAATGAGATCTCATGTACACCATGGTAATAAATGTAATGTAATGTAATGACAAGTTACACTAATGGCCACGTTACACTAACCTACATATTGCATTGAACGTCTCTGCCAGATGCAGAGACGTACCTGTTCTTTCCACTACCATTCAGGTTGTTTCAAATTGTGACCAAGTTCAGCCTTATCTTAGCAGCTGTTTCTTGAAACTGCCCAATATGGAAACCTTTTTCTAGAGAGTCCACTGTATGAGCAAATTAAGTTTAATCATGCTTAACATACAACACTTACTCTTTGAGATGTCTTGTTCTCATGCAGAAGCAGCTTTAAATCTAACACTTGTTACTCTGGACTCACGATTTAAAAAGCACTGAAAAGTACGTCCTATCTTTCACAAACACAAGGGACATACAGGAAAGATTCTGAAAAGCTGTAAAAGACTATGTGTTGTCTCAGACTGGCTTAGCAGAAATAAATCCTATTAGCTTAATATGTATACACATATGCACGGAAAAGAGCAGCTTTTCTTCACAAAACATACATTTTCAGGTGCTGTGCAAGTGTCTGCCTGTCTAATAATAAGATAGGTTATGCAGTACCCTTATTTTATGATCTCCATTTAACCTATGTTTTGCACTGCACACTTGTAGACACAGGCTTCAATTAGTGTGAAACAAATGGCATAATTCCAGATCCACTAAACCTCGGCGACCTATATTGTCATGCATACGCAGCATGCATTGACTACTACTACATAGGAAGCTGTATCTCTTCAGCTCCTCCTCTTTTTCAAAGCCCACTTCTGAATAAGTGGGCTAAATAACCCCCAGGCGGTATTACAGCAGATACTTAGAAATCACAGCTAAAATAGACCCTTCATTTATTTGTAGGCAACCTTAGTGAGGTGAGCAAACTGTGACCCAACTGGACAGCGTGCAAAGCTGCCCACTGCTAGTGCTTATGCTAGGAAGAGACTCCTTCTTCCCACAGGTTTATGTGGCAAGGGGAAGAGAGACTTTCCAAACTGATCAATACCAAGCAACATCTAAAACAATCACACACCACAGAAATGCTCTGAAGTTCCTTGGGAAGCTCTTCAGCAGCAGCAGCATACTCTGCACAGGCCTCATCCTGCCAGACTTCACTCCAAGCTGGTTTTTTGTTGGTTTTGTTTTGGTTGTTTGTTTTTTTTTTTTTCTTAATGAGCTTATTCCACTTCTAATCAGGACTACAAAATCTTTCTACAGTACAGTATTCCTCTGCAGCACCTGTGTGCCTACAAACATGCTCATAATACACATGACACACCTACATAGCAGGACACAGCCTCTTCTGTGTCTGGCAAATGAGGCCAATTACCACTTCCTCAGCAGGGTGGGTGGGCAGTCCTGTACCATGCTCTGCCTAGATTCGTGTAGGAACTGCTCTGAAAAAGTAATGAATCCACTTCATTAGCTGAAGGCATGCTAGAGACTTCTCCATATAAGCAACAGCCCCGACACGGTAACTATGCCCACAGAGCATCCTGTTCACTTTGCCCTCAGAAAGAGAATAAAGACAGACAGAAAATTTTCTCCAGTCATACTGAAATCACTTCCAGGCTGCAGTACATTTGAGAAAAGCAGGTGTAAGGAGCTTAATGGTTGATATTTTGGAGCTGCATCATCGTAAATAATAGCTGCAAGGAACAAGTGTGAGGTCCTCAGGAGCCTCAAGCCACAGAAGACTCTGTACAGCAGAACCCTTCTTTGTCCTATAGCTGGCTCCAGGAAGCTGGCTACTGCTGGGTACGGCTGGAGAACTCTGTCCTGCAGGAAGAACTCTCTGCTGTCCATGTTAGGGCTACTTTGCCTAAGCTGACCAGAGAACCCAGCCCTGTATAAAAGAAATACTGAAGAAGTGTAAAGTTTTCAAACAACTTATTTAAAGCTCACTATGATGCTGACACTTGCCTCCTTAACAATGTGGCATGTGTTTTAATATTAAGACTTGCTTGGTAAGATGAGTAAGGGAAAAAAAAAAAAAAAAAAGAGGAATGCCAAATAAAGTGATCTCTAGGAGCTGAGCACTGAATAAATCCTGTGTGTTTTCAATGAAGTGGTAGTTTTACAATTAAAGCCTTTGATTTTCATAAAGCTGTTGCAGCATGTCAGAGGAGCAGAGGAAGAAAAGGTTTGGGGGTGGGAAGTCACAGAAGGAGGCACGATACTTCCCCCTGCAGAAGTCTAACATTCATTTTACAATTGATTCATTGAACAGAAGCATCTTGCCACAGCAGCCACCCACTTAATGATGACAAAGCATGGACACCTCAGTCACGACGGCACAGTACAGTCAGGCATGACATCTCAGATTAGGTATGGGTGGCTAACGTTACTACCCTGACACCTACACTCTGAGCTTTGCCCACCCTCTTACCATGTGAAAACAAGCCACTTCAAACCGCAAGGCAAGGAGTATAATAAACTCATATGTATTCAAACAGGAGATTTATGTTCCCTTATGGATTGTTAGGAAAATGCTTCCTGACACACAGCAAAGTGGGCTATGCAAAAAGAAAACATTGAAATTTCATATCAAATAAGTAAATCGGGACTTTATCATAAATATATCATTTCATTCTTTAAAAACATCCTAAAATTCAACACAATGACTGACGTTATTCCAAGGAACCCAAGTAATCTTGAGGAAATTGTTCAGCTTTCCTGTTGCTTGTGAAGGATGCAAGAGGTTAGGTTTATTCAGGACAGAGATGGACGTGTCAAGTCATGGCACAGGGTGATCTTGAGGGAAACGTTAATGCATTAACTCTCAATGTGTTTTTATATTACTGAATCTCTCTCCCCAGTCCCCTCCCCCAAGTATGTAAATTGGCAATAAGTGATTGGCATTCACAAATGTGCCTCCAAGCAGGTTAGGGATAATTAGTAAAGCATGTAGACACCCTGTCCTAAGAGCCAATTGTGACAAACCCACAAAATAATGAATCTCTATTAATAGTTAATGATGTATGTCAAGAAGAGCCCGGTCTTTGGGCTCTTCCCCTTTAACAGTATGTGTTATCCTCTTGTGTTTCAGCTGGTCAAGCTGAATGCCTTCCTCCCCTTGCGCTGGCCTGCTTTGAATCTCGGCCAAGATGAAGTAATTGAAAACTACCAGCCTGAATACTTCAGAAGTCTCTCATGGAACAAGATTCAACAAGCCTTTTCTCAATTTGTAAATATGCTGGAATATAAGTAGTAAAAAGGCTCCAATGTCAAACAAGTTTAAGCATTAGCCGTGTTGTTTTATGAGTGCTACAGCGGTGCTTAATACTTAATATATTAAGTCCTGTTAACACTGTAAAGTTACTTCATCCCTGTGTTCCTCACACTGATTTGCTCATAGATTTTTAAAGAGCAAATTATATGGTTTTTTTTAACCATTCAGTTTCTGCATATATATAGTGTGTATATATATAGATAGTTTTAAAGTCGTATTTAGAGGCCTACGTTCACAAAACATTGTATTTCTAAAAATTGCCTCCCTATTCTGCACTACAAGCCAACAAAAAAAAAAAATCAAAGTAGTTTTCGAAAGTACTTGTGTTTTGTATATTTTGTTTCTAACATGGTAAATTACCTATGTTGGGTATATACATGTTCATCAATGATGACCCACTTCTGGGTTGTTGGAACATATCAAAATACCAAAGTAAAATGTAAACAAGACAGAAATCTTTGCCATGTGGAGAGAGACCAAGAGTAATAGTGAGAATTCAGATGACATTACAATTTAATGATGAATGTTCTTAAATCCTCCTGGTTGTTTGCAACATACTCCTCTTGATGTCCAAACATTACTGACAGGCCATGTACTGTTAAGCGGACTGAAAAAACTACCTGCTCCAAAATTCATCACTGTTAATAGCTTAGCCTCTTTATTGTCTTCACGATTAAGCTTCTTACTAGCAGAAAAGTTGAAACAGTTAACTCTACTTACAGTGGGTTGTAATCAGCGGTGTTACAAACTTGAACCAAAACATCTTAACCCAAACTTCTGGGAGGTATTGATCCAGATCAAAGAGTAGCAGCTTATGTCCCTCCCTAATTATTTAGAAGTACAGCTGGCAGAGTATTTGTAATACTTGATTCCTTGTGGCTTACACAGGAATCATGTTTTTTAATTTGATCTCATTGAAAAAGCATAGTTTTAAAAGATAATTCAGGTGATTTACTGTAATCAGTGGAAGAGCAGTGCAGAGGACGGTGATAAGGGAGAACTTTTAAATTATCAGATTTTAACATGACAGGGTTCCTCTCAGAAGCTTTCACGCCCTCTGTTTAAAAGTAAAACATAAGCAGCAAAAACCTAAGCAAATGTTTCTGAGTATGGCCCCTACCTTTGTCAGACAAGGTTAGTGAATCCCCATCCTTTATTTGCCTTTCTTTGTTGTCTCTTCAGAGACACACCACTGCAAGTCATCGAACCCTATGGAACCATCAGAGGTAAAGAGCAGCAGAGGGTTTGAAAAGTGCCAGAGCATTAATTAGCTCAGAATTCCTGAATCTCCACTGATCTAATGGAAGTTACTCAATCACCGGATAATGTGGAAAGCCTAATAGCGGCTTTATAGTTAAAGCACAGAAGTGGAAGGCAAGAAGTGCAGGTTCTATTCTTACTGCCAGCACTTGTGTGCAACCTTGAACAAACCATCAGTTTTCATTGCTCATTTTCTCTGTATGTAAAATGGAAATAATTGTGCTCATAGGACTATTCTTAAGCTAACTTCACCTCCGTCTGAGAAGCATTTTGGGATCTTCAGGTTAGAGAAACCACTGAACTGTAAAATATCATTTAAAATATGCATTTTACTGGATGCGTTAAAATAAGTATTCCCTGTACCAGTGTAAAGTAGAATTTTGAGTGTGGGATACCAAGTCTAGATAATTTAACTGTTACCTTGAAATGTAAAAATGTTGTTTGAGAAGGATTTTTCAATTCAGCAGATGACTCTAAAGCAGCACTTCAAACAGCTTTGCCTAGAATATCTATTATTAGTAAACAACTATGCTTTATAGGATTATTTTGTAACATTTTGCATTAGGTATACTTGAAGTACGCTTCTGAAAATAGAGCTTCAAACATGTTAAAAGATAGTATGTCTGTGCATGTATACATTTTTACATTTTATACAAACTTACATTTCTGTTTTAACAGAAACGAAAGTAATTTCAGCAATGACATTCAATATCTGACTCACTTTTATCCTCAGTAAAGGTGACACATTGCAGAAAAACAAAGCATGGAGATGGACTGGCTTTGGCTATTTCCTGGTTAGTCAGAAATAGCTGCCGGAGCAGTGTTTATCCCTAGCATCACATCAGCAAACAGCAATCCTCCCTAAAGACATCTGTCCAGTTGGTCCTGGATGTAAACTGAAAAGTTTTGGTTTGTGTGACTCCTATCAGTTTCAGGAAGTTTTATGTAAGAAAGAGTATGAGAATATTTATTGGTTTAGGATTGTTAATAAGACTGGATGACTGTCTTAAGATTTTTCCTTTCAAACAGATGCACGGATATGTCCACTAAAATAATTTTTCTTAGTCTTCATTCAGTATTGTGCACTATAACTTTTGTGCTCATCTCAGTGGTTTTTTCTAGGGCCTTTCTACCCTCACAAATGGCAAACATTTAGCAAGTATTTGTTGAAAACTTCAAATATAATCTATTTCTCATTGCATTATAAAACTCAAATTCAGACTGTTAGCTAAAATAAAAAGGTATAGTCTATATGCAATCATCAGTTCGACTCTGAGTGAACTGGGGCTGAAAGCAGGTCAAAGTCATAAATAAATTCATAGCCTCGGCCTAAGACTAAGCCTCAGTCATTAACAAGAGCAGAATAACACTTTCTTTCAAACCTGAAGAAACAGAATTATTTGAGTTTGAATTCCTAAAATGGAAGTGTTGCCACGTGAACTCATCTGCATCAATGGGGAGAAAAAACCAACAGCAATCCTCACCCACAACAGCATCCTCCTTATCTCACGACTTTTATTAGAGAGCTCTCCTGAAGTCTTTCCTTATTGATCTGGTTTCCCCACTCAAAGGGAGACAGAGCCATGCCAACAGAAAAGATATGGCAGCCCCATTTTAATGAACTAAAAATACTAAAAACACTGCTCAACAGTTTAACTTTACTACTTTTTCAAGAACGCAGTTGTCTGTTACTAGTGCTTGGCTCCAAAAGACTCATACTGCTATCAAAAGTGCTAGTAGTAAACAGAGACCCAAATCAACATAAGTAAAGGTAAATATAAAAGTAAAGGTCAATATATAAGTTAAAAGGCAACATTTTTTTTTTCCTGGTGAAATCAGAAAGATAGACAAGTTATATTTTTTCCAAAAATACGCTTTCCAAGTCCTATTATATAATGACTCTCACATGTGCACTTCCACCTGAAATCAAGGAAGTTCAGCACGCTTTAGGATTTCCCTTATTTCTTTTCTTTTCAAAGAAAGGGAGAGACAGATCACCACACAGGGAAGACCTGCAGCACTGCATGCAGGGGCAATAGGTAGGCTATGGTGAACCTTTGTAAGGGTTTTCTCCATTTTTGCAGTGGAAAAGCTCCAAAGACATTTCCTATACCAGCAAAGATTTAAGCAAGCAGCTGAATTTTCGCCTTTGCAGATGAAGAATGACAAAGCTACCCAAAGATAGGGTAACATCAGGTCAGCATCAACAACAAGAATGCCTTTACCTTGCACATCAGGAGCAGACAGTATCACCCATGAGCTCATCATGCAGGGTGACAGCTACCAGCATTCTGGTGTAAAAAACCTCTAGAATAAGCTGTTATTTTCAGTCCAAGAAGAGGACGCAACTGCCAACACCACCTATCTTCTGCAAGTTAGGCAGCAATACTCAGCTCTTTACAGCAACCCAGAAGTCCCTGGCCACAGAGCCTTTCTATGCCTTCTCTTCTGCAAAAGCTCCCCCTACATAGCCTACTCATCTCGCTAGGCAGGAAGCCTATTGAATCTGCCAACTGGGACTAAGACCTTAGCTGATTCCCAGCACCTGTGCCATTTTACAGCCTTGGCCAGTTGTTCTTCCAGGGCTTTAAAGATCAGGAAACTCTGGTATCCTGCTCATCATATAAAAAGAGGATATGCTTTCATAGTAGGAGAATTACCAGTTATTGTTGCACTCGGTCAAGCAGTATGCTTAGAGAGCACACGACCCGAACCACTGGTAAGTCATTTGCTTCATACCAAAGCAAGCTGAGAAGAGAAAAATGGAAACTGTCAGAAATTACCTGAATCAGGCATACAGCATTATCTTTATGCAATGTGACTTTGTCTCAGGCTGAAATAGGGCACAGCTGAATTGGTAAATAGCCTAGTATTCACCCCTCTGTCCTTGTGTAAATTAAAACATGAACCTTTTGAACGACAATTCTGGTGTCATGTGCAATCTTTTCTGGAGGCTCCATGTGGAGCCACCTTGGCAGGTGACTGAGATCTTATCAACTCCGTATTTTAGGTCAACTTCTATCCTATTATTTTACATCTTCCCTCCCCCTCTTAATTCCCTAGCAAAATGACACCTGCCTTTGGCCAGATGGACAAAAACGAACTGTCTACCCCAAACCAACAATAATATTGTACATGTTATACATCAGTTTAGGAATAACTGGGTTTAATTCATCTTTTAAAGCTCGATGTCATCACTGATACTAAGACAATATAATATTATTACATAGTAGTTAAAATCTACTACAGATATAATCTATAAGGTGAAGGAAAAGCCTAATTAAAAAAAGAATTAGAAGAGGGAATGCTTGGAAAGTATCAAAATATGATAAGCCCACGTGCTTGTAAACTCTGCTAATTTGCACGTGTGATGCAAATCCACATGTAAACATGCTTCTACTAACAAGGTGACATTGCTGTTGTAAAAACATTCCATAGAGTGTTATTGGGATTTTTTAATGCTTTTTTTCCCCATGGATGCATACCAAAAATATATTTTAAAATTGATACTTATTTTAAATTGATACTTATTACTAAGGCATCCCAAAATCAGACATGGACAGGACTGCTGAGGAGTAGTATATAATACTTGATTTAACAAATTTTTGCCATGAAACATGTTGGAGCTGAAGGAAAACTAGTAGCCAGCGATGAGATATGGTGACATTGAAATAAGGATGTATCTACAGAAAAGATTTTTGTAGATACTTATATGAGGTTTCTGCAGCACAAGTGCATGATTTGGTGGTGATTTAAAAATTAAACTAGATGGGAAATCTATTTTCTTTGCTACCTTTTGGAAAGCTTTCCTTTTAAGTGGAATGCTACATTAGTCATTCTGGGTTCAGCTGTGACAGAAACTAATCTGGGCATCTGCAGTGTTCACTATTAGCTGCCTTTACGATCTTGTGGATGTTTTTTGAGTTGAGCATTAATTACAAAACATTGCAGTATAAAGATGTATGTATTTCTCGGAAAGTTGACGCAGTCACCATTACTACTTGAGTTGCTGTCCATGTTCCAGCCATGTTCAAGGTCCCGTTTGTACCTACAAAGGAGAAGGCACGTGTCTCTAGCAGCTTCCCATCCAGGAGAGTGGTTTTATGGAGAAAATGTAGCCCAAGCTTCTCTGCTAAACTTTATTTATTTTATTGTTATTTGATTTTCCCATGCCACTCATGTCCTTGTTTTGCCACCTGCTGTATCTCATTCAGCATATAATTTATAGAACTCTGGAAGAAGGATGGAGACAATCTTCTTGTTACTGTTCTGTACAATACGAAGACAAAGTGATCCTGGGTATAGATAGGAATGAAGCCATAGTATGGTATCAATAATTATATTCCTCATCCTAATTTCAAATTAGATCCAGAAAAAAATCTGACTGATTTGGTAACATTGAGATTCCTGGATGTTTCAAAATGTGCCCATTTGTATTTGCAGTGTAAATAGTCACTGCCAAGAACAAATGGTATCTTGTAGTTAGCGAAACAGGGGGGATCAGAAGGCTGCTGCTCCTATTTAAGTCATTTGGAATTTTGCCACTGGTACAACAGGGCTGAGATTTCACGCTGGGCTCTAAATGTGAATGACCAACTCTGTGCCAGAGGGCAAGCCACGTATCCTTGGTGGGCTCAATTGCAAAAATAGGTAAAACCAAGACCGTGCTGCGAAAGTCACACTGCCTCAAAGGTGAGATTTCCTGGAAAAAAATAGATCTGACTCTCCATTTGCTACACAGCCACTTAACAGGGATGTGTTATGGCTGATTTTGGTGCAGATGCACAAGAGGGCAGAGAAGTGGATCTAATGCATTTTTCAAAAAAATAGGACTTCTAAGCTTCCACCCAGATACTGCGAGATGCCATGTTTCTGCTGACCATGCTTGACAAACATGTTCTATTTGCATTTGTCTGTGCCAAACCATGAACACTTTAAGCAATTCTAAACTATATCTTGATAGTTATTTTTCTTTTTCTCATTCATACTCTGACTTATGTATGATTTATAATATTTTTACTGGGAAAGCTTCATAGGCAAGTAAGCTTTCCCTTGTGAGGTTTTGCACATTACCATTTGGAGGCATCTTTTTACTTTTACTATGGTAATATTTCCTACATTGATTTTCAACTTCATCATTACTGGAAATTGTCTAGGTAATAATTTTATAGAAGTTAAAGAGCTGCTGGTATTTAATGGAAAAGCCTGACAAACATTCCATTAAAAATCGTGCTGGTGATAATTCATCAAAAAGCACACTTCTCTAATTCCTTTCCTTTATTACAGACTTTGCCACCTGAAGTTACACGCTTAATTTCTAAATATACGATTGGCTCCAGTTCCTCTTGTTTGTGCTCTCCCCAGGAGAAGATTCTGAGTCGGACAGAGATAAAGAAAAAGAAGCTTGTAACATAACCAGTCATTTATCGTGTTCAACCCAAGATAAAGAAGCCTGAGTTGCAACAATCTTTCAAGCTTTCTTTTTATCAGAATCCTGTGAAAACCTCACATTGAGACTTCCCGCAAATGGAAAAGAAATTGCAATTTTATTGGTACAAATGCAAGATCATCAGGCCCAGCTTATGTAATGCAATGAGCAAAAATGAAATGGCAAAAATTAGAAGCATAATTTCCACTTCATTGAAGAACCTTTTTCAGACATTTTCCACTTGTAGTTACCCTTTTTGTTTTCAGTCATTATTCACATACTAGGCAGAAAGTATTCAAGTTTTTATCTCTATATATTTTTTACCTAGCTATTACTTTCATAGGTACAACAAATTAGCTATATTTTCATTCAGTTCTTTTCATTAGCACACTGAGTTTAAAGAGAAAGTATTCAGATTACACGGATTAATTAGATGTTTTATTAAAAAAAAACAGGAAAATGAGTTGCAGAGTATAATATAAAACACAGCAGGCTTTGACTTTCTGCCTAGAAGCTGTTTAAAAAAATAATAATAATTAAGAAGGAAATGAAGAGTACACTGTATTCTATGCATAAATCAGAGATATTAAAGGCAAATATTTGCTTTTAGATTATGATGAACTCAGATTTATACAAAAAAATGGACTTGAGATGTTAATTTAGCTAAATATGAGCTCTAATCAGTCATTCCTCCTGCATCATCTTCCATGGCTATGCATAATAATAGTAGAGGTGTTCATACTGTAACGCAACCTTTCACTGTAAGCTAGAGCCTGAGGATGTTTTCTCCCCTTATCCTTGAATCCCCTTTGCACAGCCCTAAGCCCCATCACACATTTAGAAGGAACAGTTCAAAAACTAGATGGAGTATAATAAATTAATCTGGACTTAGTGGGTGGATAAAAGGTCCAGCAGGGGTTTGTTACAGACCCTGGGGACAAGAAGAGAGAGGAAAATGGAATATTGCACAATGACATTAGTAAGGCAAACAGAGATAATACTCTGTGTGCGCGCCTGTGTGCATGTGTCTGTGTGTGTCTACAGAGAGTGGTGGGGGAAGGGTGGCATCAGTATTCTTAGCCTTGAATCATCTTAATGTAATAACGATTGAACACTGCTAGCCTACTTCCAGAGATCCAAGGAAGGAGTGTTTCTACATCTGTCCTTAAATTATCACACAAAACCAAATCACAGGCACAGGAACTCCTACAGCAGAAAGAAAACAGCATTAGCAAGTCTCCCTTCTGAACACCCTTACTTAGGAATTTGAAAACATCTTTCTCTGACCAGACCACTCAGAGAAGGAAGGTGTGCGCAGTCCAGATTAAGTTATTATGATACAACTTTTTAATAGGAAATGCAAGAATGAATTATTGCCCTTTTGAAAAACAGATAGACACAAGTGTTAAATACCAGAAACCAGGTTTGTTCTTATACGTACTCTTAAATATACTACTAGTGCCATTTCAATGTTGAGAGCCAAGGTGGCAGCTGCACTGGGTTTAGCCAGCGCTATCACCTTTCCAAGGCAAGATTAAATGACAGGCAATAAAAATGCTTGTGCCCTACCCACAAGCTGTGAAGTGGGTTCTCCCTTTCACAGAGACTCGGCCTTGCTACATGCTATGAACCACCTTCAGACAGGACATCAAGGTAAAAGTGTAAAATTTTATGAAGGGTACATCGCAGAATGCAGAGAAGCACACAGCAAAATGGAGTACAAGGAAAAGAAAGAGCGGGTTCGAATGGATTGAGAATCGCATTGTCAGAAGCCTACAAACTGACAGGTTTAGGAAAGTAATTTCTGGTGATCCATTTGAAATCTGTACCTAAAATACTAAAGGTATGAATGAAATGTTCCTGTCTTGAATATCTATTCATCAAAACCTGACATGCAATATGCACTTTGAAATTGAAATGAAGCAAAACTTCAATGTAATTCTAAAATATGCCTAAATACCAGTTGCTCCTCATTCCCTTTTTCCACACCTACCGTAAGCAAGGGCTTGCCATAGCTCATGCAACAGAGTTGGGTCATTACACATTATATCAAGGAATATAGATGTCAGTGCTTCCCATTTTACTTTCTTCATCAGGATTCTGGACAACATCTTTAGATTTACACAAGGAGAGGGAGATATACATTGGGAGCTTCACCCTGTGCTGCACAGGGGCCTGAGAAAACATAAGTTGAAGTGCCCTCTGCCACTGGTTGCAATGGGCAGAACTGTCCCTCTCTCAGCTCTCCTACAGCTGTTGAGGAAAAGTGGGGATGTGAAGGAGACAGCCTGTCGACACAGCTGGAGCTCCTCTTGGACATCACTCATATTTTCCCCATATCCATTCTCTTCTAGCACAACTCCACCAACATAGCAGACTTTTGCTTTTTGAAGAGGAGTTTCCGAGTATGAGCCTAGCTTTAGTTTGAAAACATCTTTTTTTACACATTCTCTCAAAAAGTGCATCTGCAATGAAATCTTTGGAGTGCAAGAATTACATGTGGTTACTGGCTTAAATCTGTGCTGGATTCCCAATAGTCTGTTTTTATCTCATGATCTCAGAGCAATTTGGGATGTTGCACAACATCTAACAGTTCTGATGCAAAGAAATGGTAGCAATACAGTTTTTCAAGTTAAAAATCTAGATATGATGCTGGACTGGCAACATCTGACTGGCTGAAGATTTGTGAAAGAAACAGCTGGAGAACAGTAAAGTATGTTACCCAGAAAGGTATACTAGCAACAGAACAAAATTAACACTTGGATTTAGAGGAGAGAGCTAAAAGTTAAAACAAGCCCAATGTTATCAAGTCTTTAGCCAATATCCTAGATATCATCCAAAATTTGAAGATATGTAATTAACTGGACAGTGAAGAACATTTCCAGGACTTGCAGAGAGAGTTCATTTTGAAGTCATAGCAACTTCTTCATCTGCTGGGGCTGCATCTGACTATTGCCAGAAAGTACTCAGTGCCAAATATCTCTATTCCTGCATAACTCTTATTCACAAAACACAAAAAGAACACAAATAACATTTTTCCTTTCATTTGTTTGTAAGTATGATGTAGATAAAGCTATTCTGATAGCTTAAGACTCTTTGTTCAGATTGCACAAGCTATTTGGTGCCAGAGTTATTTAAATCCGGGGAAGAGGTATTACAATAGATAGAAATGATGTATGAATAGGACATAAATGATGATGATGGAAGGGCTGATTTAATAAATGGAAACTTTAAGCTGAAAGCATGAATGAGAAGGCACGGGATCTACAGCTCCGCTGATGCGGAACATGGGGTCACGAAGAACTGAGGAGAAATGCTGCATGTCGCCCTGCCGGGATTTACCCCTATGCTCTGAAAACTGGACACACTGTTGGGTAAGCTACTAGAGCTGCCAACTTGCAGATGATACCTAAAGCTGACAACCTAATCATCTGTGGCATTAAAGATCCTGTGGCACTTTTTGTAAAAGACAAGGAATTAGCTATAGTGAACTGGCCTAATTTCAGTCTGCATAATTACATCCTGCACACCTATGATTCCTTTGCAGTTTCTTAGGGGAAAAAAGAACACATTCTTCCCTTGCTGTAAACTTTTTCCCTAGAAAATCTCAGATATAGGTGTAGTCATCTTGTGCTTAAGTCTGATATCAAACTGTTAAATTTGCGATGCACTTTGAGATAATTTATTCTAAAAACATAAGATTATTACTGCAGACATCTCAAAGGACTATATAATCCACTCTATGTGTTCCAATAACTAGGCACAAAAGAGTAAACTGAGAATTTGGTTTCTGATTCCTCCCCCTTCTTTTCCCTGCCCATTTCTATGCTTTTGAAACCGAAGTCATAATGCTGTCAGAACATTTTTTTAGTGGTTTAATAAACATAACATGCTTGCACTTGTTTTGCATTTTAATAGCAATGCAGTGGTAATAAGACACTTCCACAAATATAATGCATGCAATTATATAGGTTTTTAAGTGCTAACTTTTTGTCAGGCATATATGTACATATATAAAACCCCTTTTGTTCAAAATCTAAAAATTCTCTTTCATTTTTCATTCTTCCCCATTATGGCCGTCTGACTGTTTGCCTTTCAGGTGGAGTTTGACAGGCACACACCACCTTTTCAATTGGAGCTATTAGGAGCTATATCTAGGTGGCTGTATCGCTGTAGCTAGCTCCAGTGGAAACTTTTTAATGGCACCTGAGGAGTGCCTATGGAAGTGGTCACATTGTTGATCTGACAGTTTCTAATTTTCCTTTTCCTTTTTCTTTCTTAAAGACAGTTTCAATATAAGGGATCTGATCCCTAATTTGCATATATAGTACTTCAGAGACAGTTCTGCTTGCGTGTATTTGTATTTTTCCTCTTCTACCTTTTCTTAACTACTTCTGTGCTGTTTTACATTCCAGTATACACACAGAAATGTAACTTGACTATGTACAGGGTGTGTTAATCCACTGGAGTATGCTGTCTTTCAATATGATGTGTCTGGTGCTCGTGACCAGCAGACGGGTGTGATGGAACACTGTATCCCCCAGTAGTGACCACTGACAGCATCAGTTCTAAGAGCGAGAACGGCCAAATGTTGCTAATGCATGAAGTTTGGTTCAGGATTTTAAAGTCCCAAAGTACTGCAATGGTCTGTCTAGGGTTTTGGTTTGACCCATTTTAAATACCTTGTACCTATTACAGGAGTAGACCTTCATTAACCTGCCCTGAAGTTCTTAAAAATTAAATTAAATCTCACTAGAAAAGATTCAAGTAGTAAAGTGGTAGTTTTAGTTCTAAGGGATATAACTTGTACTGTGTTAGTGCTTCTGATTTTGGACAATCAGCCCTCTCTCTCTCTTGCCAGGCTCAGGGTAACATTTCACTCATTTTTATTCAGAGGTAAATTGCATGACCAGGAATGAAATTAATTCCAGGGTGTGGCTCAAAATGCATTATAATAAACAAAAGGGCTCGTATTAACTTTAGTAGAGTACACACAGTGTTTAGTAGGGTACTCAAGTTAATATAAGCCGTAACATGCACATATTTTTGAAGGAAAAGCTTTAATATTCCATACCATACTGACAATATTGAAATGTCCTATGTTTATGCTAAATAGCATAACTTCCTTTTATGTTTCAGATGTTAATATTCATAACTTTACAGTATAACATTGTATTTGGCTTCTGCATTAGGTTCAGCTAGACAGTTACCCCGACAAACATTAGTAAAGATTTTTTGCTTACAACCTAAAGAGACTATAATCAGAAGTTTTCTCCTACATACCTTCACCGGTGTAGGAATTACAGGCTTGAGCAACTTACCTTGCATAAGAAACTGCCAAATGACATGAGGTAAAACAGTAACTCCACAGAAGGATCTAATTCAGTGTACTTACTGTGTGCTCGTATTAGTCAGTTATTAGGTTATTAAATCCTCTCTAATTATTATCTGAAGCTTTTCATAAATAGCTTTTTGCAAAATAGATCTTATCTAAAAATTTAATTTATTGGATGTTTACAGGCTTAAAAAAAGTGATTTTATGATTTAAAACCAGAATTACTTCCTTTTTAAATAAACCCAATTGGTGCTGTAATTGAGATGAGCATGCTATTTTTTTCACACAATAATCTGATATGGGACTTTCTTTTCTCAAGAGACTTGCCTGATCTGCTCTTTATAGACATTCACTCTGTAAATATGCTTTTGGTTTCTTTATCAGTAATAGTATTAGACCTGAATGCTTTCGTATACAGTATAATGGGATATTAAAGGGCTTTCTGTATATGTTTTAGACAAGCTAGTCTAATTGAAAGAAATGAACACACATTGAAGGATATTCTTTACAAGTAGACAGTACCATTTATAAGGATTTTCTTCTACCATTTAGTTCTTATATGTTAGAGAAAATCACATTGTTTTCTTTGCCTTTTTTTCTCTCTGTCATTGTTTGCCTTTTCTTCCTGCTTGTACTTTGCTACCTAACCACCTGACTATCTGTGTTGCCATGGGAAGGACTGTAATGCCATAAATTCAGAGAAGTTCCTGTGTTCCTTTTTTTCCATTTTATTCTTACACAATCATTAGCACAGATTAGCTCCTTTCATAAGGGTATACTGGCAATAGAGCAGAATTGTAAAATATTCCATTTTGGAAAAGATACAGCAAAAACATTTTACATGTTTCACAGAAAGGCACCGACCTACACTGGCAAAAGCCGATGCCTCCCAACTTGTAGATACCTGACTGTTTGAGAACTGAGCCAAATTATGGGCAGTTATCCACCTAGTCTTACGGTAGCTAATGTGAATTCTGGAAATGCTAAAAAATGGAGGAAAAAACCACGTTAAATCACAAAAAAACCTGCTGGATGCCTTAGGGGATTTGTAATACAATACAGAGATTTTAATTTTTAAACCACTGGTTAAATCCACCACAGGCTAGTAGTCACTGAAATTCGCTACCTTCTAAAATCTGTAAAGTGTCGTCTATCTGAAAGGAGCCAGCGGTCTCAGCTCGGTTGCTAGTGCCAGCTCTTTCCATTAGAAAAAAGGAGAGCTTCCTTAATTGGTACTAGCATACAGATACTCGCTTAGTGGGCTCAGTGGAAAGGCAACGGACAAAACAGCTACCAAGAGCAGCTCCCCCATGTACCCCAGTGTAAATAACAGACCTGGGTTTGTTCTACAGACAACTTTTTCAGCCACAAACTAAATGTCTCTGGAAAATGGCCCCCAAAAGTCACATCCACTGAAGTAAAAAGGAACGTACTATTTGAGTATGGCAGAGGCAGAATTACACACTCTCTAATGCAATCAAGCTTCCTCAGGAATACCTAGACAAGTGCCTTTACATGTCAGAACAGGGTCCCCTACATGCCGTTCACTGCAAGTGCCAGTTGGCATCATCAGACCATATCCCCACATTACCGGCATCTACAATTCAGAATCAGGACGGGGGCTCAGGCTTAGTTCCTCTGGACACAGTTCCAAAGCTCCAACAGAGGTAAAATCAAGTCCCTAGCTGGTAATTTGCAATGAACATAATCTAGCCCTACTTCTGCAGCTGTATTAATCATCCAGTGTTGACATGGGTAAAAACTTATTTTGACCAGTAAACAACAGAAATGTGATTCAGAAGACACAGGGAGCAGACGTGCAAAGCTTAGAAAGCCAAGTGTAAAGAGTCACTGTCCTGACTGCAACCACACGTTAATCTCACATTTGGCTGACGGCTGTGTGCTGAGCTACTCTGTTCAATATTTTGCATGTTGATTGGCTTGTTATTCACTTCTGCCTCTGTTGGAAGCCAGGCTAACCTGTGGGGGAAGTGTTGGAAAACAATTACAGTATATTGAAATGGTCATACAAGTACAGCATACTGCAATACTTTACATAATTTATTAGGTGTTACTACATTCACTGGCACTCACATGACAAAGATTTTAACAAGATCGACAAATAGGACAACATCTGCATTCCTGTAAGAACATTTGAGATGAAAATTTACAATTAAACCAAAAGTGCACTTATTACAGTGCAAACACTGCAATCGAGTGGTCTGCCTTAACTCTCAATATATTATGGTAACACAGTATGGTTGCCAGAGTAAAATAGAAATGTTTGTTACAGCAGCAATTAATTGCTTACTATTTTTGAAAATTAACATTTAATATACACTTCCAAACCAATCCAGTGTTACTCTGGATTTTCACGCATCATTTCTTTATTTTTGTCCCTATTGTGCACACAAGGTCAATTAACTGGCAAATATAACTTTTCCAAAAATCCAGTGTTACTCTGGATTTTCACGCATCATTTCTTTATTTTTGTCCCTATTGTGCACACAAGGTCAATTAACTGGCAAATATAATTATTTTACAAACATAGCAAGCTGCAGCTATTATAAGTAACAACTTATTTGCATGTTTCCTTGTTTCTGAAGAGAATGGCAACATGATGGGTCTGAAAATCTTTGCAACTGTAATACAGCGAGATATTATTTTTAAGTAAATATTTAAGTAAGTATTCTGGTAAATATGCTATTTCTTAGATTAAAATCAGTAAGTAGAAGCTGGGTTGCAGACTTCAGAACTTGCTTCATTTGCATCTTGAAAACAGAATGGAACTGAAAGCTTTCAAGCTTTATTTTTCAGCTCTGCAATTCTGTTGCTCTTTGTAAATGAAACAGAAAAGAGACGCATGTGAATATATCACACATTTCAGCCTAAATGAGCTTTTCAAATTGTAAATTAATATCATTGTTTGTAGTCACCTTCACAGTATTCCTGAAGTTAAAGCTGAGCTGAATTCTGACAGAATTTTGTGAAGGATTTGGGAAAACATGACTCACAAGATTTTAGTACTGGCAGACAAAGACCCCTTTCTGATTCTATTTTTGATTCCCAGGGTCTCTTTAAATAAAGAAGATATTGAAGACTGAGGGACAATAGAGAACAGCTGTAAGGATGATTTCTTTTAAAAGGAGAAATCAAAGGGCAGCACTTCTAATGTGCACTGTATATGGCAATCTCTTTGTCTGAATATTGAAGAACTGGTTGGTACTAGCATGCTGTGCTGAAACTGTGCGGCTATAGAGGTTTTCCTAGACATATTTCTTGATGACAACTGCATGCTGTTGGATTTGTTTCAGCGACTGTGAATCTGTGAGCCATGCATATTGTGTTCCATTTGCCACTTCACAAGAAAAAATATTTAGTGAGTTTATGGCAAGCAGAACACCTCATTTATGCTGATTGTGGTATATGGGGTGATTTGTAGATTCACGCATGCTGAGCTTCAGGCACGCTGGCTTTCAGGCACTTTGAAAAAACTACATTGGGCGAATTTCAGACATCCCCCAGCCCCAATACAATTCATGTGTTGGGGTGCTCCTACTGAGACCTACCAATGGGAGCTGACAGCTGCATACAGTGCACTGGAAGCATTTTAAAGCTTGCTGTAAAGAAAATAGAGCAGTCTACGCCTAGCAGGGAGGAAAATCGATGACTCGGCACTTGGCAGTGGTGACCAGCAGGATGCTTCTGATGAATGCTGAGTCATTGATTTCCCTCCCTGATCAGCAGCAGCTGCTCCATTCACACTGCAGAAAGCCTCCTTGCCACGACCGCATGTGTCAGCAGGCTTTATTGTCATTAAAGCAAGAGGTATTAGCTGACAAGACATCCAATTTATGTATTTTTGGTTTTGATATCTCTACTTAGAATTTCGAAGCTGCTTCTCAGCTAGGGCACCTGAGAGGACACATGTATCAAGACAGGAGATCCAACAGCACAAGCAGCTTTGCAGGTACAAACAATATTTGTGTGATGGATATATGAATGTCGCCCAAGCCTCCAGTTTCTTTTCTCACCAGGATGCATATATTTCATAAACTCAGAGCACAGTCAAGCAGAGAGGTTAAGATATCTTCTGAGAAGGTAGGCTTCAAGTCAGCACAATGCTTATGGTAGGAAAGCTTATACGTTTAAAGTTAGACGTACGTGTAAATATTCGGATGAACTGGGCTCTTCTCATGTGCCATGCCTTCAGTGTATTTTATGATGTAATATGGTATGGCTGAAGACCAGACCATAAATGTAGTTTATCATTTTATGAAAATAAAAAGGCAACAGGTAAAACGGGTGAGACTACACTGAATAACTGCAATAAAAGTACAGTCGGAGCAGGTTATTACAAATCTCAGCATTTGATGAGTATGTATATATTTCTCAACATGTCCTGTAATTTGTTACGTTGTTTATATTATCATAATTATTACTTAATAAGTTAATGTGTTTTTCTATCTGTTTGAACTGTTCTTTGAGGAAGCAGTTTACAGAAGGAGACAAAAGAAGAGAAGGGGTTGTCAGGAGATAAAAGCTGTTTCTCAGGATTAAAATTGACTGAAATACACTATTTATAGTCAGGCACTTCACTGCTAGTAGCAATGCTGAGCTTCTTCATTTCAGGTTCCATTCATTGCAGAATATGCATGACTGCCTCAAAAACACTCACAGAAAAAGTCATAGGTCGTGCTTCTGTGCTTGAACTGGTATTTCAGCAAAACCTCGTGTGGCCAGCCACAAAACCCATTTTCCCTCAACTATGCAGGTGTTTGTCCTTCGAAAAAGAGCCTCTTCACCACAGCAACAGCCCTGGATTCAGGAGAGCCCATAACTGGTAAACTGCATTTTCCTAGTTAATTCAGCTGCAGAGTGGAAATTCCTCTTTTATAGTTGGCTCCCCTCTTTCAGGAGGCACAAGTCCACTTAAATTCATTTGCTTTTTAAAGTGACCTCATCTTCTGGCTTCAGTGAGTCCTTGTTAGAGCTGCGTCAAACTTACTGGTTTTGGTTTACATAGATTTGAAAGTGTACATCAGCTACAAGATCCGCTCAGGCTGTAGCGTTTGTGTTTATGAGCTCTGAAATTTAAGGTAAAGATCACTGCCAGCACCTTTCCTTTGCCTTATCTCCCTAAATTTCTAAAAGCCCTCCTCTGTTCTGCTATGCCTAGGGGCAGCTGAGTAGGCTCCTCCTCATACTAGCAGTTGCATTAGCATAGAAGCTTTCAAGGATAACTGCTGCTCCTCGGGGAGCCCCAGGAATAGGAGCAGGCAAGAGTGCTCTCATTCTTTTATTCCTTCACACATCTGGGGTCTGAATTATCTTAGGCTAAAAATCTGCTAACTTAAGAAACAAGTCCTTGAAATCAGATTGTCAGCTATATTGCAGTTAATGAGCCATGTAACTTCTTAAATCATACACATATCACTTTCTTTAAAATTGTTGACCAAGGGTATAAAGAATACAAAACAGAAATAGCAAATGAACTCAAAAGCATAATGTGACCAACCCCCATCTCATGTCTGAGTTTCTTTGATATGATCCACATGGACAGAAATAAATCTCACATATGAACAATTGCAACTGATGCAATTAGCAGTGTTAACTGAAATTCTCTATTTAATTTGCTGATGATTTGAGTAAAATACTAACTTTGCAAACTGAAGGCCAGATCCTGGTACTGACTGATGGCAAGGTGGCATGGAGTAGAAGAGAGACCAAATGAAAAATAAAAAATATGACAGATTCTATATAATTTCATTACTGACTGAAAGCTAAGGAATACTGTACTCAGGATAGGATTCAGAGGCAATAGAATTCTTAGTGTGTAAAACATTTGAAACTCCTATAAACCTGATTGGGGGGGATATGCTACTCATAAATAATGAATTTTCAATACAAATGACGCACATTGGGACACATCGTCCAAGTTTTGGATAACAAGAAGTTTTATTAAAGAGACGTTCCAATGAACAAGATCCTGCTGTGTTTAGATCATATCTACCTAATAAAATTAAAGATTTAGTCATAATTAATATAGATCCAGACATTTACCTAATTAAAATGAACTGGGTAGAAAGAATTGATTATACATTTCCTCATGAATTAAAATAAACATACAAATTAGTGTTCTTCAAAAGATAATGTATAACTCTAATGCTTTGATGATAGAAATCTCACATTATTTTTAATGTAAGATCGCTACCGATTAGAAAAAATGTATATGATTACAACTAGTAAGTCAGATTGTCTAAATCAGCATATGAGTTGATGGACAACTTACAATATCTGAGAATCTGTTTCTTATCTTCAATGAATGAGGAGCACAGAATCACCATTTGTAAAGAGGAACGCTTCCTTATAGCCACTATCAAACAAAATCTTTTTCAGATGAAAAAAGAAAACAAATGACAACACTGCAAAGACTATCACCATAAGCAGTACTCAGAAAGACTCAGTATATATAAAAAAAGAAAATTTATCTGAAAATAATAAATTAAAAAAAGCTTTCCATAATGATGTGAAATTCTCAGAAGGGGTTTAAAATTTTTCTTGAGCTCTGAAATCAAATAAAATCCTAGAAAACGGACTTTATTTCAAGACTGTCAGTATTTTTTAAGCCATTTTATACAAGGAATATTACAAAGCTGTCTCTTTCTTGGTGTCCTGTGTGGTGATGGAAAGCCTAGCTGTGATGTAACTTTTCCAGCATTCCGGCTTTAACAGACAACATACTGGAGGATGTTGCTTATTTAGCAAAAGGACCTGAAGTATCATGGATATGGCTGTATGTTAAAAAAGAAACAAAGCATAAGTTTAGTGTTTTTCAAACCTTATTAAAGGCTTTTTTTAATTAGGGGGAGAAGACTGAGATACTTTATTCCCAACAGTACAAGTGATAACTTCTGCACCTAGCAATGGTCAAATTCCACATTTAGAAAAGGACAAATTAGTTTACAAAATTTCTGTCATCCTGTGCTGGTTTTGGCTGGGGTAGAGTTAATTTTCTTCGTAGTAGCTGGTATGGGGCTATGTTTTGGATTTGTGCTGAAAACAGTGTTGACAACACAGGGATGTTTCCGTTGTTGCTGAGCAGTGCTGACACAGAGTCAAGGCCTTTTCTGCCTCTCACCCCACCCCACCAGCGAGCAGGCTGGGGGT
>NW_008794951.1:5170220-5204290 GCF_000699145.1 Aptenodytes forsteri
GGGGACACAGCCGGGACAGCTGACCCCAACTGACCCAAGGGATATTCCACACCATATGATGCCATGCTCAGAAGGGAAGTGGTGAATGAGTTCCTTGGTTTGCTTTGCTTGCGTGTGCGGCTTTTGCTTTCCCTATTAAACTGTCTTTATCTCAACCCACGAGTTTTCTCACTTTTGCTCTTCTGATTCTCTCCCCCATCCCACCAGGGGGGAGTGAGCGAGCGGCTGGGTGGTGCTTAGTTGCTGGCTGGGGTTAAACCACGATACATCCCAATTGATCTGGAATGGCAAACATGAGAAAACTTGATGCACAAGATCTCTGAAAAGTAAATATTATGTTTTTTCTGTACCTTTCCTATAGTACCTACTTTTATAAGTAGAAGCAGCAGAACAGAAAATGGAAAAATATATATGTACCATAGCGAGTATACCAGGCTGCCCCTAGATGGAATAACATTTGGAGTTGTCGTATTGTATTGTGTGTAACCTTTCTGTTATATCCCTGAAAATAAAACCAGAGTATTCAAGAACAGCACCAAATAGGCTGCCTTTTGGACACAGAAGACATCCTTAAAATATATTCCACTAGCTCTCAAATGTTCAGAGAAACAGCTGTTCGATTTTATGTCATATCACTACACCATTCTTATTGCAAAAGATAGAGACCTTGCATAATCAACATATTTTCCTGGCGTGTCCTCCTATTGCTCCCATTCTCACACTACTAACATAACTGCTGCATTAGCAGCACTTCTGTTTTACCGAATATGCTGAAGATTATTTCCTAGAACAGACTTTCACAGTCCGAGCTTCATGAATATTGCTGGCCAGAGCTGTCAGACTCCTTCTTTACTGAAGATATAATTTTACTTTTAACTGATGACATCTGGTCAATATTTATTAAAGCTTGTAGACTGGTTTGATGATATGGGGCTAGAAATTTAGCTGACGTAAAACTGGTATGGCTATAACATATTCGGCAGAGATATGCTGGATTAACAGTACAAAATCTGTCCCTAAAAACTACAATATAGCAAGACACTAAGTAGGTATCCATCTTTTTAAGACTGATTCCAACCTGAAATCCTCATTTTCCCTAGATGTAACCTGGGAATATTCTGGCCCTTAAGCAAAGCTGTTTGAAGCTAATATCCTAGTGCAGATAAGAACTGAATTTAGCTCAATGTGCATTCACTGGATATGTTCCATCCTGTAGAAACACCTCGCCCCATCCAGCACGACAAATATGTAGGACAGACAGTATACAGTACTATTTCATTTCCTCTCCCTTTTTTAAGCCTCTTCTCAAGCATTTCTTTTCGCTGTATGTGTGTGCATGCGCATGTTTCTACCCCTCCTCTTTCATTTCTTTTCTCTGTAGGGCACTGAAAGTGCTTTTCAGGTGGGAGGGCAGCAGTGTAAAATTGACTACCATTCTAGTCAATTTGCTTCAGCAGCCATTCCATGTGTAAAGCACTTTATACAGAAGGAAGCTTTTTAGACCTTAAGACCAAAAAATCTATTCTTTTACAGCCATGAGGTCCCTGTGAAATCAGAGAGGTTTCAAGAACTCATGCGAGGATAGAATTTGGCATGGAACCCACTGAAAAAAAAAGCCTATTAAGATCTTGCAGTCTGTTTCCCCTAGTTTTTCTTATTAGTACGAGAGACTCTCAGGAGGAAAATAATTTGTTCTAGAGAAGAACATCTTTACCTAAGAACTTCAAGCAGGTTGTACACAGAAGCACTGGAGCACTTTTCACCGCATCCTACTATCTGAAACCAAAGTGTAGTGTTATTTTAAAATCAAATAGAGCCTAGAGAAATAAAATTATCTGGCTGCATCCAGCTAATGTGTCTCATGCTTGACAGACTTGGTATATTGTCCGATGATAAGTACCATCCGTTTCAGTCTTCTGGTGTTTATTGTTTTTCTATGACCTTACATAACTTACACTTAACCCATTGTTTAATAGGTGCTGTACCTTTAAATTTTTAAGGATGTCTGAGAGCAGGAAGTCATTTTTACTTAATTTGTTGAAGACTGGTGTTGAGGACAAACATACTCGTTCTTGTTGCCGTTAATCTAGAATGAAGGTCATTCTCACTGAAAACACGCGGTTGCTGCTTGCACATAGGAAAACCCAGCATATTCAGTGTAATAAGTAAGTCCTTTTAAGACACACAGTCTCACTGGATACTTGCTCATAAAGGCTTCAAGGCCATCATTTAAAAAAAAAAAAAAGTCAGGAACAATGGAAGACTACAATTAATTTACAATTAATTTCTAATATCATCAGAGAGGTTACCTGGCTTCCAGTTGCTACCCATACTAAGTTGCCTCCTATTCACATACCAGTAAGAAATACCTGTATTTTCCATGTTGCTTTCAGCCATCCTTTTTATAAAATTGTCTGACTCTCATGACAGATTTTAGACCTCACAAGCCCCTAGCTTTGGAAGTTTTTAGATAAGATTTTTAATGGAAACTTTTTCATTAAGAAAAAAAAAACCACAACACACCCCCTGAATTTAGACACCCTCATCCCCCCACACAAATTTTTGGTTTGTTTTTATTGGAAGGCGAGAACTAAAATGTCATTTTGGGACTACCCATCTCTGACCATGCAGCTTGTTAGGATCCCAGGAAATAGCTGTCTGGGATGCCCAGTGAGGCAACCAGTCAGGAAACCAAAATGCAGCCAATTGCTAAGTCAATCATGTAACCACTAAGTAACGCATAAAGGAGGTGAGCTGTATAGCTGTGTAGTATGTCATTCAGGAGGGAAGTCACCCTGCTCCTAGGTAATCCAGAAAGTCGGCCAAATAAAGAGTGGGCCATCCTGCATCTCAAGCATATGGATCAGGCCTTGGGAGGCTATAAGAGTGTGACCGATAGCTACTGGAGAGATTCCTAAAGCCTCCAGTAACAGATCAGAGAATATTACAAAACAGGATAGGAAGGAACTTCAAGAAGAAATCTTGTGCCTACCCCAAGATGAGCTGAACTATACCCTTCTCATTCCAGACAGGCCTTTTTTCTAACCTCAACTTAACAAAAAAAGGTAAAGGTTCTACAGTAATTTGTGTTTAACTATCTTTATTGTCAAAAAAAGCTTTTGCCTAAAGCCTAGCCAAACTTTTCATGTTGCACTTGAATCACTTACTCTCTGTCCTGTTCACAAGATTATTCCCTTTGGCTTTGCATCAGCTTTTTACGTATTTGAAGACTGCTATCATGTTTCTTCTCAGTCTTTTATTCTCTAGTCTAAACAACCCCAAACCTTGTAATCTTTTCTCATAGGTCGCTATATTTCTCTGTTCTGGTCCACGTAAGACTTAAACCTGAACTTAGCTTAGACCTTTCCATGGTTGTAAAACAGAAGAAATACTTTACGCATTCTGCAGACTATGCTCCTGTTTGTACAACTCAAAATTACTTTTTCCCCCTTTTTTTTTTACACTAGTATGGCACTGTCCCTTCATGTTCAAGCTGCAGTCAGCTGCAACCTTCAGTTCCTTTCCTATAAGACTGTAAATTAGTCAGTTGTTTCTCACGTAGCTGATTCTATAAATTATTCTTCTTGTCCAAGAACAGAAACTGGACTTGCCTTTAATTGCATCCTGGTTTTTTTCATATCATCTTTCTAATTTGTCAAGACCCCTTGGAATTCTAATCATGTTGTCCTCCATACCTGGATCCTTCAAGGCTTTGTAGCATCTGCAAGTTTAATAAGAACATTCTTTATCCTATCATTGAAGTCGCTAATGAAAATATTTAACAGTATCTGGCTCAGAACAGATCCCTGTGGAACCACATTTGATACATCCTTCCCTACTTACAGTAAACCATTGGTAACTATTCTTTGACTTTGGTTTTCCAGCTTATTTTGCTAACACTCCATAGTAGATCTTCTTCCAGATCCTGTTTTTCCAGCTTGTTCAAGATACTATTATGTGAAACAAGAACTTTCTAAAGCATCTCTAAAGTATCTATAGCTTCAAGAGATACGGGGTAGAAACACTATTCCTAGACTTCTAGCACCTTCGTGCCTTCAAAGAGCACTCCCTGAGTAGTTTTACACCCACGGGGTGTCATCCTTCCACCTGCTCCAACTTTCTCCCAGTGTAAAGAAAGCACATCCAAGGAAAAAAACACGGAGCTGATGCAGAAATTCATGGAGTTTGGAGTGGTATGAAGTATGGAGATCAACAAGTTCTAGAAGTATGCCGTCTTTGAGTTTATTCCTTCACACCCTTGAAAAACCTCCTTTTAACTAAAGATCCTTGTTCCCACCTTATAATTGTGGAAGGATTCTGCAGGTATGTGCAAGAAAAATTATTATCTCCCAACCAGTTCATCCAATCTAGCCAGTTCCATCGGTTTTAACTCCTTCACCTCCACCAGTGCTTGAGAAAGGGAGTATCCAGACCCATACCTTGTGTACTAGCTTGGCCCAGTCGGGTGATCAAAGGAAGGAATGTTGGCCTGAATTTCCTCAGTTATGTGCATTACATTAGGCCCTTATCGTTACTTTGATGTCAGTTTTTGTGGTTTAATTATATACTAAGAAGTATTCTTAGGTAAGCCAGGAAGATCTGTCCTTATGACTCAACCATCCACTTTTTGGCCAGCTGACTGTACATTTAATTAACATCCTAGGCATCAGCTCTGCAGTCCTACCCCAGGCAAATCTCCCATCAAAGTGCATGGGAGTTACCATCTGTGCAGGGCTGAACACAGAGTCAATAGTACAGCACTACAAGTTTGGGCAAACAGTCAATCGTTATGAATTTTTTAGTAATGCTGTTAAAGTGTTCTTAGATTAAAATATTCCTTTTAGTTTAAAGACATTAGTTCTCTCCTTAACTAGTGTATTTGAGTCATTTGTAAGCAGGATATTGGTGAAAACATTAAGCGAGGTCATTTTCATTCAACCTTTTAATTTGTATTCCTTCCTCTGTGTGGGGAGATTTGAGCATGCTAGAGGAATCTGATAGATGCAGTGTATATGTACCACATCAACTACACAGACAAAAGTTACTCCTTTGACATAGGTAATTGTGCATTAAAACCTCTAGGTTGAAAGATGCGTTCTGGTCAATGCCTAGAGGCAGCAAATATGAGGGGTTTTTTAATGTTTGGCAGTTGGCTAACATTTCAGCCATTGAAGTCAATGATAAGTCTGCTCTTAATTAAAAAAAAAATTAGGCTATTCTCAATACTTTTGAAACACTGTCCTAAAGTTTCAAATTCTGCTACTGGATAACCTTAGACAGAAATAGGTACTATAAAAAAATCAATTTGATGGGTCACAACCATTTGGATCTTTTACAACACTTTTAAAAGAAAGTATAACAGTACCAATAAATCCATGATACTATTAAAGATTTTGGAAAAAAATCAGTGGGATTTGGGGGAGCTGAATGCCATGCTATTTGAAACACTGTCCTAAAGTTTCAAATTCTGCTACTGGATAACCTTAGACAGAAATAGGTACTATAAAATCAATTTAGTGATGGGTCACAACCATTTGGATCTTTTACAACACTGATTTTAAAAGAAAGTATAACAGTACCAATAAATCCATGATACTATTAAAGATTTTGGAAAAACGTCAGTGGGATTTGGGGGAGCTGAATGCCATGCTAACCTCTACCTTTCCTGAGTCAATCTGATTTTGCTGTTACCAAGGATGCAGCTTCCGCAGCGGTGCTGGATCCCTCCTTAAACTCTCCTCACCTCAACACAGTGTCATCCCTCAGAGACTCATAGCCTTCCCACACCAGCCACAGCTCTGCTTCACTTCTGAGTTGTCTTGGAGACAAGGAGGTGCCTCGCTGGCTGAGAGGAACAGAGTAGCAGCATAGCTTGCTTCGAACCCTATGGCTGGAGCAGAAAGGCTGTAACAGCAGGTAGCACTAATGGTACAGGGGAACATAAATGGGTTGAATACCAGAGAACAGGATACAAGAGTAATATTGCAGCATCAGGACAGCACGATAATGCTGTGTATTCAGCATGTCACCCATTACTAATGCACACGTAAGTATGAGAATTGTTCAGTGTGTTTCTTTTAAGAAGCCAATGAAATCAGACTGCATACCCTCCCATTCTCAGAAATGTAATTTGGATTGACAGAATTTGTCATGCTTTGCCTAAGAAGGCAATAGGCTTACTTTAGTCCCCAACCACAATGGCCACAAGAAGTAGCAGTAAACTGCTTCTGTGATTCAGGGGAGAGTAAAAACTACAAAAAAGAAAAGCAGCGATGGACCAAAAAAAATTTGCAGTGGAAACATACAAAAACTGTATCTAGCATGCCTCGCAGAAAACCTGCTCTTCAGCAGAAATAAAAGACATTGGTTTATTTTCTGGAACAATAGACATGAAAGATTTTTTCATACTGAAATAATCAAAGAATAAATTAAATTTTTAGTTTGAAGTTTTCTCTGTATTGTGTTTAGTTAGGGGGGAGGTGGGTGGTGATTTGGGAGAACTTAAGAATCTGGTTATCTTTAAAGAAGGTTTTCAACCTAATACTTTCAGCAGTGAACTGTGCTGGGTAGAAATCTATCTTGTACTTGTCACATCTATATTAAATTATCTACTTTTTTCATTTTACAAGGAAAGACGTGAGCAGAACATTACTCAGCTGTCAGGATACAGGACTGTGCTGCTGAGTGGAGTACAAGTGAATGTATTCCACAAAGCTGCAAATCTAGCACAAAGGTACCAGAGGAGGGATTTGTGTCACCAGTTCTACCTACTGTGGTTCCTGGAAGGCAGTTTTCAGTAGGCTTTGTTTTGACTGCTTTTTGCTATGATGATATTTAAACCTGATCAATGGCCCTTTCTTCTGCGAAAATAGCGTCTCCTGACTACAACATTACAGATAAGGACTGGAAAAATATTTTTAGCTTTCAACAAATACAAACTGACCAATGTAAAGGCACTGATTACTTGTGCAGATGGTCCTTACCTTACTACCCAAGGGGTAGTAAAGAACAATCCTTGCAACTCAGTTTTTAGTATGTTTTGCAGGTATTCTGGCTTATCACCTTAAAACATAGTAGGTTATAAAAGCATTAAGACACATCCTGAGAACGTTATAGATACCATATTCATTCTTCCCTAGACTATACACGATAAAACAGAAAGAAGCCCACAGAATTTCCTGATAGTTCTCCACTTTCGTCTTGCAAGCTGACCTTGCAGGTCTTAGACTTTGCTGTTATCAATTTTCCCACTTAAAGGAATAAACATGTAAAAGAAAATCTTATATTCCTTGTAAGGATAATTTTAAACCATAGAGTGGTATCAAACTTCCAGGGTTCAAAAAATGCCAGAAAGCTAGGCTTGAGTGACTGAACTGCGACCATAGTGGGTAGGCAAGGAATATGCTTGGGGATGGCTAAAAGTTGGATTACAGAAAAACAAATGCTGAAAACCAAGATAGTTCCTGTGCCTACCACTTCCTTCCAAAATATTTGCATGTCAGCAGTGTTTCTTACTGCATTTCCCTGACTGTCAGGGTAGTAACCTGTACCTCTATGTATAGTAAGAAGTTGAATGAGGGCTTTTTTACATTAGAAAGTTATTGTACAATAAAAATAGGATGTCATATTACAGTGCGTTAGCAACTTTGCAATGTGTGCATGTACTCAGTATACTGCAAAGTAACCTGCCCTTATGTTTACTACTCACTGAGAATATCAGAATGGGATGATAATACTATTCAGCTAGTGCTGTATACATTTGTAGCCTAATATATCATACAGTTCATCATACAGAAAAACCCCAGGACACAAACAGAAGAATAAAAGGAAAGAAAAAGCAAATTTATTCCACTAAATAAGCAAGCAATCACAAAGGAAAAATATCAAATATCATCCCTGAGACATTTTACATAAAAATACAGACAACCCAACTCTTAAATATGCCTAACTTCCACCCTGGTGAGTCACTGTGCACGAAGAGCTGGACGTTAGTTGTTTGCCAAGAACATGTTTAATCTAGAATCTGCAGACTCTGTCACCAAAGGTGCAAGTGATGCACACAATGCACTTCCCCAGCTCATTTTCAATAGGGGAAAACACCAAATCGGATGCCAAAACGAGTGCAATCTCCAGTGTCATCAGAAAGCGCTGAACTTAGACTATGTTGTTGTCTGTCTTGCCTGCTCAGCTTCGTTTCCCCTTTCACAGAATCCTTTCAGCAGTTGCACTTCATGTGGCATTCGGTTACACAGAAGCCTGCCCAGCTCTTGTTTGATCTTGTTTGTTTACCTTAGTCATGTTATACACACTAAATCTATTTTCCAGCTTATGACAAGTGCTTCCATTATTTTTTCTTTCCAGCATCCTAAGCATCTTAAATGCTGGCCACAGAAATGCTGCTGTTTTCTAGTTTCCATTTTCTCATTTGACAGAAACATATACACAGGTTTATGTGTAATTTGAGTTTTAAAGTTCACCAAGCTTTTGCAGTTCCTTACTGATATGCTGAATACAGGGACACACAAAATTTTTAGCTTATTTGAACTACTTTTGAGGAGTGAAAAGGCAAACTGACAATGTGAACCCAACTATGCAATTCATCTCTGCTAGGGGTAAGTTGTAGCAAAATACCTTGAGAAGGGAAAATAGGAGGCAATACATCTCTTCCTCAGCCAGATGTTCCTGGGAGGAAAAAATAAAGTTTCATCTTAACATCAAATTAACTGTCAGTCAGAAGGGTCCATGCTTCCTTGAGCCTGTTGGTCTGAGGATGCTGCTGAACCCCCCCGTGAATGTGATGAGTTCCTCCTCTTCTGGAATGACATTAACATTCTTTGAACATGTGCCCCTGGACCACCTCCAGCTTTCACTTGTGACAGTGGCATATCTCATGGATGCCTGCCTTTCAACATTTTTCATTTAGCTGTATTCCAAAATGGAAGAGCAGTATTTTCCCTTTAAACAGAGGGACTTACAAGAACTTACCAGCAGTCTGTTTGATAAAAAGCACATTCTTTTGTACTGCTGAACATCCTGCACTACTAACAAATTCATAAGGAGAATAAAAGGTGCTCAGCTCAGCAGGGAAAGGATAGGTCCTTGTAATTCTTATTAATATAGATGCATATTTTATAAAAATCATTTCTAAGTCAGACCTGATATCTCTTTGCACCTTCTGTAGTAGAATACTGGAAACAATGAATAGGATGTAATTGGTCCTTGTGCCCTACTAGGGACCTCCATGACGAACACCTACACTCATTTATTGTGTGACCGCTAAGCTGCTGATAATCAGTACCCTAATGAAAGCAGCATCTTTATCTACTTCAGAGTATATTTCCATAGTTTAGGGTATTTCAAGTACATTTCAGAGCCATGTAGCAAGATCTCATTCAGACACTGACTTTGACTTTTGTGGCAGCAGGAACTGGACTCCAAGACACTACACAGTTTGCAGAAGCAGAACACTTTTTCAACAATTTTTCTCTGAAACTTACGCATTCAGATCTTTCTAGTCCCTTATACCGCAGCTTGGCAGAGCCACAGGAAAGCAAGAATGCTATGGATCTTCTTCATTATTAGCCTTGTGCTCAAGATAGTTTTCTTACTGTTTGATTTTTCTTCCTTTCCATGTTTTTCTTTAGCTTTAGCAGCTCTGTATCAGCTGCTAGAATATGGGCTGCCAGAACCCACTCTGGCTTCATGAAGTGTTGCGCTGAAGCTCTGTAGGCTCATGTGACACTAACCCCCTCCACGCACATACAGTGCATGTATCTGTCTTGACATCCACCCTAAAATTTCCCAGAACTTGCCTTCAAGTCTTCAAGGGAGATTTCTTTACAGTTCATGTGCTTTTTCACTATTATTTTCAAGCAATGTGGTATGAGAAAGTAAATGCCCTGCCCTCACACGAGTGAGACAAGCAATAAAAAACAGAGCACCATTGTACGAATTAAGAGAAAAATGAAAAAAATCGAGATAGCATTGTTAACCAGAGCATTTGACAAAACACAGTACTCCCCCTCAAAAAACCTCACCAGACACTGATTCTTTAAATCACCTTTCAGTAAATAAAACTCACACGTGATTATTAAAATTGATAAATAATAAAAATTAGATAACATGATACAGCTGAACTACAAGTGACGTGACTTACTCTTTATATTCTGTCCTACTGACATTTTTGCTTGTGGTTTTAGATCCCAATGTTATTTTTTTAGGTCACTTAAGTTGTTTTGGAAAAGGACTGTATTTTTACTCATTTAAATGTCATACACACCTACTTATTTACCCAATAAATACTAGGAAGAGTTCTGATAATTTGGGAAATCCAATAACATACTGTTTATGAACTCTACCTGAAGTTGAGGAGGGACTGAGAAAAACATTGAAAAGGACAAGTTTCATATGAGGAGAAAAGTATTTTTTAATCTGTAAAACTACTAACATTGAAAGATGCTGACTGAAAAGGTCAGAGAGACACTCCAGGTTTGAAGGAGAGGGCCTTAACTAAAGAGGTATTTGAAGAGAAGGAACTCACAAATCCTGGCAGGACACATACCCAAATCCTAAAGAATAACTGTAAGCACTGAGGAGAGAGACAGAAAATGTCAGGGGAGAGTTGACTGTTCTATCATCTGAATATGTCCATTTTTCATGCTAAAGCAAAGAGGGTTTGCACTTAAAATCCCTCTGCACAATGTGTTGATTTCATTGTTTATGTTTGTGATTGTACAGCTGAAACTACTCCACCAGATGGAGGGCAGGAAAAGGAGATAATCAACCTTATTAAGTGCCCTGGCAGGCTAATACTGGTCCTGGAAATTAAGGGAAGGGGAGCTGAAAGACCCTTCTTTCAAGTAATGGTGTCAGGTAGAAAATCTGTGCCAGGAAGTACGCCAAAGATGGTGTCTGTGGCCTGGCCAGTGATTTTGGAGAAGTTTAGAAGCATGCAGTCAGTATGTCTGTAGATCCAGTTACAACCTAGTAAATGCTGAACTTCAGGAATGTTACCAGAGCTGAGAAACACACCTCACCAGTAGTGCTGCTTGTATATGTACACACAAAACTACTGTCCAGACATGGAACAACACTTTGAAATAGCTGCTTGGTGTCTCCAAAAATACCTGATTAATTTGAGCAGCTCCACCTTTCCGCAATTACAAATCATTCATGAAGTCCAAACTCCACAGGAAAGTATGGATCTGAACGTTCACAAACACTTGGGAATTTCTAGAAAGTTTAAACTGTAATCTAAATTAAATGAGTTTACACTATTGAGTCACACAATTATTTCATAATATATAATCGCCAGGCATCCATCCCATTTATTTAACAAAACTGATAAATTTTCTAGTGCAGGAAGAAAACTGAGTAAAAATGTTAATGTTTTGGACACTAATCTAACACCAGGAAGCCATTGCACTTCTCAGTATTACTGCACAGCTCCTCTACCTGCACAGCACTGTTTGTATTTCTCTGGGCCAGCCTCCACATATGGAGCTCTTAGCCAAAACCACGGCTGTTCTGGATACTCACTGTTGTATCCTTCAGTTACAAACTCAGCCAAATTCAGCCCCAAAACTTCATAAACAGAGTTACATTAGGTAATGCTTGTGCACAGCACTGCTGGTACTGAGATGTTTGATATTGAAATCTCACATATGCCCTTCGTTCTAAAATAATTAGCGATTGTAATTTTGTCCCAGGCTGTGCACTGTCTACTCAGACACCACACAGAACCCATGACTGTGCCATCTGCAAATACATTTGAACAAGGAAGTTTTGAGCACCTGCCAGAAAGCAGAATATCAGCAGAAAAATACATTTACTCAAAGAGAATGAAAATTTGCATGGCAGCAAAAATAAACCAAACTGCCATCACCATTACGCTAGTGAAGTGGTATTGTAAATGTGTGTCGATTGTTTGCTAACTCTGACACCAAATAAGAAACCGGCTGCTTGTGTGTGAGCAGGATACAGTCTCTTAAAAAGGAAAAGGATCTTCTAAAATATCAAGTCAAACTGCTAGGAAATGCATCTGTCCATTTTTCTTTTTTAGGTGAGAAAGATAAGTGGTTTTGATAATAAAAAAAAAAAAAACAGGCTTTTTCCTGGAAGTTCCTGAGAAAAAGCTATATTCCCCTTTGAGCTTCATTTCTTTTATTACCATCTATAATTGTTTCCCAGGTTTTAATCACTCATATGTATCTGCAACACTACTAACTGGAGAATGTCTCCTATATAGGCTTTATTTATTTTTTCCAGAGGAGGGAGATGGAGGCCTGAAGACATGATTTTGTCTTCATTCTGTGTGCAACATATCTCAAGGACAGAGCACTGGGCTGTAAACAAAAGGGACAGCTGTAAGGTCATGAACATTCCTGGAAGCCTATTATACACAAATACAACGCAGAAAGAATATGGAAATCGGACAGAGCTTTAGCAATATTCATTTTATGTGGAGTTTTACATGTTTCTAAGAACCCAAGCTATTTCAGATTCTATTAGATCTTTTGTGTTGTATCATTTAATGTATTACAAAGCAGCTTTAGCGAACAGGAAAGGTGGGGGAGAAGTACAAATCTCATGGTACTGCATAATACAACCTTCTTGAGACAAACTGTTTTTGTCTTTATTGGAACAAAAAAATAACCCTATATAAAAATGGGCATTTCAGTGCTAACTATAAAGCACCACATGGAGACAACTGAGGAGGCATGAATGGGAAAGAGAGAAGAAATGTTACCTATGTGTTTTGTAGGGTATTTTAGTCCTACAATCTTCCATTCTGCTTTTAGGCCAATCCTTTTCTACTCGTTCTCTAAATAAATAAATAAATAATAAATCAGTCTGCTTAGCCCTGATATTAACAAAGTGTCATGACTCCAGGAAAGGACAGAAATCCTTTGCAGTATACTAGCTTTTTTTGTTTTTCCCCACAGGATAATATTTTCAAGACGTTTTTCCCTGCGTATTGTGCTTACACAGACTTTTTGGTGGTGCTCCAATAGAAAAACATCTGCATGTGCAGTTCTAAAAAGCTTTTCAGCAATGTAAATGATTAAAGATGCAGGGACTCAAAACCATATAGATGCAGTGAAAAGCAAAATCCCTGTTGGCTGCTGTACATGACTGAGTTATGCATTGCTTTCTCTTTATCTTCATTAAAGTTTGCACAGGAAAATCATTCTCTGTGGTCCCTCTTCTGTATCAAATGCTCAACCATAGCCTATGCCCACAGCAGTGCCTCCTCATGCAACAGGCTAGTATGGTGACTAAAGTAAAATTAAATGGATACTTCAAGATTCTTCAGCTTTTGGATTATCACACGTGTTTTTGGCACTGCAATTGCATGAACAAAATATATAATCCTTACCCATGATTTTACTGGATACTATGTGCCAAGAATGACACAATGTCAAGTTAAAAAAAAAAAAAAAAAGCTCTCACCTGCTCCTAATAACTCCCCCTTCCTAGCTAATCCTTTTTTGCCTGAGAGAAGAGATAGGCCTCACAGCAATCCCCGAAGGTCAACAATCTTGAATTCCACTAGAGCAGCAAGGGCAGCAAATTCCACAATTGAGAACTAATACAGGAATGTCAGAGTCCCAAGTGATTTCAGTGGTTGTAGTGGAGGTTCAACTCAAAGCATGAAAGCCCTGCTCGTTAAAAATCAACACCTCAAATATTACCCCTACAAACTAACTGGAGACCAGTGCCTCTTCTAGACGGAAGTATAATATTCCTGAACATTGAGCTAATATTTATTTGTTCCTGCAGCATCAAGTCTGTATGACAAGCATATGCCAAAGTGCCAAGAACCTCCAAAGACAGCACCTCTTCTGTTCTGGTTCCTCCACAACTAACAATTGGCATAAGGAATACAATATTGTTTCTGTAAGAGCTGAACAGTGAGAGGTGACCTGAGGTAGTCTTCGACAGACAGAAAATCAAGAGCAGAAAATGCATTTCTCACTGAAGCACACCACTTTTTTCCTTTGATATCATTATAATAAAATCTTTTCTATTCTAAGGAGGTCTCCTGAAGGAATCCAGACATCACAGGCAGAGGCTAAGTATTTTACTGCCACTTTCTCCTTTAGCATCTGCTCAATGCAATGAACCTGTTCTACTCTACCTGCTCTACATCATTCCCAATAAAATGTGATCAGTAGGCAAATGGGAGAGCAAAAGGGAGGAAGTAGCATAGATGGTCTGAGTGCCAACAGCTATCGCCCCTGCCAGGCTGGTTTGCGTGCCATTGGGAGAAAGATATACAAACTGCTCTATCTGTATGCTCTTGTTTGTATTAAAGTAAAAGCTCCAGGGAGTAACTTAAAATCAAAGTCTGACAGGGCACAGTGAATCTGAACAGTTATTAGCAGTTTTAAGACTGCTGGGGAAGGAGAGGCACACAGGTGCAGAGCAAAAGGAGGAGAGGAAGGAGTAGAAGACGTGGATCCGGAAATAAAGTTGAGCAGCGAAGTATAAATCCACCTCGCTCCTTCAGCTTGCGCCAGCAGATGTTGGCAAACAGTTATAGAGAATACAGCTGATCTTGGCACCACCACAGGGGTAGCGTTTTAGCTAAGTTTAGTTATTTTATAGTTTTTCTGAACTCTATTGAGATGCAAACATGATTTAAGTCTGTCAGAGACACGTGGTTTATTTGTCCCTTTTTTTTTTTTTTTTAATTGTGCAAATGTATTTAATGAAGCCAAGATAAATAAGCATTCTCCTCCATCCCTTTTGGAACTCTCTGCTAATATACCAAAGTGCTGAGGCAATTTGAGTGGATCTACTTGCAAAACAGTTCCTGTTTCATTTGCTTTCCATGTTAAAGAGTCCAGTGCCACAGAGGACTTGGCAAGCCTATAGTGTTCAGTATTTACCATGAGGGACTGGCTTTTTATTCCTTCCCAGGACACAATGTTGATACAGAGCGTGAGTCTCTCTCCTCTCAAGTTCAGTACTAAAACAATGCCTCAGGATGACATTAACAGGCACTGCTGTGGCATAAGAGATCTTTCAATATTTATTCTGATCATATTCCTGGCAGTAACAATGTAGTTAATAAATTCACCTGAAGTCTCCACTAGAATTTTTCATTTCCCATTTTAAGCTGTTTTGAAGTGCTCCTGTGCACTTTACAATAGTTGCTGTCTTTCATCACAAATGTGATTTCATTTTAAGAGTGGAAGAGTCTGATCCCTGTAGATCCCAGAAATACTGTATGCTACATATTAATCAAAGTTTGGAAATCTACTTAATATCACCAGATGAGAGTAATTTAAAAGTTTAAAATATAAATATATGCATATTTATCTTTAAAAAGAGCTAGGACATGTTGGCAAGCAATTGATCTTAGAATTCACACTGTTTTCTTGTTGGGTCAATAGAAAAGGATTTTCTCTGCTGATATTTGAAACAGACTACTGCTAAATCCTATGCAAAATCTGGAATGCATTATGCCTACGTGTGCTTAGATTTTTTTTATATCACAAAGATAGCTAATTACACAGCATTGTTTATTTATTTATAACTGCATGACTTTGATGCTCCTGATGCCTGAGATTCCAAAATCAAGTTTGTTGTTTTATACACAGAACAGATTCAACACGAGCACCTGCTTGTTAATGTAGGTACCTGAACAGCAGGGAGCTGGAGCATCTCAACTCATTTCATATATGGAATATGGTAGGTCTTACTTTGTATCATACTCCAGGTTATCATAAAAATTAAAAGCATAGGCTTTTTTAGGCATAGACTCCTCTAGTCTTATAACTGTCGTACCTCCACTTGCTTCAGTGGAGCAATGCTAATTTACACCAGCTGAAGAACTGGACGCATTTTAAAATTTCTAATGAAAATTCACTTAAGTTTTCAACATTGGGATCATTGAATGCTGCGTCATTGTGTGGGCTGTATGTGGAACAAAAGGGTTTTCTTTAATACATGCTGAAAATGGAAACTATGATTAGCGATGATGTTCTGACTGCGAGGCATTTTTCAGTGACAACTTTTACAGAGAGAAGTGAAGAGATCTGGACTAATGTTGAATACAGGGCTTTTTTTAAGCACAAGTGCCATACAGAAACCCAATGACTGTTACTCAGCGTTCTACTCGCACCTCAAAGAAACACATATCAAAGAGAGCTGCTCGCCCCATGTTTTCTTATTGCAGTATTTATCCTGAAAAAGTGCTTAGGGACTTAAGCACACGTATATGTGGGTATATGTATTTGTATTACATTTACAGATATATGTATCCGTATCACTTCACCCAAGACTAAACTAAAATCACCCCTGAAACTGAACAAAACAAGTTAAATGTTTCAGAGTAAAATTTCACTGGGGTTTTAGGAACTGAGGAATACTACAGCTAATTTACATTGCAGCTTGGCAAAAGGTAATTAGCCTTGAGGAGACGCTTCCTCTAAAAGCAGTTTCCTTCTTAAAAATAATTTTGTTCTATAATAGTCTCTAAAATATTTGTACCTACAAATATAAAAAGAGACTGTTTAGTAAGAACTTCATATGCTTTGTTCTGATTCTTAATTTATATTGCAAATGGATAAAAGAGGGTGCGTTGTGAATTAAACTCAGAACAAAAATAATGTAAACTTGAAAGGGCTATTGTCAACTTCAAGAACAGACTACTGTCTGAAAAACTTCTAGTGGTTCTTATTAATCTTATATTTTACCTACTTCTTCCATTTGTTTTATGTCTTTGTGAATTTGAGTACACTCAATATCCCATTTGTACAGATCTTTCACGTCGCCAAGCAAAAGACAAAATGTTATTAAAAATGGGTTTAAAACCACAGAAAGGTCAGTGGATTTAACAGCAGGGGCAAAACAACTTACTATTAAACTCTTATTAAACTAAACTTCAAATAACTTGAGCCCCACTTAGGTAAGTGCAGATTTATTGGAAAGGTATGTAATAATGCGAAAATATTTGAAAAAACCTATTCCAACACCCACATCTCTAAAAAGAAGTTCTGTGGTAAAGACAACATTTGTCTGTTGTGGCAGTTCTTTTCTCTGTTCCTATTTAAACGTTTGTTACAGGGGTGCAGCAAAATGACAGCTAATGAATAAGAATCCACATTATTTCCAGCAGTGCCCATGTGATCAGTCCTCCTATAGCTGAAATGGGGTGTTTTCCCAGCCAGGATTTGACTTTCACATAAAAATACCAACTCAGGTATATTCTGGTCACATGCTGATCTGGGTCTGTTTATATCTTGTCTTTGTTAACAAAGCTACTGTCTTATTCTAACAAATATGATTTTTAACTATAGGCCATTGTACTGGTTAACTTTGAATCTAAATACAGGTTTCTTCAGCAAATCTTCTATATCTATCAGCAGGAATAAAATGCACGCATGCTTCACATGCGACTTTCCACTCACACTTTCAATTTAATAAAAATAGAATCCCTAAGTGTTTGACTGTACAGTTCCCACTTTGTTTCTAAATTTGGGACATTACTTTAAATGACTGTTGGAAGCATCTCTCACTAAAGGAGATTAGAAGGAAAAAGGACAATGTCTAACTGTAAAGTCGTGATTGTGGAGGAGTTTTCTTTTACTCGGTGTTCTGCAAAAAGCTGTTTTGTGGTATTGCAGAATGCCATGATTTGTTGCGTGTTACTGCAAGGTGAAAGAAAACCTCATCATCTGATCACCACTGTATCTTTACAAGCCCTGAAGATAAAGTATGGAAAATCTATAACTGCAATGTTATGTCTGTTGCTGCTGCACTCTTTATTAATCAATCAATGCCTCTCAACAAAGCTCTTTCAGCCCCCTCCTATAGCAGTTAGACCTATAATCAGCTCTACAAAAACAGTTCAGAGATGCATCCTTTGTGCTTCTATGTAATTTACATATACTAAAAAAATCACTCAGCGTGCTATTCATAACATGTTATGTAGTATAGAATGCACCATATTAGTGTGCTATAATCACAGCCATTATTTAAATAGGCTAAAACGTTTTTTACATTCTAGAGTAAATTTCACTATTAAGACCAAATGGATTAGATCATTGTTTCCCTATTTCCTTCGTAAGTAAAGCACAATTGTTAAATAACTCACTGACCTTCCTGTGCGTGTATGGTAGGACTAGTGTTCTGTAACATAAATGACTGTTCTAACAATTTGTAAACACTTGTACCTGGTATACAGACACCTTCTGGCTGAATTTTAATAATGAAAGAGAACTTTCTGTATTTTCTGAAATTGAACAACAGTCATCAGCGGAGCAAAAAGCATTTCCTGCTGCATCAATACAAGCTTCAGCTGCTGCCATTATCATGCCATTTCAGACACTATGCTATCCCATGGCACATATTGATTTACTCGCCTTTCCTTTACCATAGTTCCCAAGGGGCCTGTCTCACCTGCATTTAGCCCAGTCATTTTCACCCCCTACTGTTTTAATAAAAATTCAGATTTGGAAGAGTTAGCATTGTAGCTAGTGACTGTACATAGGATTTTACTTTGCTCTTTTGTAGGTGAATAGTCTAGAGGGGAAGGGGCAAGGAGCTGTCATTTCACCACCTTGTCCACCTTTTGCATCTAATGCAGCCCCTGTGTAAGAGGGTCAGCAGATCGGCGGTTATCAGAACTATGGGGCAGCTGCACAAAGGCTCTCAAAGAAAGTCATGTTAAGTACTCAAGCGAAGATTTATTTAGAAAGCCTTCCATGGGAGGCCAGTGAGGTGGATACAAAGGATAAGAGCACTGGTGAGGAGGTCAAGTCCCAGGTGCTCTACTTGTTTTCAGGGCAGGAGCAAGGCTTACAGTGAGCTGGGCTGCACAGTGCTCTAGAAGAGACAGAGGTAGAAGCTTAGTTGCAGATATGTTGTCTGTCTCTTATAGAGATGTTGGGAACTAATGAAGTTTTAATGTTAGTTAATAACACATCTTACACTTCTGTAAGCTTTTCTGAAGACGTCAGCACGGTAAGAGATTATTTCTATCCCATAAACAACTCCATCAAACTTCTGCCTGTTAGAGAAGATGATAGTACCTCAATTACTAAAAGAAAATGTTAATGCATTACAAGAGATGTACATTTTACACAAACCAAACTGTGATATGAAAATATGCTAGGGTCACAACATGCATTATGATCTCTACAGACAGCTGTTGGTTAGGCATCTTGATAACAAAAGTAACACATTAGACCTGCCTAAAATTTAGATCCCTCTTTGCATAAATATCTGGTTCCTGCCAATCTCTGCTTTCAACTCCTTAGAACAAACCTTGATGAAATAAAAAGCAAAAAAGCTAGAACAGTACAAAAGCGATGGTAAGAATAGAGAGAGTTTCTCCCTTTGTATTTTCATATCACACCTATCATGTTAGTATCTGAGAATATGAACTTGGCTAGTCAGGGGATGATACTCAGGGATTTACTTTCCCTTTGAGAAATTCATGGTGGAACATACTCTTCTCTAGAATATGAATTCTTAGGAACCATCATTGGCTACAAATGGAATAATATACTTTTGATTTTTCCATCATGACGGCAATGCCATTAACTAGCTTAGTTCAAACCCATGTATTCTATGAACTGATAGTAAAAGCATGAGTCACAAAGCTAGAATCTGTTCCTCCAGACACTTAACTTCCCTGCATCACCTATTAGCAGATACAATGCCTACAAAAAATGTCACCCTCTAATTCCAGTTTCCAAATGCCATCTGTCATCATTTTGATCTTCAGTGATACAGACTATTTGAAGGCATACCCCACAGAATATTCCACCTAAGGAGAATGGTCAGAAATTCAGAAAGTGGGCAAACAGGGACAACATGCTCTCTAAATCATTGCTAAACTTCCCTTCATTACTGTAAGGTCTTAATCTCAGTTCTGATCTGAATAGACCAGAATTTTGTGGAAGTCTGAATCCAACTCTCTATTTTGCAGTTCAGGTCCATATTTACCGATGCAAATACAGTATCCGCATTTTGATTCAACTTCATCTATATATCCGTGTTATCTTCACAATACATCTTGGGCTGTATAAAGGGAAGTGTGGCAATAGGACTCTCCACGAGGGTGAGCTATATTGGATGCAACATGCTCCATATATTTGCATTCAGTAGCATGGCATCAGACACACAACTGTATTAGCAAATCGCATTGGACAAGTCTGGAAACCACAACAGATGCTGACAATCACAGAGACAGTGTTGAAGTGCAGCCTCACATATTATCCTCACCCTCTGTACTGTTATGTTGAATTCTGAGAGGGGACTGACCTTTAACAAGCTGCTTTGGATAGAAACAAAGTCAAAAGATCTTTTCTATTTGTCTGCTATCAAATAAATAGGTCTTAATGCTTGTACAATATTTTAACAATGGTATCTTTAACTACGTAGATCCAATTTTGTTGGGACCTTTGTTAATTTAGCGCTAGTAAGTTGGTAGCAGCTTAAACTACTCACTTTTGAAAAAGGTAATAAACTGTTCAGGTATATGGAGGTTTGAAATATGTCCATGGCTTACTTGCCTCCTGCCAGGCAGAAGCAGAACTTCCTCTGCTTAGGAGAGGGTTCTAAAACACTGGGAAGATCAGTTCTTTATATGTGCAAAACATCTCCCCCCAAGATAAGGTAGCAGAATTAAATGAAGATCACCTCTCAGTTATGTGACTAACAAAACAGATACAGCCTTTACTGCAGAAAATAAATAGAATGTGCTACAGGCCTCTGAAGTCTGTGCTGGAGTGATCACTCAGAAGTTAGCTGGGAATTTGAGATTAAAATTTTTCTATAATCTTCTTCTGCAAAGTATCAGTATATTTGCACAGCCAATACAGGAATCAGGTTGATTTGACAACGTACCTGAATATGGCACCACAAATGTGCCTCTTCACTGCTTTTATTTACTTATCAATTTGAAATTGTGGTACACTTCTGCAGGTGTTCATATGACATCTACAGCTGGAGAGAGAGCTGACTGCCTTGTTAGCTTCTACTAACAACTAACTAAACTGGTTAGCACTCTCTTTTTGGCTTGATGTTTTTCAGAGTAGCTAATATCCTTCCTTTCTTCTTTTTCCAGCCTCCTCTAACTCCCCATTTCTTCTTCACCCCCTCCTCAACCCTCACCTTTTCTCTTTCTCTCAGGAGCAAATGCTAACAGAATTTATATTCAGCAGCTTGTCACATGACAGACATCTATTTTTCACTTGTCAGACTGGCCAAAATTGAAGCGAAAGCATGTTAGTATGACAATCAACTAATGCAGATTCTCTGGGCCAAATCTTCATCAAAAGATGGTGCAACAAACATGTTTTAAAGTTATTTAATTAAAAATATTCAGGCTCAAATAACAAGGGGCAAAATTTCTGCATATTCATTAAGGATTTTTTTTTAAAATATATAAAACAAGGCACAGGATGGGCACAGCTACAAGCACATTGGAAAAATCAATAGCCATATAACAATACCCCTTTTTAAACAAATCTGTCTGTAAAAAGAAAACTGAAAGTGGCTAATCCCTTATTCTCCAATAAAGAGCTAAAAATTTATACATGCTGCCAGTTTGAGTAGGACCTATCATGTTAAATATATTCTGGGTTATATTTTTTCTTAGATAAATCAATAACAGGCAGCCATTCCCTAAGGTGAAAATATACATTAAGAGGGAAAGACACCAGGCCAAACAACCTTTCACTTATTTAAGAAGTAGTAATAGTGGTGGTTTTCACTTACTTGCAATGAATGTAGGTGGATTTTATCTCCAATGAAGCATCAGTATGCAATGTAATAGTGTTAAAGAAACAAAATGACACTCCTCCCTGTTTGATAACACAATACTTACTTACTTTTCCATTATTGATTCTTCCACATAAGTGGCCTGTATAGAACATAACATGCTGTTTAGATTATGCTCCACAATGCTTGAGACAGCGCAAACCCAGTAAGCAAAAGGTTCCCAGCTGCATAAACAATCATAGCCTGCTTACTGCCTGATATGATATAAGAATGAAACAGCTGTATTAGCCTTGGCAGAGAATCATTTCAGACACAACTGCACTTGATTTATGTAGGGGATCCATGAACATAAAGCTAGACATGAATTTCTAGAAGCTGAGATGGTCAGACTCACTTTATCTACTGCTGCTGCTGCTATATGAAACCAAGGTAATGGATGGTAAAACAGCAGCAGCCTGGGACTGGATGCTTTTGCCCAGTATCATACAGTGTAGTAACGTCATTTAAGAGAAGACGGTTATTTTTCCCCTTCTACCAAAGGCATGGAGTGTAGTAAGGCCTCTTCTCAGTGATGAACAGATGAGAAGGGTTTTTCCATATTTTAAGATACACAAATCACAAACATAATGACTTCCATTTTAGTTAGACTGAACCAGATTTGGGTGGATGAGTTCTGACAACCTATAGCCCTTTAAGGACCCTGTCCTCTCCATATTCCACTATACCAGTTCCTTGCAACTCCCCTCCAGCCATTCTGCTTTCTGTCCCCACAGCTGTACAATCATCTCTAAATGACACAGTCCTCTAATTTCAGAAATGGCCAATAAAACCATGAAGCCAAACTTTCTAGCGTGTCTAGCCGTCTCTTCAAGTTTTATGAATGCTGTTTTTCAGAGTTAACAGTTCTCTTTGATATTACTAATGTCTCCAGGAGCACAGGGAAACAAGTGATTAAATTCAGAGAACTTTCCTCACGTAACAAGGCGTTTAAGAACACTCTTCTAATAAAGAAAAGTAGTGGTATTTACTCTCTTATAAGACTATATACTAAAGCTACAATGACATAAAGCAGTTTACTGTTTGTAATTTTTGTGACCTCTGTAAAGGCTGTAAAAGCAACAGAGCCAGGGATCTTTTAAAATTTTAAACAAACTATAAAGGGAAGTGTTTCAAAGCTCAAAGATTCTAGCAACACAAAGGGATTCCAATTCCACTGCATGCTGCCGGCATGCACAAAACATGTTTATATGTCTGAAAACAAAATTGAGTTATAACAATTAATATTGGGGGGGGGGGGGGGGGGGGGGAGGAGAGAAGAATTTTAAAAGGGGTTTTAATCCCTGTATTTGGAGGACTAAGATAAATTCCAGGAATGAATTAACCATAAAAAAACATCACAGAGTGGGTGAAGCATTTGGAAGCTCCCAGAGTACACCGAACTCAGTGGATCAGTAAACCTGTCCCACAAGGCAACTTCTTTGTTCCCTTACACAAAGCACATTTAAGCACATTTTTATGCAGGATTCAGGATTTGGTTCCGGTATTCTAAAAGCTGTAAACTGTGTGTAACATCTCAAATGCCATCCTGAGAGTCAGGAGTACTGAGTTCTGTTCCCACGTTGGACTCCTGGTTTCCATGTGATCTTGGGCAGGTCACCCAATCTTGCAGTCTTTCAGTTTACCAGCCTGCAATATGGGTATAATAATATTTGTCTGTGTGAATAAGATATTTTAAGACTGAGCGTTTGCAGCATGGTTTGAGAGTCTCAGATGAAAAGTATTACATAAATCCAAGGGATTTAATGCTTAGGAAGATGAAACGTGAAGAATTCTTTTCAGTTATTTTAAACTATTGACAAGAACAGTTTTTAAAACCCATTTTGTCAGATTTGAACATACATTTAGATAAAAAGCTTTTGGGGTAAAGTGTCTAATTCCTTTTTGATTATCTGTTTTTATCAGGTTTGCTTCATTTGCAAGAATGGGAGAGCAATTGAAATGAAATTGTAAGCCAACAGAAGTCATAGTATAGTGTGGATGTGTACAAAACCCACCAGTTTACAAGCTGCAAAAGCTTCCATTCAAAAAGGAAGGCAACCTGCCACACACTGCAAAAGCAATCCATTTTTATAAAATGCATGCCTTTGTGAATCATAAGCAGACTTTCTACAAAACCGTCTCTCTTTTTCTCCTGATTCCCTGCAGACGTGTGCAATTTTCACTGCCTGTCAGTTTATCAAAAAGACCAGAGCATCAAATTTCAGCTCTGGATTGTCAGGTCTGATCCCTATTTCCTTTCAAATTCCAAAATACTGACACATTGATTGGAGTTCATAGTGTCAGACAACAGCACTTAAGAGACATTTTTGCTAAAATATAGCTTCTGATCTCTCTCATGTTTTGTTTTTTTTTTTTCCTTTTGCAGCCTCAAGAGTATTGATCTGGGACTCATTTATATATGATTTTCACAAAGTAGAAGGCAATTTGCTCAAACAAAACAGTTCTTTTGTATAACCTTTTAAAAGGGGGCTCATCAAAGGGGATTGATCTAGCTTATTTAGTTTGCCGAGACATCCTCCTAGCACTTCCATGAACTGCCTGTATCTTTAAGTTCCCAAATGCTAGCAAGAAAGATCTAAAAGAAGCGCGCACGGCTACACAGAGTGCTCAGTGTATTGCAAAGTTTTGGCATGTTAACATCATGTAAAAGTTGTGACTCCATAGCAACAAACATTTTTATACACACACACACACTCGGCTAATAAGAGTATTTGCTGTAAAACATCTTTAGTAAGTACATTATCACAGCTGATCTTCTCTATCAGATATTATCTGAGAATGTCATCAATATACTGTTTTGATTCTGACATAGACTCCTCTCTAAATTATAAACCTCTGAGCCACCCAAACAATCATCCTGTCTCCTCAACAATTGTCCTTTTTCACTGGAGATTGTGAGACCATGTTGGAAACTGCATATGCATGTATTTCAGAGGTAGTAGCAGCGTTTGGGGGTACTGCAGTAGTTCCACTAATTGCATAACAATGGATTTTGAAACACTCTAATTCGTGTGTACATTGTAATTTAATGTAAATGGTTAATTTGATTCTCCCTCAAGTGTGGAAGTCAGAGAATGCCACAACATTTCTCCAATTACACTCTAAATAAGCTCACTTCCCAAAAGTGTAAGGTGGTGGGTTTTTTTACCTCCCCCCCCCAGTATATTTAGCAATGTGTGTGGACTGTATGTATTTAGCTGTGATGTAGAGTGGAAGATCTGTTGCTACCTTGCCCTTCAGGAAACACACTTTTTTTTTAGTCTTTCATATATAAAGCAAGCACCCCTCAGGGGTAACTTTTCTGAACATATAAATATACATGTGTGTGTTTTTTAAAACTGTGTGTGTACATGTATATATGCACATACACAAACATTTTTATAGAATAATCACCTATTTCTTGGATGGCCACTAAGGGAGCAGAAAACTAAATATCTGTTCCACCATACTCTCAATTAGGCCTCTTCCTTTCAGAGACAAAAATTCTCAAGGCTACTTTCAAACAGTGATTGCACTTGGGAGAAAGATGGACAGGGTAAATACTGCCTTTACTAACTGGATGAAAACCTTCAGAAGTTTCTCAATAAAATTTGAAAGGACAGAGGAGTAAGAGTAAATGGGAGATTTTACAGTGTTTGAACTGGGATCAGAGGTCAATGAATAAGCAATCCTTAGAACTTCCAAAGAAGAAATAATAGCTAAAATAATATAAAATATATCAGCTAAATTCCTGATGTTAAAGCAGAACCTGATTTATCTAAACCTCTGTACAAGCTACCCACCCCTCTTCAAGAAAGCTGTATGAAAGTTACATGAATTTTATCACGTTCACTCTTAAACCTTCTCATATCTGAGCAGTGATATGAGAAGCCTTTGTACTATCCTTATAGATTATTCTCTATTTGTAATCACCTCAGAGAGCTTCAAAACATATGTTATTTTTAAAAGAATACTAGGAAGACATTCAGGGGGAGGGGAGGAGAAAACAACAATACAATACATCTGTTCTAACTGGTAAAATCCTAAATTTCCAAAAGCAGAAGTGCCTTTGTCAACCACCCGAACTAAGAATGGAGAAAGATATTCCATATGCAACTCAAACACATCATGCAGCTAAGGGAAAAGAGATACAATTAACTGAAGAGAAGCTTAAGAAGTTGTTGTGCTGGCAACATCTAGAGTTTGTGGGACCCAGGATTGTGCACATGGTGCACTGCAGTTTGAAGCACAAATTTCCTTCTGCAGGAATTGACCTACATTTACAGAAGGAGTTGAAGCTGCCATTTGCTCATCTTACTGAAGGGGACGTCTGTTTTTAGGCTTCCATATCACACTGGTTATATCCAGAACAGTCATGTACATAACAATGAAACCATGAAAAGTTAATATCTAACTACAAGCATATATGAAACCTTTCCTTTTAATACACTGTGCTTGTATATTGTATATACACTGTAACACACATATACAGCTACAGCCACATATACTAGCTAAAACAAAAGAGCTGCTTTTCATTTTTAGGCATGAGGGAAGTTGTAAAAGCTATCATGGATAGAACAAATCCCTTTTGCTTTTTGCTATGCTCTTTTTTTTAAAGGATCTAAAATATTTTGCTTCTATTTGAATATGGAATAGAAGGATAAACAGATGAGTGACAATACAGGCTATGTGTTGTGATGTTCTCCCTTTATTACAGAACCCTATTTTTATGCAAGTACATCAGCACTTTCCCAAAAAGGTAAGAATATGTTTGGCTAAATGAAAGATCGTTTATGAAGTTACTTTTGATCCATTAGCACCTGAATCCCAAGCCAAGATCAGGGTAGAAGTCTTGTTTCTGAATCATTTACAATTTAGTTAATTAATACCGAAAGAAAACCAAGGCATAGAGAAGTTGAGTGACTTGCTAAGGGTCATAAAGTAGCTCAACAGCAGAGGCAATAAAAGAGCCCCGGTTGACTTTCAGCCCATTTCCCTACCCACTGTGCCTTTTACACTGCAACACAGAGGGCTCAGTTTTCTCCATGTGTTACTCTGTCAGGTAAAAATATAAACCGGTAAAAACTACATAGAATTCTTTTTACTGGAATTAACTGGTATTTCATTTGTGAGAGGATTCCATGATTTATCTTTCATAGAACAAACCAGAATTTGTAGCTACTCACACTACAAAAAAATCCAAATTAAAAAAAAAATTAATTCTGAAGATCTAAAAACATTTCCAATGGCTTTAAAAAAAACTGGAGCAGAAGGCTATCCTTCACAATTTCTTAGTTCTTGATGTCAGTTGTCCCAGAATCAGAACCTCATTACTGCTAAGTTTTGAGACAGCAGGTATGTGGAAGCTATGAAAACTCTCAGACTATGAATGCCCCAAAATGCAGAAGAATATTCTGTCAGCATGGATGCACATACATGGGTTGGGATGCGTGATCTTTACAAAGGCATAAACCAGCTGGATGTGAGCTGGTCAAGAAGTCAGATACTTTCACTTTTAGGGAGATGGGTCAACATATGACTCAAATATTGTGCAGAAACAAAAAACATTAAGTAAAAGCATGTCCTGAACTTCCCTGGAATCACCGTGGTGAGACTGAGCTCTTCCTTGCTTCATCAGTTGTCATGAATTGCTGTTTATGTCCAGGCCTTCTATGTCATCTATAAAGCACTTAGATAGCAAAGCGTTGGACTCAGTATCAGCTGGCAGACCCATTTTTTCCTGTGTCTTTCTTCCAGTGCAGAGAAGACATATGTCAGATCTGTTTCCAGTCAAGTCATTGGTAAGGCTGCCACAGCTTCAATCAGATTAGGGCTTTGCCTATACAACTCTAAGTAGAGCAGGACCAAATACACCTGTAACACAGGCTTCTATACTATTAGAAAAGAAAGACTTGCTAGCAGAAGAGCAGGCAGTAATGCTATGTCAGCTGTCCATCTAAACCAATCATCATTTGGCAGTAATGCCTTACTGAAAATGGCCAGTGAGCTGGGGAAGTGGGCACAATGCCATTCAAACAGATGGGCAGCGGTCTTAGGCAGCCAAGAGACCGTGTATGTGTGTCAAGTGAGGGTACTTAGGGCAGGATTCCCAGCTGGGAATATCCACATGGCTATCCAGTCTAAGCTTGCACTTTGACAAAGAAATGCGCCATTGCTAATCCAGCTCAGGGTTGGATTAAGTGGGAAGGAAAAAGCACAGCTTCCATCACCACTTCGGACTCAGGATGGCCGGGTGGCTGGAACAGAGAAAGGCCTGTTTGCATTTTCCTTTGTCTTTTGCTACAACGCCTGCATGGAAGATATGTTCTGACTGGATTCGATAGGAAAACAGGAGCCCGTGTCTTCAACTGAGGAAGAGCTTTACTTATTCTTTGTAATATACATGCATATAAGTAATATTACTCTTACCAACCCCCCTACTTAACTAAGTAACTATCTGAAGTGTCAGTAATTGTCTCTCTTTTTCTGCCACAACTTTGGTTATTGGGAATAACTGCTATGCAAAACGTACTCCAGACATTCCACTCACAACATCAGGTTTTCCGAGTCCCTGCATGGAATTCATATAAGGTATTGCAAGGCAGAGATGTCAAAACCTAAATTACATTAGAAGTGAAAATTTTGGGTCCAACTCTTCCCTATTTTAAGCTCTAAATAAAACACAAAACAATCAATAGCACCACAGAGGGGTAAGTGAGGGCTGAATGTGTACCTTTAGTAACTAAAGTAGAGAAGTGATTATTTACATTTAATTTGGTGTTAGTGCATGCATTAGCCCACTGAAAAGAATGCCACAAACAACCAGATATTTATCATTTCACACACAATACAAAATCCATAATCAGGACTAGTTATACTTAGATGATAACATTTAGTACTTCTAGGTCATTCAGGACCATGGATTTTAAATAATTTCCATTACACTTCTAAGAGGCAAGAGGTATTATCACCATACTACATATAAAGAACTGACACCACAAGCAGCTTTAAGGACTTGCTTACTTTGGATGAAACAAGTGGCAATGGTTACAGAATTACAAGGAAGTTTCTGGTTCCTAATTTTGTGGCCAAACCACTAGATCTTAACTAAGTTTTTAGCACCAGAAGAAATAATTTTATGATTGCTAGGATCATAGCTAATGTAATTTATGCTATAAAGAAAAAGCAATCATCCTGGAAGTTTAAAAACTACAGGATTTGATTCACAATGGCATTTGTAGGGTTTAGAACAAGAGGGTTTGAGTACAGAGAGGTTGGATGCTGCAGAGAGGGATAGGAAGCAGAACAGAAAAAGTGACTGCATATCATTTGCAGACCTTTGCAGTCTTTTGGGTTCATGGAACACTTTGCAACTAAGGTTGTTATGAATAGGTTTGAGCTTGAATGCAAGTATTTAAAATACCTTTAATATTTATTATCTTCATGAGACAATGCTGTATTTTGTATTATTCTGTTTTATAAGGGGCTAGAAAAAAATTATATTCATGTTCTCACCAGTATGTAAATCATCAGATTTATGTGAAGAGTTCCCCAAGATTTCTCTGAGCTTTAGTTGCATGCTCTTAAAAAGCAGTATACATTTCCATAACAAATGATATTCCACTCTTTCACCTAATTACTAAAAATCATCCTAAATTTCACATGCTGACCTTTCACTTACATCTCCTTCAGACAGAAAAAAGAGACAGAAAGAAACTTGGTGTTAATGAAAAAGGTGCGGTGTAGGAATACTCAGTCCTATTAAAAGTGAAACTCAATAATCAGGCTGCATTTTAGCTGCAATCTTTTTTGTGAATGATACCGTTAGTCCAGTACAGCTAAAGCTAGACTTCTGTACCTTTGCTCTTGTATTTCGATAGCCTACACATTCACATCATGATCATTAGTTACCATTTTCAATGATATGCCAAAGGAATATTTTAAATTTTTAGCACACCTGAATTTTTTTCATCAGCGCCAGTCATTCTGCAGAACCAGTCTTCAGACAAAATATTATGTCAGGAGAAGTAGCAGAATGCCAGCATTTAACACAAGGACAATCCCATTCTCTTTAAACAAGGATTGATGAGCTGGGGAATACAGAATGCTTTTGGATTTGCCTGTCTATAAGTAGTTCTGCGTAGAGAACATAACAACATAAGCTTTGTGAAGCTCCCCAAAATGAGAAAAGCATGTTGTGCTGTATCTCATTTCTATGTAAAATTAATGAAAATAAAGCAATGCACTTCCCATGCATAATGAATAACCATGCCAAACTGTATCAACTTTTTCAGACTTTTCCTCTAGAGGGCTTTTAAATGAGGTCAACAGCAATCATATCTTTACATTTGATCTGAGAGTGAGCAGTGCAGAGTAACAGAGCTTGTCCATGCAAAGCGCAGTAACAAGCTCTTCTTGATTTTGATGATGAAAAATAGAATACTAAATACTACCCTTGTATTTGTACCAGATATGGATTTCACAGATTCAGTTACAGAGAGAAGACAGGACTGTGAGTGGAGATACACAGTCCCCATTAACAATGCTGAAAAGATCAATGCTAGCTAAGCACAAGAATGACAACCCCATATGTCAGATTCGGTAGGACCAACAGCACGGGCCTCCTGAGGGAGAATATTATTCCATAGAGAAGTTTCAAAGAATCAGGTAAAATGCTCACATTCTACCTTAGGAACTGATAATTAACATCCCATCTTAACAGAAAGCAGCACCAGCATGGCCACAATAAGAAAAAAGCAGCTGACGTTTTAGGGCACTATTAAATGAAACTACCATAACAGCTCATGTTCTGTTTTCCTGGTTGGAAGCAGACCAGATCAGCATAGCTCAACTGAATACTGTACATTTTTTCCTGGTCCGTGCAAAGACACTATTTCTTGGCTATGACAGACAGACTGCACTCTGGAAGCACAATAAAATACAGCAAATGCATTGCATAACTCAGAGCTTGTTCTTCCTGTGCTTAAAACAAATCAACGACTGTTTTTGTTACTTTTATAAACGTGCTTTCATTATAGAGGAGAAACAAATTCCATTAAAGAAATTATTGGTAGCATTCTGGAGATCTCTGTTAGCCCTGGCATCTCCTGCTTGACTTCTCACTGACTCTGCTAATCCCTCTTTATGCCCAGCGGCCTCACATTGGTATGTCTCAGGGAAGTAATACACGTAGGAGTATCAGGGATCCTTCCCAGACAGCCCCAGAATCTGTTTTCCCTGTATTGCCTTGCACTCGTAATGAACACAGACTGGCCTGGCTGTTTCATAACCTCCATTTAGGACATGTTGTGGTATCTTTTCTAGTGAGAGGCTGCAATGTAGTGGACATGTACCTAAACTAGCTACCCAGGCTGCTAGCGGCAGGTTTGCTGTGCCTGGGTAAGTTGAGAACATGTTGCAATTCACATCCCCGAAGCAAGACAAAATTGGAGCAGGCAAGCCTTGAGTCACTAGGCTTAGCAGCTCCCTCTCCTGGAAGGATGCTCTCTTTGGCCAAGAAATAAGATCTTACACTGCCGCTTGGGAGAGGGCAATTTTTATCTTGGGAGTCTTATATAAGACTCTGTTGTAGACGTTTTATTAACAGAACTAACCTAATTAAGAATCAGTCTTCTACACCAGTGAGGCTAGAATTAAAAGATAACATCCTTACTCACAATTTTCCTTATTAAGGGTCCATTTTTTGTTTTGATTTTTTTACTAATTCTACTACTACTATTTAAATTATCGTTAAATAGATTTTCAGTAAAACTTAAAATATCCAATTTTAATTGAAACCATACTGTGCTGGGCACTGTAAAACATATTCTAAGTCCTTTGTCCTGGAAATCTTGTCATCTGTAGAGATCTTTTTTTTTTTTAAATGTAGGACATAAAAACTGACAGAGTGGTCTTATAGGGAAGTCTCAGGAAAATGCCAAGAATCAAATCCACATCTCCAAAGGGCTACTCTATTATTTTAAAAACAAGGCAATTACTTTTATAAATCTATTTAAACTTTTTTTTTTTTAAATGTTTCCCTTTTCAAAATTAAATCTATTTAAACTTTTTTTTTTTTAAATGGTTCCCTTTTCAAAATCTTCTCTGCTTCTAGAACTTTCTAACTCTGTAGTTGGGATGCTTTTAGATTTAGCTGGCAATTAACCATGATTTTTCATCAATCAGTACATTTTGCGAAGTTAAAAGTAAAATGTCTACACTTACTCTCAAATAAGTTCATTATTTCTTTTTGTCTTCTAAGAAGAGACATTGTTGGAGTGTTTCTCTGCAGCACCCTTTTGCATGACTCATAGGACAAAATCAAACTAGGAACCAGGATTACAGAGCTTGGCCACCAAAACTTTGAAGACATCTTGATTACAAAGACAGATATTGTTGTTTGCCCCTCAACATAAGTACCCATAAATCATAAATCACTTCACAGTTACCCCTTACCAAAGATTAATCTCTGCTTAAAATGGTAATAAAGAGGCACCATTCTTCCCCTGTAATGCCAAATCCTGGAATGGGAGCCTCACAGATCTTGTCAAACTTCTTTTTTTTTGCATTTGCTCACATAATTTAAGACTTGCTGGGGAAAAAGTGTTTACTACGTTTGAAACTCAGACACATTAAAATTATGAGAAAAACCTAATAAATACAAACATAAAAGAAAGCTTCTTCCTTTATCCCAGCTCTTGTCCACTGCATCTATTCAGCCAGACTATTCACAGCCATGATGGTGGGAACACAAAATTTTTATGTTGCTATTCAGAGTGATCATTCAAAATGGGTGTTTCAACTTCTACTTTGTCATTGAATTGAAAATTTGGAATGTATTGAAGTTGTTTGTTGATATACAACTTGCTAAATACATTTATTTGTATAGTAAATTTTACTGTATTCAGGCCTGTCATTAAAAGCAAACAGAATCCACAGAACAATTACTGCTTAGGAACGTGAACTGCAATGTCATACCCCCCCAGCCCTGATATCCTTCTCATCTGTATGTCAGCATTTCTCCCCATAATGAGTTTATGTAGTTATTTTGTCATTTTCTTTATACGTGTTATTTAAGACAAAAGTTAGTAAGTAGTGATACTTCAGTGATCCATTCGTATAAATAGTCACACTAAACAGGCAGAAAGGGATTTGGAAGGAAAAAGACATCCTAAAATTCCTAAAGAAGAGGCTGCAACTACGCAAATGGTTCACAATCTCAGCTGTCTGGGTGGAATTTAGGGAATTTGGGTTAAGCCCCCAAAGCGAGCAGAACCTACCGGGAAGGTGGAAAGGCTAGGCTAAGTGATCACTAATTTGGGCTCTCTAAGGTAATTTACATTACGGTAATTAAAATTTAGATTCCCTTGCTGTTCTATTTACGAACTCTATTAACCTATGACCTTCTCTGAAGTTTACACCCAACTGTTTTCAATTTTTTTTCCTAAGCAAAAGGAAAGCAGTTCCTGTGGAAGTTATTTCTCATATTAATTAATTGTATTTGGAGCCTGAGAGGTAGATACATACTTTAAGACAATCTGGCTGTACTGCTGTGCTGTGTAATTATACTAGAGATCTGTCTTTGTGATCCTTCAGCTGAGCCATTGCTAATATCCTTGGTTTTGTTTGTATTGATTTTGCTTTAAGTGGAGCCTGCCATATGTTTTTCATTTAGTTGAATATAAAATGATGGGTAAAATTCTGCTGCAAATTATAGTGATGCAAACAAAGAACATACTTTGGCCCTACATTCATATTTGGCTTTTATTAACTCAATTTTAATGACATTTTAATAAGCAAGTGCAATAACTTTTATACTATGCATAGGCACATTATAAAGGCAAGCAGAAAAAAAAAGTCCGGAGCTCTCTGTTGTAGGTGAAACAATGTGATATCTGCTTATCTGCACATACATGGACACATATCCTCACATACCCTAGTCAGTGAGTCACAAACAAGTTGTCCATTCTGATCCACAGCTGAATGACTCTGGAATAAACATCATTGTTTCTTACTATGTCTTAATATTTGTATCGCACACTGTTATAGCATATTATGATTCAAAGAGTGCTGCTTCAAAGAGGACAGATCTTTAAAGCTGAGAGCAATCATTCATATCCAGGATGCTCATCGTGTGCTGGTTTTGGCTGGGATAGAGTTAATTTTCTTCATAGTAGCTGGTATGGGGCTACGTCTTGGATTTGTGCTGGAAACAGTGTTGATAACACGGGGATGTTTTCGTTATTGCTGAGCAGTGCTGACACAGAGTCAAGGCCTTTTCTGCCTCTCAC
>NW_008794951.1:5204518-5253084 GCF_000699145.1 Aptenodytes forsteri
GTGAATGAATTCCTTGGTTTGCTTTGCTTGCGTGCGCGGCTTTTGCTTTCCCTATTAAACTGTCTTTATCTCAACCCACGAGTTTTCTTACTTTTGCTCTTCCGATTCTCTCCCCCATCCCACCGGGGACGGGGAGGAGTGAGAGAGCGGCTATGTGGGGCTTAGTTGCCGGCTGGGGTTAAACCACGACAGTAATACAATGGCTTAAGAACATAAAGTAGCATAAGTAGCATACTCAATAGTGTGTGTGTGTGTGTAAATCTTCCCAAAGAAAGAGAAGTGAGTTAATCTGAGAGCTTTCTGCTTTGGGGAGCTGAAAATGGGCAACATGGATGCTAATTTCTGGAGAAAGGGGCAGGTGCTAGGCTACATAAAGAGCATACTCCTTTTCACAACAGGGGGAAACGTTGCACAGAGAGAATTAATCAGTATGTTGGACACCAGGGAATAAAATAGCATAATAAACTTCAGTAAACAACAAAGCTACAGAGTTGGTCTTAATTTGTAATAGACTAGGTCTCAGGAGTCTATTGCCCTTCTGCGGGACTAGCCCTTGAGAGACAGCTGCTTTGCATCAGGCATTGATATAGCTACATCTATAGATTAATACATTTTTATATATAATTAATGTGAAGAGCAGAGAGATATTTGCACATTCATGGAGGCATTGCCTTTCTGCTGTGGGATGTATGAGAGAATATCTTATACTTGGCTCCAGAATTATATTCACGTAGATATCTCATGGATTTTATTCCGAAATAACTTACTACAAGATCTCTATATAAAATAAAGATTTAATAAAAATGGATTTCCAGATACCACAAGCTAACTATCCTTCAAGTTTATATTTTCCCTGAGAACCTGGATATGCTTTTTTGAATTTACATCACTAAAAATAAACAGCATGTTCATTTGTATCGATACAAAGACATGACCATCTGCCATCCTCAAGACACCTACATGAGATCGGTGCTTTTCTAACTAATCTTGGCTATGATATATTCATATCACTTTTAATGTCACATGGAAAAGACATCAGCAGCTGAGCCACCATAATTCGAGACAAAAAGTAGCGTGCACCTATTCCTTTAATAAATTAGAAATGTTGTCTCCTCCAAATTGCAAGTAAATTCGGAGTTAGTGCATTAGATATGTTAATCAGATCGTTAATTTGTCGCGCTGTTAGTCCTGTTCTACCAGTAATATTTTAAAGGATGTAACATAATTCATAAGCAGAGATACATTTTCAACCAAAAATCTGCGTTAATTGAATTCCACCAAAATTACTGTCCCTAGTCAATCTGAATCCAGTTTCTGATCCACAGTTGCTCACCAATATGTAAATAAGTGTAATGATGGCTGAGAGCATCTTATTTAAATGCTGATTAAATAGTAATCACTCCAAATAATTTCCCAGGATGTAGATGCCATTGCTTGGGATCAGTTTAAGATTATGATCAGTGAAAGAGCAAAAGTTTGTTTAATTAAAGTTATTTCAAATTATGATTAAAGCACTTCTATTTTGACTAATGTGGATACATCATGAGCCATAATATATGTGGTCATCTATCTGTTGTTCTATTCTATTAAAGGGTTTGTTTTCACAGAGGACAAATTTCTTAAGAGTGAGTGAAGCCCAGGAAAGATACAGGTAAGATGCACATCCTGACGTAAGAAGTCAAAGTGATCTTATGTGAAATCTGAAGCAGCAGCCTCTCTGAAGAGGAACGCTTACACTGTGTGTTCAGAGGTATGGGGGAGAAAAATGTATTTCTGATAAACCCAGCAACAACCTATATCCTAGGCTAACCTTTTCTCTTGACTAAAGCACAAGGCATTGCTGTTAACAGAACAATAAACATCTCCAAATATGATTTGAAACAACACAGAACTTCAAGTTTTCAAATAACTCTTGTTAGTTTTCTCACACAAAGTCATGAAAAAATTCACTGGACTAAGAAAACCACTCCTGTGTAAGTTTTAAACTTGAATATTAGTCTTAGGCACATTCCAGCAAAACCCAGAATGATATAAAACATGATTTGTAGTTTTTCAGGGTTTTGTTAAAACTAACAAACTAATTACATATTTTGCTGAAGTTTATAAAACAATATATTTATATTCTCCATATTTCATATGGAGAAACAATTCTGACTTGCAAGAAATTACATTTTATAGTGTTGTGTAAACATTTAACTTCTGATTAGAAAACAGTAGTTTGCAAAGCCATTAGGTAAAAAAAAAAAAAATCTGTAAATTATAGAACTAGCTTAGTTACCTATTTGCCAAACAACTGCATTGGTAATAATTTTGACATTTCACCTGAGAAAAAAAAAGAAATCACTAGAATTATTTTTTTTTTTTTTTAAACTCTGACCAAAGGAGTAGTCCACAGAAGAATTTATTTTCCTGGCCCAGGAGATGGTAACTGGAGATGTCTCCAGCAGTGACAAATCTCAGTGGCAGTACCCATGTACAGTGTTGGCAGAGCTAAGTCCCTACCTATTCCTCTCCTTTTTCTCTCACCTAGGAGCAGTAACTCATGTAATACCTATGTATGTATATATTGTATAAATGTATAGCATGTAGTACACATACATTATCAAGAAATAAAATAGCTAAACTGCCAAAGTTTTTCTTAAAAGCATTCTATTAAAATGCGTCTCCTCTCACAGGCTGTTATGTCACTTTCTTTTTATTAATAACATGAAAATCCTCGAACCCTTGGGGTTGTAGTTTACAAGTAGCCATACTTTCGGCAAGAACAGCGTAAGCCACGTCCCAGTGACAGTACCGGCTGAGGCTACAGAAACATCTACTCTGTAGATGCTGCTGTATTCTAAAATGATTCCAGCATTTGAATCCATTCTTAAAGATGTTTCAGAAATGTGTATAACTCACATCAGTCCCATTGGGCAGCTGGAAACCTATCTTTTTTCTCTGCTTGATTTCAGACTGTGCATACTGTGTGGTATCATTATTAGGTATCAAGAACAAGTGTGATTTTCTTCCTTGGTGTGAAAAGAACATACAATCACTTAGTCTCCACACCTATAATATAGGCTAGATCAGGAACCTTTCTGTTATGGTAGCTTCAAATCTATAATTTTCATTCATTCCCTGCTGGCATTGTTATTTCTTATCTCCTCTCTGCTCCCCCAGTAACATATGAGAGGGTATTAAGGAAAATAAATAAGTAAGCAAATGGACGGATGAATGGAGCATTCCTCACTTTAAAATTAACTAAAACCCAAAACTAAACCTCCTAGCCCCCAGTATTTCAGGAACCACTTGCTAACATCCAGTACAAGATGATTTTTCAGCATACTCAGAACGAAAAGTATCTGTAGTAACTATACTGTACCTCTGACCAATGTTTTACAGATGACCATTCTGTCATGAAGACTATAGACAGCATAGCAAATTCACTATTTTCTGTTTCTTCATTTGTAGTCTTGTTACATGCAAGAAAAAGAATTATACAAAACGCCAGCCTAAATTCATCTCTAGATTTAGCACCACCTTTTTAGCAGAGCTACAGCTCGATTTGTTATACTTTAAGGACAAATCTTGCCTTAAATACCACGTATAAAAACTTTTCCTCCCTCATTTATCTGCTCTCCTGAGAGAGTAGTTCAGATATTTTTATATTCAAAATGAAAACTTCTGTGTCGACAAAAGTGGTTGTTGATATCAAAACAGTTAATGAATCAGTGAGCAGTTACTAATAACATGCATATTAAAATCTGAACTACTACCTGAATCTAAAGTACACTATTAAGCACATTGGTTCTAGGATGTTTCCCACCTGACCAAACCCACATGCGCAGTTTTCACCCAGATCTGCAGAGTACTGTGTGTGGCATCTGACCCTATCCACTTCAGAGTGATCTAGACAGTGAAGGATAATGAAACAACATAACTATAAAAAGTCTCATTTTGCATTCAAATGAAAGTCTGAGAGATGAGCCAGGACAATCTCTTTCTATACTTTTACTTACCAGTCTGCCCTTGAAAGTGTCTCAGAATCACTTAGTGCAGTAAGATCTTGAAATCTGAAGACCAAGTGCCCCATTTCTCTATAGCTAATTAGTCCACACATCCTGCAATGCAAAAATATAATTGACTCTGTGTGTAAAACTATCTGGGGGGAGCCAGTGCATTTGCATGCTAATACAAGGAACTGTTTGTAAAGATAGACCCCTCCATTATAAATGGAGGTGCCAATTATGAAGAAGGGGTGTACTGCATTATAAACCAACTGCCTTGTGCAACTAACTAATTGCTCTACATGCTGTACAATCCAAAAATATAATTGACCCTGTCTGTAAAGCTATTTTTGGGAACAAGAAATCATTAGCATGCCAAAACCAAGTGCCAGTTACAAAGCGGGGAGTATGACCACTGTGACCATCTGCCTCCTAGATGAGTGAGTGATCTACACTTTCTGGAAAAAAAAAAAGAAAAAAAAAACCCCAAACCAATCCCCCCCCAATCCACTCTTTCTTACTGCTGTACAAAATAAAAACAGGGCTCATGGGATTTTATGCATAGGGCATTTGCAGTACTCTTAGAAGAGGAATATCTTTCAAAGGAGTCTTCTGTTCAGATTGAAATCCTGCCGGCGAGGATCACTGTCAATTGGAGTACTGTGTCTTTGTATACTGTTTTGGGTTGGCAGTGATTCTAAGGGTGTTCCTTATTTCCACCTGGAGAATGGGTTCCACACAAACACGTGCAGAAAGTCCTTTAGTCAGGCAACATGCTAACTTTTTCCACTACTAAGCAATAAACATTAGTGAATTAAAGACGTAGGGTAATGGCTGTCTGTGTACTCAAGAATAACAACAATGGGACAGATGCTGCAGCTTACATGTTCCCAACCCACTGTGAATAATCAGCTGTACCATATAAATACCCAAGATTTTTATATTATGGTTTTGTCTTCAGCATGCATAAAATGGTTCAAAAACACCTGCAGTTTTCATGTATATGGCACTTATGTATTTCCATAATCCAGAGACACTGATGTTTATACTAATCGTCTTTGTCCAAATTTCTTCTGTATTGAGACATTACTGAGAAAAAGCTCATTCTTCATAACTTTATTACCCTTGGGAAAAACTGCAGAGAAGTTTCCATTAGGCTGTACCATTTTAAGCAGCTCCTGGCAAATGCTTCTGTTTACTTTCCTGGTACCATATATTCTGGTGGTAAAATAATCCAAACGTTTTTATAAATGAGCACTGTGAATAGCCACTAAAAGACAAGTGAATTATAAATGGAAATGAATCGGATCATGCACTCTTTTCAGAGATTCAGATGCGGCCTGGTAAGAACATGAGTCTTCTCCTGTGTACATCTTGTAATAGAGCAGGTAAGTGGAAGAAAGTTTATGAAATGTGCACCATTTCTTCTCTGGCTTCAGAGATTTCCCAACACACATTGCTCATATGAAATAAATTCTACAGTCTGCATTAGGGAATTGTGACTCTTGGGCTTTGATCCACAGGCTTCAATCTGTGTTGGGTACATGCCAGTAAAATCCTTGGTGAAAAGCAAATTAATAAACTTCTTGTAAAAGGCTTTACATGTGTATACAGAGGTAAGTTCCTATCTGTAAACTTTATTTCACTAAACCCCAACATCTGTCCTACTGTGGAGTATAAGTAATTTTGTTCCATCACACTCTGCCTGGTCATATTTATTTGCTCTTTCTAACAAATTTTTTTTACATACATGTACTCCCGTTTTAATACAGTTTAACTATCTTTTTCTCCTGTTTTAATACAGTTTAACTATCTTCTTCTAGAATGTCTATAACGGCACAATTTACTCATTCTTTAGTAGGTCTTCTCTTAAAACATATAATGGATTAATTTAATTTCATAGTATTTCAGAAGAGGCATGTATCTCTGTGCTGTTCTTGGAATGTTTCCTTGAATTTTCTGCCTAGCTAAATGGAAACTGGTGGACTGAGTCAGCAGGAAAAAGAAAAAAAGAAAAGAAAAAGAAAAAGGAAAAACCCAGAAATGCAGTCAGCAAAGATTTTCTTCAAAGAATGTTTACAATCTAAAAAAAAATAAAATTAATGATTAGCAAATAAAGGGTCAGAGAAGACACCTTCTGGCTACCAATCTGGACAGTGGAGCTTTCTTTTCTGTCACTATCCCTACGCTCTCCAACATGCCTATATATAATTCCTTGATTCCTTGCATCAGGAGAAACAGAAGATGAAGCTGAAGTTTGCCTTTAAATACTATTACAATAACTAATTATATTGCAATAATTAAATAATTAACCTTATTTACCAGGATAATTGTCTAGCTTCCCCCCACCATACTGTATTAATAAAATAATGCAGGATTTTACAAATTACAAAAATGTGACTGTCATCAGAACTTAATGGTAAATGATTTTTTTTCCCCCCTAAATTCACTTTCCTTCCAAGCCTGTTGGGAGGCACTGGAATATAATGCTTTCCTACCTCATATTTTTTTGTAGTCAATAAAAGTAAGTGTAATCCCCAGTCATTTCTATTCATAACTTTATCAAGTAAGTACACAACTACAGCAGTAAAGACAACTTTATTTGCACTACCACACCTGACATAGAAGCTGTAAGCACTGAGAACAAGGAATACAATCTTTTCGCTCTAAAGACTAAGCGGATGTAGTGACATAATGCAACACTATCTCTCTCTTTTGTGGTTATTAAGACACACTGCTTTTCTTTCTTTTCTGGTTTCTGTTCTTTTCTGGTAATAGTAGAAACATACTGACAAAGTATCTGGGAAAGTCCAGCATCTGAAGTAGCAGAATAAATGTGAGGTTCCTGATGATGTAAGCATTATTCATCTGAAAACCATGCGGATTCCTCGTTAGCAGTTACTACTTTCAGTGTGAGAGATCACTGAAAGGAGGAAGTGGCTGGAGTGGAATATAGAGAATTCTGCTGCTTTTACTCCACTAACGTATTTTTCTGTTTCCTCTAATTGCAACAGTATCTGTATCTGATACAACTCCACAATCAGTATTTGGTGGTGTCATCAGTTTCGGCTTGAAGAGTTCAGAGATATTATCAGAGTTCACATCTCACATAGACATCACATTCACAAAAAGTATTTGCTCTGATACAAAACCCACCTTAAAATTCATTCTCCTTCCTAACAAGCATTACAGCCAGCTTTAAAATTTTGGTTACAACTACTATTTTATAGTCCCATTTTTAAAAAAACCTGCAGGAACTGTAACATTTTTAGCAAAGTTTCAAATTCAAAAAAGTAAATGTTTATACTAAGCAATTCTACTTCAGACTGAAAAGCTGGTGTGCTCACACTGGTCGTAACAATCTACCAGCATTAAAGTGCATTCTCAAATCACCTTAAATAATGCCAAACAAACTAGCATAGTTTGCAATATATAAAATATTTGAGCAATTTAAGAAATAATAATAAAATAATAACTGACCAAAAAATTCCTTTTTTTCTTGCCTTTAACTCACTGCCCTACTGAGATGAACACTATTTGACTTCTAACATGCAATTAAAGCAATGTTAAAATTCTCTTCAGTGTTTCTGCAACATCTGCTTCGCTGATTGGTGTCAGTTGAGGTAAAGTTTTAGTCTTTATTTTGTAGGATTTTGCACAGTGACTAGCAGATGCTTAGCTATTGTCTCAAGCAAGCGGAATCTAAGCAGTGAAGACAACCATATCACAAACAAATGTTTGTTAGAATAATCACGTAACATGAGTATTCAATCCACTTCCTCATTCTGCATTTCTAAGATCTTGCAAACTCTAAGGAGGACAAGAACTTTGTGATATAATCCCCCTCTTCTGCTTTTACATGGGGAATGTAATCTGTTAGAGCTGTAGAGGGATAAAATCAGGATCCACTGTAATAATTAAATGCAATTAGATCAGTTGAACCACATACGGAAATAGGCCCCTCAAATTTATAGAGACTTCTATTTAATCAAGTATCTTAAGTTTCAAAGCTTAAAAGAACAAATATTTAAGTTGACGGTCACACGTTACGCACCCTAACAATGTTAGCCTGTTAACACATGCTGCCTAGCCATAAAATGAAGTGAAAGTGTGAATTTCTCCTGTTAGAAAGTCTTTTTGTTAGTGTGATTCAGTTTGTCACCGCTATTTTGTGGTTTCATAACAGAATAAAAGTCAAAATTTTGAAAAAGGCTGCCGCAACTCTCAGAACCTCTTGGCAGCTTTGTCTGAGAGAAAGAAATAGCCCAACCTGCCAACTTCAGAGAGGCATCCATAACTTGGCGAAAACTCCCCCCGCAGTTCTGCCGATGCAGCTTAGTCCTGACCTCCAGTATCCCCACTGTTCAGCTACTAAACATCTCCTGAGCAGAGCCCGTCAGTTATGGAAAACTGGGCCCGACTCTGGCTTGGTTTTGTAATTTGGACAAATGTCTTCTTCGAATCGAATTGTGTGGACCAAGCTCATTTCACCTATCCTAAACTGTTTCTGAAGCAAGGTCTCCAGAGATGGAAGGTTATGAATTAATATATTCATTCCAGAACTTGACCTATTCCTTCCTTCCTTTTTCTTTTGCTTCTCTCTTTTTAAGAGCTATTTATGCTCATTTATCTGATGAATTTTGTTTTTTAAAATGTTTGGTAGCCAAACAGGGAAAAAAATTTGGGATTGGTCTACCAAAGTCTTTATTATCTTAGCGTTTTAAAGGAAATAAAGCCTAACAATGGTACCTTGAATTTATTCTCTCCTTGTTTCTTAACAATGGTACCTTGAAGTTATTCTCTCCTTCATAGGATAGGAAATATCAAGAAAGAAAAGATAGCGGTAACTGTCTACCATACTGTCTCAATGCAGGTCTAAAGAAGATGCAAAGAAAACTCAAATAAGTTCATGATAGCTGATTAAAAAAAACTATGATATGTAGGTTACCTGTTAGAGGAAACACTAATACCTATATTCTGGATTAACTTGAAAGCACATGAAAGGCCCTTGCTGAACTTGTTTCAAGAGTTTCACCAGGCCTTGATTCAAATGTTCCAAGATCAGTAGGAGTTTTCTGATTGACAAGATCTGGATTTTGATCAGATACCTGCAGAAGGCACCTGCGCAATGTCCAGCTGCTATGAATACCTCCTGCTGCAGCTGGGCTTTTGTTATTTATGCCCTGATGGACATGTAGTCAGCATACTGCTAAATAATTCAGGTAGTCATACCACATGGTGATGAACTTTGTTATTGGTTGGGCTGTTATATACATTGTAATAAAGTCCATCTTCGGCATTCTTCAGGTGATAAATTGTTGAGGTTGAAGCCTCGCTCCTCCAAAGGTTTTCTTCAATCATTGAATCACTCTTGAGACAAAAATCTTGTAAAATTACAGACACCAGAACTGCCATCACAGTGGTCTCAGTGTTGCAATACATATATATATTTACATATATATATATATAAAATCCTTTCCCTAGCTCCTTTGCATTACTCTGCAGTGTTACTATTCAAGGCTTCTTAGTGGGAGCTCCTGCTGAATTGTGTGGTGACAGGGTTTGCTTTCATAATCAATCATGAATTCAACTGAAAAAGGCAATCCAATTATTCCCCAGCTCCCAACTATGCCAAGCACAAGAGCTTATGAGGCCACACATTCAGCCAGATAAGGGAACTGATCCAGCTTAAAACTGACCTACCAAAGAAAATACTTAGCCCTCATTTGGGTGACCACATGGCCACATGCCAATGGAAATGGCAGGGAAGAATCTTCCTTCAAGAACAAGGACTTACATTGTCTTAACATCATCATTAAAAATTCTCCTATGGATTATTTGCAGTTTTCACTTCTCTGAATACAGCCCCCATTTTTATATAGATTGCATTGCTTGTTCCTAACTATCCAGCTTTATAACTCTGCATTTGTCTGTACTAACTAAAATGAATAGGTAGATGTGTTTGCACAGGCTGAGGTCACAGAGTAACCCTAACTCCTCTTCATGGGTGCCCTGACCAGGTCATGACCTGCCACCCCAACTATTTTTACGTCACCCTTAGATACTAGCAATGATTTTGTATCTATCATTCACATGCGAAAATGCAGGGAGTCAGGCCTCCTACCATTCCCACACAAATATGGTAAAAACACTACACTACCATTTAAATGATGATGCCCCATTAACAACTACTTTTTGATACCTGTCAGTTAACTAGCACTTAATCCATTTAAGATGGGCTTTGCTGATATTGTAGAGTGTTAATTTTTTATCAGAACGTCACACAGTAGTAAGTCAAATGCTGTACAAAAGCCTAAGTGTATTACATCTACATACACAAGAAAGCCCACCATTTTATCACCACTGTTTTACAATCTGGGTTTCCAAAGCTGCTAAATTCTTTTCTATTTTTTAACATTCCGTGTCTAAGTTTTCAACCTTGGACAGTAACTGAAAAAATGGAAATTAAATAATTTACCAGTTTCAGATTCTAACCAGTAAATTGCTGTGAATTTGTAACTGCACTATCATTTTCATTGTACTACATTGGCCATTTAGGTGAATGATAACCCAGGAGACAGCACCATGCAGGGCTAGCAAACAAGTAAATCATTTAGATTGCATACTGCTTTCAACTGGAAAAGGGGCAGTAAATCTGTCCTGCCATTGCCTTCTCTTTTGTTGAATTTTCAGGATGGTGCAGTCTTTTCATTGAAACAAATAAAAAAATTCTACAGATTTAATTTATTGTCTGGGTTTTGCACATAATGACTAAGGCTGACCAATACAAGTCAATGCGCTAGAAGAATAGGTTTAGTCATTTAAGATCATGCCAGATATAACATACAGCTAGTTTTAAGCGTATGAAGAGAAAATTCTGGTTACAGCGTGGCACCATCTAATGGCTTTGGCTTTAACTGCAAGAACTCTAAATAAACAGCTCTAAGCGGTGGCAGTACAAACTGCCCTTATATAATTATTTTGCTCACCTGCCTCACTAGGTCTGTTAGCCATATGGGGAAAAAAAAAAAAAAAAAGAGGAAATCATGAAAGTTTAAAATATAACTCTGGACTGGCAACTTACATGGTAATAGCAACTGCAACCTATTTTCAAACCATGGCTGAATATTTTAGTTCAAGGTAAGTACTTTAACACAAACAAAATTTAGGTATACAAGCAGTGCAGTGTTGTCTACACACATAAATAACAAAGTAGTGTATTTTCAGAGCTTATAACTTACTTTTGGATGATTTTTGCCAAGAAAAGTATGCCTTGATTTTCTGTTATTTTGCACAGCGTAACATTACATTTCTTTGAAATGTTTGCTCAGAAAGACAGAACTTTGTACAATTCATTGGCAGCTTCTGTTTTGATTTTGCTTGTCAGCAAGTTAGAGGCAGGTAAGAGTTAATCGAGACTCTTGGATTGCATTCCCATCTGCTGGTGACTTACTGTATCATACTAAGCAGATCACTAGTTTGCCTGCATGAAAATTGTTTTCATTACAAGTATGGAAATGCTTTAGGTATACGCAGTGCAGTGTTGTCTACACACATAAATAACAAAGTAGTGTATTTTCAGAGCTCTTACTTTTGGATGATTTTTGCCAAGAAAAGTATGCCTTGCCTTGCTGTTATTTTGCACAGCGTAACATTACATTTCTTTGAAATGTTTGCTCAGAAAGACAGAACTTTGTACAATTCATTGGCAGCTTCTGTTTTGATTTTGCTTGTCAGCAAGTTAGAGGCAGGTAAGAGTTAATCGAGACTCTTGGATTGCATTCCCATCTGCTGGTGACTTACTGTATCATAATTAATTTATTGTCTGGGTTTTGCACATAATGACTAAGGCTGACCAATACAAGTCAATGCGCTAGAAGAATAGGTTTAGTCATTTAAGATCATGCCAGATATAACATACAGCTAGTTTTAAGCGTATGAAGAGAAAATTCTGGTTACAGCGTGGCACCATCTAATGGCTTTGGCTTTAACTGCAAGAACTCTAAATAAACAGCTCTAAGCGGTGGCAGTACAAACTGCCCTTATATAATTATTTTGCTCACCTGCCTCACTAGGTCTCGTAGCCATATGGGGAAAAAAAAAAAAAAAAAGAGGAAATCATGTAAGTTTAAAATATAACTCTGGACTGGCAACTTACATGGTAATAGCAACTGCAACCTATTTTCAAACCATGGCTGAATATTTTAGTTCAAGGTAAGTACTTTAACACAAACAAAATTTAGGTATACAAGCAGTGCAGTGTTGTCTACACACATAAATAACAAAGTAGTGTATTTTCAGAGCTTATAACTTACTTTTGGATGATTTTTGCCAAGAAAAGTATGCCTTGATTTTCTGTTATTTTGCACAGCGTAACATTACATTTCTTTGAAATGTTTGCTCAGAAAGACAGAACTTTGTACAATTCATTGGCAGCTTCTGTTTTGATTTTGCTTGTCAGCAAGTTAGAGGCAGGTAAGAGTTAATCGAGACTCTTGGATTGCATTCCCATCTGCTGGTGACTTACTGTATCATACTAAGCAGATCACTAGTTTGCCTGCATGAAAATTGTTTTCATTACAAGTATGGAAATGCTAATATTAAAATTCCTTGTAAGGATGCCAAAGGTTTATTAATCTTTTAAGTATATTAAGAACTAAAAACATGCATTGTCATGAGAAAAACTGTTACAGAAATTTCCCAGTAAGAGATGCAATGGCCAGCATTTATGCACAGAATAGCCACAACATTGGCAGAAATCTTCATTTGAATATTAAGTGTAGTTTAAGAACACACAATTGCCATTTAGATGTTAACAAAAAACAAGTTGTATGTAAGAAAGAGACTTAAAAGTGAAAGGCTCCATAACTTTATCATTCCATCAGTTCCATTCAACACAGTTAAAACATAGTTTAAACCTAAGAAAAGGGTGATTAAACACAGGAACAGGTTGCCCAGAGAGGCTGTGTAGTCTCCACTCTTGGAGATATTCAAAAACCCAACTAGACACAGCCCTGGGCATCCTGCTGTAGTTGCGCTTGCTCTGAGCAGGGTTGGACTGGCTGTTCTGCAGAGGTGCCTACCCACCTCGGCCATCCTGTGGTTCTGTGATTCTCTCAAAACCTCAACACAGAATTACATTGTGTTCATCTCCAAATCTTGTGCTTATCCTCCAAATCTCTTAAGATTTAGAAAAGGTCCCTCTTGTAAATATTTAGGATAGTATCTGAGGCTAGCCAGGGTGTGAACTACTGGAAAGACTTAATACTGAATATGGAACTAACTCAATGGCTCCAGAGACAAACTAAACATAATGAAAATGTTTTAAGTCACTACAGTGGAATTTGGTCACAGCTGGTATAATCCATATTAGACATATTTTTGCATCTACAAAAATAGCCCCATGAATAAAACAGCAAAAATTTAAAGGCAGACTTATAAAGTAATTAAACTGTTCTCACATACTGAAAATACATTTTTACAAAAGTTCTAAGAAATGAGAGAACAGTTTTAGAAAAGAGTGAATAAAAGTACAACAGCAAGTGATAGAGAAATAGACTGCTTAATACACATACCCCAGACCTTCCCTTTTTTATCCTTTAGAGAGATACATTAAAAAAATCTTCTTGCTACTTTTTCCTCCATACAGAATTTCACATGTTCCGCTCATGCACAAATAATCAGTTATTTTTATGATTACTGCTGGCTTGGAGCCTATTCATATCACTAATGCAAAAGCATTTCACTGACTCAGCTATAATTTGGTTGTCCCCTTTTATGATTACAGTGTGAATCTGTTCGGAAACACAGCTGGTTCTGAATTGTGTTCTAAGAAGTAGGATGTGTATGAATACATACACTTTGGCAAAGCCAAAAGTACTATGATAATGCATTTCTATTAGATCCCACTTGTAAAACTGGATCCCGAATACGGTTTTGAGGCCTATGCTTCAGAGATGCAATAACAGCTTTGTCCGACTCACAGAAAACTGAGGTATGGATAGGGAGCCACTGTTGCTCCTGTCCAACACGTCAGTTATGATCACAGTCACTTGGACAGTAGTGAATACCACAACATGCACAGAAAACAAACAAACAAAAAACCCTAACAAAGGAGATAGCCTGAAATATACTGTTATTAATTGTAAGAGTAGATACATTATTCAAACATAAAACATTTCCAAAAAATAAAAATTAATTTAGTATACTAGAGGTACCTGTCTGTGGGAAAAACCAAACATAAAATAATTAAATAATCACAGAATCATATATTATAACTTTGCATTTATATAATATATTTAGAGGTCTGTTCCAATACAGATTCTTGCAACTGGAATACAAAAGCGCTCTGGCAAAATTTAAATCTAAACATAGACATAGTTCTTGTTTACAAGGATAGTTGTAAAAGCAAGAAACAGAAACAACAGCCTGAGGCATTGACAACAAGTTCTTTCCAGCTGGAAACCCCATGCACATAAGGTAAGCTACTTTGCCGGGTAAGCAGAGTGATGTATTTACCATTGCTTGTACAAACATATAACCAAAGACTACCATAGGATATATATTGGGGAAATAAGTGAAAAGACAGTTGAAGAAACATAAATTGACAGTTCAGACTGAAGAACATCACAAAGAATAAAGAATAGCAGTCTAAGGATCACACTGAAACAAAGGAATACGAGACAAAGACTAGGCCACAGTAAGATTTTTGGAGAAATTATGTTATTTAACAGTGTAAAGAAACATAGTCTAGTTAAAGCATGGAAGAAACCACAAAGTCTACTGAGAGAAGTTGCCTTTCAGTAGTTTTTATGCTTACAGTTTAATATATCCCAAAAAATTTATCTCACTGTATATTTTAAAATATTCATATCAATTTCTCCCATCATTGCCCTTGATAATTTTATCATACCATTTCTATAAAAATAAATAAATAAAGGTAGAATAACAATGAATTACATATTTTTCAAGCTGCGATCTCTGTATGCAGATTCCACTGTGTCTGACAACTGTTCAAAAATCTCGGCGCTTCTATACTGCTTATATAGTATCAAAGTCCTACATAAGCAGAGATGGAGCAAGCGAAAGTACTGTCTTCCTGCATTTTAACTTCAGTCCCCTATGCCCTATGGCTTTGTTCAATAAAGGTAAATCATGGCAAGAAACTTATTGTTCCTCTTTAAACTAACCTCCCACAGCTCAGAATAATTTTTTTCTTTCCTCTGTGAAAACAGCAGCATCGTGGCCACTTACTGTACCCTGCTTTTTAAAACTTCTGCCTCCACAGAACATCACAGTGCTGCAGGTTGTGCACAGCTTCCTGGTGGAATACCATAGGTGGTTCAACACTTCAGCAGGACAGAGCTGCTGCAGGTCACAGTTTAGGCACACTAATAAAACAGTGTGTGAAAAAGCATATTGTGCTTGTCATTGAGAGGCTGCCTTTTAGTCCCTCTGAGATTAGGAACATTAATATCCACAAGAAAAGGAAGATCTACTGTTAGAAGTTTAGCTCCCTTTTTTAGCTGTCTCTTCTTAAAAGGTTGAGTACATGTTCCTGGGTTCTTTTCAACTCAAGTCTGCATGAGAAAAACTGTCTCAACTTCTTCTCTTCCTATCTACCCGATACCAGTATGTTTAGCCTTTACATACGTTTCCCTTCCCAAATCACAGATACGTAACATGATAAAAAAATATGCTATTTAACAACCTGATAGGTGGTTGTTAAAGAAAAGGAAACTAAGCAACTGAAGGTGTTATTACTACACAGTTGCATTATAGTGATATCCTGAAGCTACAAAAAGGTGTTACGGTAGAAATATGGAATAAAACCTGTGAGACTAGCAACAGAGCCTCCATTTGCATTCCTCCAGATCTGAATTTCCTTCTCTGTACTACATATCCCCAAATAGTCTATCATTGCCAGCTTTTATTTTGTGATCCTGTATGGCCGAGAAAGAGGGGGATGGAATGCAGATTGCAAAAATAGGGCACAATAGAGGAACAGCATAAAAACAGTAGTGGGAGAAAGGCAGCAGTCAGAAAAGAATTTCAGCTATTCGTTCATCTTAGAGAAAGATGATGCTAAATCACCTACCAGTCCCTAACAAAAATGCCTGAGTAGTAATTCTTTGTATTAGAAGGAAGGACACAATTCTACTGAAGTCATGCAAGAAAAACAAGGCTGATGATAAACTTGTTTTCAGAATGCTTAGGATTAGTGTACACAGTAATGAGAGTAAGTGCATAAATGGATAAGTGTATTTTTTGTATGAGAGGAAATAATAGCATTTGGCAATGGCTAGCATATCTGGCTAGCATTAAAACAAGGGAAAAAGATTCACCATCTTCGTACACATAGGAGAAAACAGATTCAGACCCAGACTCAGTGGCATTATAGATTGCCTCCTGTTCAGTGGAAATATTTGTAGAGATGTATCCTTTATGCTGACTTTGAAATGTGCCTTTAATGAAATTCTTCCTTTTCCTTTAATCCATCCATCAAGCTTGATAGCAAAGAACAGACCTTTCAACAAATAGCACACTTTCCTTTCTGCATAAATTAGGCTCATCTGACTGGACAATCTTCATCCAGGGGTTGAACAACCTGGTTTTGTAAATATTATCCACTCCACTCTTTCAATTATAATCTCTGCTCTTCCCAGTTCTTTAAAAACATGTCACATCCTATTGAAGTGTTAAGTAGAGAGACAGAAAAATGCAAATTGCTGTTCACATTGAAAGGAAATCACAGTTTAGAGGGATATTTGGAGTACACGATTCTGAATACCTATTTGCTGCTCCCTCCTGACTTGCTAACTGGCTTTATGATAACTGATTCAGCTTGCTCAGTGTCCCAGTTCACCAGTCATGAAAATGACCAAAACAGTATGTTCTTCACAAGCCCAGCAATACCTACACAAATGAAGACAAAGTCCTTGTTTCAACGAGCTTATTCTGAGACTTAATGTGTGGAAAACATTTTTATTGCTTAGTTCAGTCAGTAGCTAAGTGAAAAGCTATTTTGTTTTATTTAACAACAACAACAACAACAATCTCTGTGGGCAGATACATAAGCAGAAAAACTGTTTCTCTCACAAGCTAGCTTCACTTTGGGAGTGTGACAAAAACCATCATGCCTTTTAATCAAGCCTGGTTAGCACCCCTTGGTCAGAAAAACAATCAGTGATCAAATTTTTTTCATGGAGCTCCTTGGAACTATAGAGTTTTCCAGAATTAGTTTCCTCTTATTCCACTGAGCCATGCTCTGGAATAAGGCAGAGATGTGAAAACACTTTGTTCTTCCTCTTGTCACAGATTTAAGCCAGTTGTTCTGGCAAGTCAGACAGGTGTGTCACTGAAGTGCTTCGATACTTATCTAATCAATCAATACCACGACATCCTCATGAGGTTCCAGGAGCTATGAGGCCTGCACATATCTGTATAGACAGAGAACATCCCGTTCTTATTCAAAGGGCACAGGTTTGCTACTACCCAGCACTATTCCTTCCAACAGTCAACCGTCTTAAATGCATATACTCCTAGCTCAACAGCTTACCCTGAAACCAATATATCTCCTTTAGATCCATACAGCCTCCTGGATTCATCAGATGCATGGAAGAGTCAGGAAAGGGGTCCACAGCCAGGCATTAGAAAACGGTGGCAACCTGATATAAGAAAAAACAACCTACTGCCAGCAGTTCATGCTTGACCATACTATTCTCAAGAGTAATGACAGCAGCAGTAGCAGCAACACTTCTGACTAGGCTCTGCAAAACTCTATCTGTACAGCATATTGCTTTGAAAATCCTGGTGTACTGTTAGTGGTTTGTGTAGCACAGTTCAGAAACTCTACACTATTTTACTGCTTGCATGTATATCCTCTGCTACTGACTGCCCCAAGTAACTACAGTGACACATGACCCTTCTCAGAAAAAACCTCAGTCATAATTTGTTACCTGAACTTTTTTTTTTCCTCAGCAGAGTACTTCCACAAATTTCCTCCCAACAAGTTCCTCTAATAAAGAGTCTATTTTCCTTTTAATTTTTGGCCTTTTGTATTTTATACATACAATTATTATATGACATTCTGTGGCTTTAAAATTAATCATTTGACCAGTTAAACAAGGAAAAATACTGTTTTTCCCTTCATATAAAAAGATACCATTCCAATGAATGTCTGTGCAGACCTGATAATCCTCCTAGAACAGAAAACACATCATATCTACACAGCGAGCACAACAACAGTTTCTCAGCAGCCATAATCTGTTGTTTCCTCTCTTGCTATATTTTGCATTACAGTAACCCCACTGCTGATACTGTATGCTTTCCCTAGAGTACCGTCTGTGTTACCTTAACTGACTTCCCTTTTTTTCTTACGTGCTCTTTCCCCACATCACCTTCTTCTTCCTGGTCTCATGATAATGATATTATGTAAGTAATTCTGTCCCTCTACATTCAATATATTCTCCAGCTTACATTTGGCTATGCTGTTTATCTCTCTATCGTACAGATTGAACATCTTACATTATAAAAGGTAACTCAGTCTAAGTACTTTATATATGAGTCTCTATATTTTCTCCATGTGATGATTTACCCTGAGACTGCTAAAGATCAGTTCAGACTATGCATGCACTATCAACTGAAAACCTTTTCTCTGAATTTTCTTTCTAGGAAACAAAGGATCAGAATAACATTAAGATTCTGACATGATACTTCAACAAACATGGGTGTATCAGTTAGCATCAAATGTAGATGAATGGTTTGAAATTGATGCTGAACTGGAAGTACATATTATATACCAGCTTTAAGTTATAGGAACCAGACAAGCATTTTCAGTTATTAGTCTCTTTACAGCAGAATTAAGTTTTAGTTCAACTGCTTCAGTCAGAGGCCCATACACATGCCAAACTCCTTCCTTTTTATTCCAGCTGGATGGCCTTGCAGGGGAGTAAGCAGATACTGTCAGATGCCAGCACAGCCATGCTTTACAGTAAGTATTCACAGCTCAAGCACTATTTCTTCAGTCTATCTGTTTTGCCTTAGACTAGGCTAATTTAAGTGGATTTAACATGGGTTAATACTACAGTGAGTACAACAAAGCCGAAAGACTTGCAGAAACTATCAAAGCTCAGCTGCCTATGAATAAAATACAAAATAAGGCACTAAGTGTATTCGCTGCTTACCAACTTCAGGTTCTTAAGACTCATTTCTAGTGTCTAATTTTCAGACAGTTGATATAACATTCAAGGAAGTGATTAGATGGAAGGAAATAGTTTTAGAGTAGTTTTACATAGCATATTTAGGAAGAGTGTACAAAGTTTTGTCTTAAAGTCTCATTAATGAAACAAAAATCTTGGGAGAATGGCTGAAACGTATTTGTAAATAAATCATCTGTGACTTATCTGAAAAGAGGCATTTTATAAGAGGGAAGAAAAATAAGAGTACAAATGCTGGGAAGATCATACTTCTAGACCTTTTTTCAGTAGTGCCCCATGGCATGCAAGACGCTCTTAACAAAACAGAGTTACTATATTTTAGTTTAATTTCTACAGTTCTTAGCAGAATTCTGAAGACAGTGTAATAATCAGCACACAGGATGGTAATCCATTTCTGTTGAGCAGCCCAGAGCCTCCCTGAATAGGCAGCTCTTTCACCCTGCATTTTAATCACTCAAGAATGTATGAAGAAGGGATAATCCTCTATGTAATATTTATATACACACACATACAAAAAATTAACTTGGATGCATTACAATGGTGCCCGCTTAAGATGATTCTACACTTCTTCACCTCTAAATTTCCCACTAACTCTGGCATTATCGGCAAAGCTGAAGGGGGCAGATAAAGCAGGGGAGAGAAGCATAAAGGCCGCCATACCATTAACTCAGATACAATGAAAAGTCACTTATGGCACTTCAAACAGTTCTTAAAATTCATGAAAACTTCGTTTATGCGAAGTTTCACTCGTACAGAGTCTTCTCTAAATTATACTTCAGTGGGATTTCTTCTGTGATCCGCAGCTCTAATAATCAGGCACTACAAAAAGGTTCTGCTCTACTTGTGCTGGGGTGATTACGCAGATGCCCAACAGACTGTGTACGGATGACTGTATGTATGTAATACTGGAAAGGGCTAGGAGATTATTAGTCTATTTTCCATAACCTTTTTGTCCTTTTGCTCCCAATGGGACGATTTTGCAGTGGCATAATGCAGGGTTTGTACGCCCCATTATATGAGTCTGGAAGGAGCTAATGGGCTGTTGGTACCTAATCAGCCTCTCCCAGAGGCGAACACCAGACTTCAAAGGAGGAACAAAAAAGGAAGAGCCCTGCTTAATTAGTGCTTAGCTAAGAAGAGGAGCAGACTTGGGGGAAGACACAAGGATAACTGCTCCCTGTCAGAGTCCCTTGGTAGGGACTTTGGCAAAAGATGTTCACTTCTTTGGCTGCCAGCGTTCAACTTAAGCTTGCCTGAGTCATGGCAGCATGGACATTTTTCATGTATTAGTCATTCACAGAAAAGAACAATCTGCTGTCAATACAACCCAGAAGCAAAACAAAAATGGAACTGTTCTGTATGTTTAGGTCTAATTTTACATACTCCAAAAGAAATAGAGGTTGCACGTATTTTAAGCAGAGGGTTACATCCTTTCACTCCTTCAGGTGTCTGAGGGTGGGTGGAGCAGTGGAATGACCAGGAGGGAATGCAGACAGAGGTACAGGTTGCTGTACACGGGGGGAAGCGAAGGAGGGCACAGTCCCAGGTACGCTCACTGCCTGGCAAGCTTTAGGGAACAGTGACAATTCAGGAGGCATTTTTATAAATTAACTGTAAGTTGCAAAGGGGTTTTAAACATTAACTTTGTATAACTTTTGTACTTTCATAGAATCATAGAATCATTAAGGTTGGAAAAGACCTCTAAGATCATCGAGTCCAACCGTCAACCCAACACCACCATGCCCACTAAACCATGTCCCTAAGCGCCTCATCTACGCGTCTTTTAAATACTTCCAGGGATGGTGACTCAACCACTTCCCCAGGCAGCCTGTTCCAATGTTTAACCACTCTTTCAGTAAAGAAATTTTAATTTTAATATAAGAGGCATGAAAAGATTTGGTTTTGTCATGATAGGTGTTTTTAAGTTTTTTTCCTTTCTTACTTTTTACTTGAGAAATATCAGAAACTAAATCTGGTCTTCAGTGACTTGCCTGTGAGAGCTGGACAGTAACTGAGAAGAGGATGATGTTCTAAGACAAATATATGTTAATAATAAGCTCATAAATAAATACTTAATAAAGGACAAATGAAACCTGAATTTTTCTTACAGAATTCATACTTCACAGAATTGTGAACCACACAGATACCTCATCTGACTCTTTGCAGGTTATCATCGTATTATTCAAAACAATAAACTTAAAAAAAATAATTAAGGAGTAATTAAAAAGATAACCAAGATAAGTTTTAATGGATATAGGAAAATATACCCGCATCTTAACTGTCTTTAGCAGAAAGAGATTATGAGAAAATATTGTTCCAGAAGAAACTTGTAATAAACAATTTCACTATCAAACCAGCTAGATATTTTCTGCTTAAATGTTTTATGTATGCATGTATATAAATGCATATATTTAAATATTTTGTCCTCTTTTTGTTACAATCAATTTTAATTGTTCCTTCTCAATTTAATTTTTCTCACTCCAACTGCATCTCAGATCAAGGTTGGGATAACTACGTACACCGGTATTAACAGAATATACCATTTGAGTATAGAGACCTCCAACACGAATATTTTCTCTTAGAAACCTTTTAATTTCTTGCTTGCATCTTGCTGTGTTGGAAACAAAGTAGATTGATTTCTCATAATACCCAGGAGAATACAAGGCATCGACAGCTGAGGAAAGGGACACAGAAGCTTTGGAGACATTAAAATAACAGAAACAAGAGCTTAAGAACAGCATCTATACAGACTGCTTCACATCCTGTATTATGAAACCTACTCACGTCTAGAGGATACCACTTCGTTTTCAAAGACCAAATGAAGTGCACAGTCAGATTTATTATATGCTTCAAAAAAAGAGAGATATGGTCTCTGAATAAGGAATCCATGCTCAAATGCACAGCAAAACAAGTGTACAATTTTCCTATTTCACATTCTTCATACTGGGTATCATAGAGGTGCACAAGCCTTTTTATGCAGGTTAATTCATAGATGGGAAAATAAAACTCATGTTAATAACAGAAATCTATAAAAGCTCAAGTCCTTAGAACAGAGGCTTTGAAAGCAAGCAGAATTAAGAGTGGCTGGGGGGGGGGGGGGGGGGGCGGGAGGAAAAAAAAAAAAAGAAAGGGAGAAAAAGTAAAGAAATAAAGAATGTGATAGACAAATAAGTCTTAAAATTGAAAGATTAACTGTTATCTCTCCTAATATTTTACTATAAGCTTTGACAATCAAGGACCTTCTGTAGAAATACCCAACTCTTGGGTTTTAAACCACAATGAATTAAATCTAATTTAGAAACATCTGGTCTTTGTGTTAAAAAAACCCAGAAAGTAAGTAGAAAAGCATCGTGATCTAAGGAGGCTAAAGGAAAGACAGCATGAGGGAAGTACTGTTAAAACTGAACAAATTATTAGTTTCATTTAGTACAGATCTAAGTTCAGCATGAAGACTGCCATTAAAACACAGCCTAAAAGTAAGTAGAAAAGGCAACCTATTATTTTATATCAGCTTCAGCTGTTTCAAAAGGATGGCATATCTTTATCATTAAAATATAAACCAGTATCTATTTTGTATTAACTTTTCACTTTATTCATTGCTTATATTAATATGTAGCAGAGCAAAAATAGTGATAATATAAGAAATAAAGATGTCCATTTCTTCTCCTGAAATAGTCTTGTGAATAACTACATGTAATGTAAAGCTAAAATCTCTGAATTTAAGAATGTCTTTGTTTTGCCACTTAAATGAAATGAATACAACATCCATAAGATTATTACAAGAGTTTTCATTAAAAACTAGTACTTTGCTCTCTTAACTAGGTATTAAGAGGAAACCTACTTTCTTTCACATATATCATCACTCCTTCAGAACTTGATATAGGGCTAATAAACTAAGGAGCTATACTTTATTGAAAAAAATCCTTCAGGATCCCTTGCACGTTCTGTAAAACTAGGAATAATAAATGCAGTACCTGGCAAAGTTGGCAACTCTGGTCATTATAATTCACGTATCTAAAATCTCAACACACTTTCAATTTGATACAGCACTGGTTCCCAAACTTCTGTTCCAACAAACTGCTGTCAGCACAGAATATTTATTGAAGGCCACTATGCACTCTTCATACTGACATTTTAATTGGAAGCAGATCATCTTCAGGCTGCTCCTGGTAGCAGCACCAGAAGCGCAGGCCTATGCGCATCCCCCTTCCTGTCCTGTAGTATTTCTGCTATTGATGTCAGGCAAACCTTAAACAATTTAGAAATTTAGCTTTTCTAATCAACTGGAAGGATCATTAACAGTGAAAATTTTGGTTGCTTTCCTGGGGAAGTCCTGCTTGCATTTGACTCCCCTGTATTCCTTGAAATGGACATCCATACACATATGCACAAAATCAATAAATATATAGGCAGAAAGAAAAGCAAAATTAGACACAAAACACCAGTACTGCCAAACCCCATTAAGATGATATGCAACTTCCATTTGGTTAAAAAATTCAGATCAGTGTGAAATTTCTTTTAACAACTTTTTAGATGCATGTTACTTCAGATTACAAATGCTATAAGACTGTTGGAAAATTTCCTTTCATTAAAAATATATTTAAATGTATTTAGAACATCTATTCAAATGCAGACATGCATAGTCTGCCTAACCATCATGAATAACTATTAAAATGCAACAATAAATAAGACTCTCTATTAGAAAGGATCCTTATCATGCAGTTCATTTGATGCCATGGCCCACTTATAAATAACAAAAGGTCCAGTAACTCTAACAGAACCCACCAGAAATACTGCTATTTCACAGCTTTCAACCCCAAATCCCGCCTTTGAAAATCTGGGATAACAATCATTGCAGTATGCCCTTAAAAAGAACAAATCCAATCTCCAGTTCCAGAGCTAGGGAATCTTCAGGCATATCACAGCTCAAGCGTCCCTTCTCTCATACAAATTGCTGCTGCCTAGGGAAATGAAGTCTTTCAGGTATCAAGTTCAAAATACTCAGAATATTTAGTCCAATAGCTCACCAGGTTACATGTCACTAGAAGTTAGAGAGAACAAAAGGCATCATTGGCCCCCTGTTGCTGTATGAGTATAATCTTACATAACTAAATGCAACTGAGTAACAAATTGGCAGCCCCACAACTTTTTTCAGAGGAAATTATTATTCAGCTATTTCACTTGGTTGCTTTCTCCACACAATGAGTATTTCTTCAGGCTTTTCTGGGTTGAAGTTCAGTCAATTATGTCTCTTCCAAATCTCGTTATAATTCAGAGCACTGTTAATCTGTTAGTCAGGTTGGCTAACATGAAGACATAGGTGTGAACAACAGTTTACTGTTGGGGATATTATAACGCTTATCCCTTGATTTCTCTTGTTACTAACCTATGCATACAGGAAGGGAGGGGTAGTAGAGGTGGTTTTATGTTATCCATACTGCAACTTTTGAGAACAGGTATGTAACTGTTCAGTAGAACTCTGTATGATTTCTCAGAAAAAAAAAAAAAAAAGAAGAGAGCCGCTCCAAAAGAATCTTCCCTACCCTTTCAAAGGAACAGCAGCGCTACAGGCGGGTGACAGCACTAAGGCAGTGCAAGGGGAATAGCACACGCTCAGTATCTACAGGAATTGACTACTATGCTATGGTTAGTACAGCCCCTACATCACCTACAAACTAACAGGGATGAAATAAATATGAAGACTCCAGGTATTGCCATCTACTCACAAAATCATAACATTACTCCCCTGCGTGCCACTTCCCAGAGACAATAATCACATAAATCCTCCATTACCAACCAGTAGGGGAAAGCCCTGCGGGATTCCACAATCACCCGTGCAAAGCAGCGCATGCAGGTGTCTGTCACAGCTTCCCTCCACTGATGATCACATATTTCAGTTTGCTTTTACTCCATCGCAAATCTTAATGCAGTATCTTCAACATCGTCCTCAGATTCTAGCAACCGTGCTCCATCTGCTTTACAATAGTCAATAGCCTTTTGTGACCTTACTTCCCTATTACCCTACATTTACCGGAAAGTCAAGAAAATTAGTTGAAATACAACTTTCCAAGTGACAAAAATGAGGAAGGCAATTAGGGAACTCATTCTGTGCCACTGTAATTACTACTGGAGCTGGGTGAACACAAGTAAAATGAAAATGGGCTGTTGAGGGACATCATAACAACTTAAATAGCTGTCCAAAGTGCGAAAGATGACAACAGTTTACTACTGTAGGAAAGTATGTGGTCTGAAGGCATGCACATTGGCTCTACCACTTGGGCAAAAATATTTTTGTGTGTATGTGCGTCTCAATTTCCACTGCTGCAAAACTAACAGGACTTATAAATTCATCTCGCAGAGGTTCCTGAGAATTTAGTGGTAAGTAATATTATTAGACAACAGTAGTACAGACACTACATGCATCATTCTGTGAAAGTTAATATTTACTTAAGCAGCACTGTATGGTAAACACAGATCAATAAGCAAAGATGTGAAATATTACTGTAATACTTCCTCATTATATGCCAGAAGCCGTCTCCCCTCCACATTCAAAGTAACCCATATTTCCCAAGGATAATCGTAATTCTTAATTATGAAATGACTTAGCGCAACTGCCCTTTAAGCATAAAATACCTTCTTTACAAAGCATGTGCCTCTTTTGTGATTTCAAAGAAACTGTAAATGTAGAAGAGTGTGAAGATCAACAGTCAGCAAACAGTCAAAAAGTTTTCTGATGATGAATAACCACCTTTGAAGTGGCCTACTTCAATATTGTTATTTCTGGAATTTCAAGCATGAACTCTGCAAGCAGCCAGACTACACATTTCTATTCAGCGGCAATAAAAGTCAGCTAATTTAGTACCAAGTACGACAGGATATTATTGTTTATGTATGGTCTTTATCTCATAGTTAAGGGAAAATCTGCCAAATTCCACAAGTTATTTCCTTATTAAAGGGAATTTTAGAAATAGAGGGAGGCACGGCGTTATTGTGCAGTTCTCTAATTTTTCTCCATTGAAATGAAAATGTCACCCTTGGAAAATACACTTCAGTGCTGAATGTATTCATTAGCCTTTTGCATTTGATCTTAATTTGATGACAAAGACATTAAATGGATGTCGTATTATACTGAATGCAGTTTTGACAATGAGTTCATTCATCCATTGTACTAAGTAAGAAAAGGTCCTTGTATTAAAATGGCTTAAAATTTTCAAAGAATCATCTCAAAAGGTGATTAATTTATGTGTTAGCTTAAAAAAATCCTGTCACATTCATTTTAAGCTTTTTCCTTAAAAAGCAATGAAAACACATTTGCACATTGCAACGCTATCGGGTGCCCCCTGCAAAATCACAGTGCATAAATTACAAAAGCAAGCTTTTTCACAGTAAACACAGAGCTGTGCACAAATTATAATGATGTCCTCTTAATCCCTAAAGCAGAGCAGAGCTAAATGCATCTTTAAAATGTTCAAGAGCTGTTACTTTTTGGGGTTTTTTTAACCCATACTGCAGTGCTATGAGCTTCAATTTCTATCATTGCATTGCTCCAGGCAGTGGATGTCTGAACATACACGCTTTTATCCTGTGAATATAGGCAAGAGGAATTCCCCCCGTAAACCAATGCCTGTTTTCCAGTCTTCAAAATATCAAAATATGTAGCTTGGTTCTAACTGTAGTTACACAAGAACCTGTGAGATATCAAACAGGCTAATGAAACCTGACTGCTCTAAAAGGGACTGGCTGAGAGCTGGGCATTCATTTGCTAAATAAACGTTTGAAGTTGTTACCTACTGCAAATGCTTTCACTTGGGGTCCAAAAGTAACTTTCTTGTTATAACACTAATATTTCAAGTAATACCATCATGGTAACTGAGTCATAGTATTTGACTGTCGTAGCTATATTAATTTCTGAAACTTTTAGGCATAGAATATATAAGCCTCTATAAATCTGATAGAAAAATATAGGAAGAATTCAGTGTCTCAATAAAATTTCCTAATAGTTGTTTCAATTTCCTACCATACAGACTAACTAGAAACTGATTACTATCAATAAGAAATATCTTTCATCCATTATTATAGTTTATAACAACCTTTCTGTGAAAATTGAGGTGGATTATAGAACAGGAAAATAATGAAGTGATATTAATGAGAAAAATAGTGATTAAAAATAGTGATTTTTTCTTTTAAAAAAGTGTTGATTATACCCACATCATTTTTTTAACTGAATTAGTCCCATTATGAGTGTCTGAACAGTAATGCTACAGAGCAGTAGGCACCAAATTAATTCTTCTTTTGAATACTTTGAGCTAGAGTTATGCTTTTGCAGCCTACCGTATTTCAAAAGAATGAAATAGTTATCAAAATGGCTTTGATTATTAAGCTTGATTTGAGTGAAATGATCTGTCATTGCTTTTCAAATTAATATATTATTAATTTGTGATATTTGTAATATATATTCCTATATTACTTGAGGAAAAAGATTCCTAGAAATGTCTAGTTGCTTAATAGTATTTAAACTGGCATACAGTAGCACTCCTTTCCTATGCTGTAGCCACCCCATGACATAGCATGCATGCAAATTCAAAATATTTTTAGTTATTGTTATTTATATCTTTATTTTGTATTTTTAATTTTGCCAGGCAAGGCACTTTTTCTCCAACACAGGAAATTATTTGATCACAAAGATTAAAGAGCAAAATATGACCTGGGAATAAATACATTAATATGATGAGTAAAATACCATGGGTCTGCTTCACCCTTCTTTCAAGAAAAATAGAAACTTATGTAATGAGGAGGCATTACTTACGTGTTCATAACTTGCAATTACAGCCCCTGAAGTAAGGTAAGATTTGGATTGCATTCTAGCCAAAGCACAATTCAAAGGTAAGACTGTCCTGCATCCGTTAGATCTACAGCTCGCCTCTTTCAGAAAACATTAACATTCCTTGTACCTGCTCTACATGCTGTATTTATATGGCAGTTAGCTCCCAAATAGATGGCACCATTAAGATCAAAATAGTTGCTTGTCACAGTATGCAAACAAAAGGGAATTTTCTTATCTGCACATACACTACTTTGAGGCTGTCCTATGAGAGGTATCTCTCAATTAAATACCACTATTTCTCTCCTCTGTCCCCTGCCAAAAGGCTGCAAACCTTGTATGTGATTTTTATTATGCCTAGGGGAATGGATGAAAAATTACAAACATTGCCAAATGTGTAACTAGAAAAACTGCCTTGAAGTGGGTGGGGAAGTTTAGATCTTGGCAGCTGCTGTGTAATCAAAAGCTAAAATAAATTAAGTCTTGTTACAGAGGCTTGCTGATTCTGGGAGTTATTTTCCTGCAGACATTATAAGATGTTCTGCTTTTTAGACAGCATTCACTCGGGTAGCTGTCCAGAGCGAGTGCACTCGCTGAACAGGAGTAATTCACAAAAGCACAAGATTTTTGAAACAATGCAGAATCCATGCTTTTGAAAGCATGAAATGTAGCTAAGAACTGAAACTCTGTCTACTTGTGGATTCTGTTTGCTAATTTTTTTAAACTTAAGTCCTGTTAACCAAAGAAATCAGTAGGGTCTAGAAAGCTAACTGCCATGGCTGACATGGATATTCAGTGCATCTTTACTGACATTTGTAACAGCAAGCCATAGGCATTGAACTGAATCTTAATACAATTTTAAATTAAATTAATTTTGTCAACTGCATTTTGCTTAAGATATTGTTGATGTCTAAGGAAAATAAGGTAAAAAACTTGCTGGAAAAAAAAACAGGACTAAATTATGTCTTGTGAGGCATGGTTCAGAACACGTAATCGAAGATGTACCAAGAGTTGACTGTAATACCTTACATACATTACTGGTTTCATTGATGTCAATAGGGAGAGATAGTTGAACTCTCATCTAAACTCCCGTCTCTCAAGTATCCTTCCTCACTTTTGAGAAACTACAGCTCCAGGATGGTGTCCTCGCTATTAGGCATCAGGCAATATAACAATGGAGAGCTACTTCTTTAGACATACCGGCACCTGACTAGACTGGAAAAAGCCCCCAACACTCTTAATAGCTTTAGCATATGCTTATAGCAAGAGTAAGGTTTCATGGTAGAATGGGATTTTGAAATCTTCTGTTTTCAACCCATAGTTGAAGAGAACTACAGAGTCTGGAAGTCATCTGCACCTGGGCAATTGGACAGAATTTGGACAGAACACCTGTATACATAGCCTGTGAAGAATTGCTAAGCATGAAGCAGATTCAAGCTTCTTGTTTCTGCTTTGGGATTAAAGCCAAACAGCAAATACCAGTAACTTGAGCACAATCAAGAACAAGTACTTTTTAAAAAACATGAAATGAATCCTTTCCTGAATAATGAATTATAATTTTGTCTTTATAAATCATATATTTAATTTTCAGGTTTTTTCCTGAGGTTCATATTGAGTCACATTCCAACATGCATTCAAACCAAGTTTAAAAAAAAAAATAAAATTCTTATTTTTAAATATGATATGAAATGCATAACAACTCCCAAGGAGAATTCCACAATATAAGTGGAACACCCACATAACTTCTTTTTTTCCATGTAAACAGAGACCTACGATTAAAGTCTGAGCTCCCATGGTTTTGATGCATACAAGTATGCATTACACACACTGTCTCAGCAGGCACTCATTATGCAGTCACAGCAAAGAAAAAGTAAATGCCTCACTGAACAAGGAGGAAGGAGGAGATTTTTCACTAGTTCTGTCGAAAGGCAACAACAACTTAGAGAAAAGAGGAATTATTGCATACTCCTTTTTTATCTGTGATTTGGGATAAAATTATTTACTGATAATAAATAGCTAAAACAGTACTTCAGCTAAAAATTGTTTCTGGAAGCTATAAACCTCAAGAATTCCTTACCATTCAAAGAGTAACTACACAAATATATAAGATTAACTAGGTAATGTAAAACCTGAGTAAATTATTAATTCAAGTTAAGCCAGAAATAACAACCTGCCCTTTAATATTTTTGGGGTAAATGATATATGTTCAATTACTCCAGACACAGTCGCTGACAGCTAGAATTAATCCAGGAGACATGGTCTAGTTCATTACAGTATTTTTGTTCTACGGAGGATGTAATTAACCCATTGGTTTCAGATACCATAAATAATATAGAATATGTCAATATGCACACTTAAAAGAAGGTTACTCTTACACTATGTCCTCCATTCTTTCTCCAAAGCCCACTGCATACGTTATCTTTAAGACGTTGCCCCAATCATGTAGAATAATACAGGCTATATGCATCATGTATACTCCTGCATTCAGCTTCAAAGTAACTGTGTTTAACCTCGTTCACCTTATTATAGGAGACACGTGGAAAACTCTACTCAGTATGCCAACAGCTACCAAGACATCCAAGTTAAACACAGCTCTTGTGTGGTCATGGGTATCCCGAAAGTTTCTACTTGCATTATCCCATTATCTGAACATCAGTTTGGGAAAGACAGAAATAAATGTGGCTGGATTCCACTGCAGCTCAATTCATTTGATTCTCCCGTTACATCAAAACCATAAAACTCTGAACCACAGATATTCCATTGCCTACAGTGTGGTACAGAGAGCTAGATCTGAATGAGAAACAGTTGTTCCCATCTCATGACAATCAAGATTTCATTTATTTTCCCACTTTACACTATAATGATTTCCATCCTCCCTCCAAAAGCACAGATTAAGCTAACCTCCTTGTAGATACCTAGCAACAGATTAGATAGATTAGCAATAGATTAGGACATTTGCCTGATGTGAGAAAAAAATTCAAGCCCCTAATTCAAATACTATATCAATCATTTATAAAACCCACATAATTCCCAGCAGTGGGAATTTGGAAATTTGCCGCCAGAGCAGACAAATAGAACACAACCACAGCACCCACTCGAGTCACACCACAGGAATGAACCTGGAGTTTCTACACTCCTCCTATGCAACTAACTCTTCTTGGGCATGTTCTCCAATCCTGTAAATAAACAAATACTGACCAGTTTCTCCTGAAGGTTTATAAAAAAAAATTACTCCCTTTTATAATGCCATTCAGTCCACCACTTCAACTTAGTGGATTTCCTACTCCAATTATATTTTGAGGGTGCATTTTCAAAGAGTTGTACCTCTCTCATTTAAACCAGAAATCTCACTCTTGACAAAAATGCCTCTTACCAGCCTACAAAGAGTTCTGGTTTGAAGAAATCTGGCCAATAAAATTTCTAGTTAGATAATTCCTGATCAACACAACTAGAATTATTTAGCAGTTTGGGGCTTGCATCATTTGAAAGCAGGACAATTAATAAGAATATAAAAGAGAGCTTATTCTTCTGCAAGGAACTGAGATAAAAAGAAAAACAACATTTGACACCTTCAGGGAAGTAGTTTAAAAAAGACATTATAGTGACTTACTGTGGTAAGGACTGTACATCACACTTTGGTATCTACATGCAATCCCTATTGATATAAATGAATGTCGTTCATCTACACCTGAGGGAAGAATTTATTTTTAAGAATGCAAATACAGATTACGTATTTAAATTAATGAAGCATGTAATGTATGTCAAGGACAAATTGTACAGAATTTTTTTTTACTAGCTTTAACACTATCTGTAGCAGTTTTCACACATTCTTAAATTAGTCTGTAGGCATTTTGAAGGTTAAAGAACAATGAACTTTGAGAACATAATCATGAAGTTCAATGTGAAGAACAAAATAAATCATATGCTGGAAGGGTGGCATTTCAATTTTGCCAGAGGCAAGGCAAAAACCATAAGAACAACTGTGTTAAATGGAAATTCGTTACGTTAAAAGTAAAGGTAAGAAAGAAAGAGTAAGACTAAAGATTAGACTGAAAAGTACACATTTATCATAGTTGTTTTCTGCAATGTGTCTTCTATTCAAGCTTTACAACCTAAGGAGTCAAAGACAAAGCGTGCAGTGGCTGTGTAAATTAAAGAAGCATTTAGCAATAAGGCAAACAACTGTAAACTTTGGAGGGGTGTTCTCCAAGTATGTATCTGGAAGAGTAAATACTGCCCAGCACACCAGGAATGTCCTCTACACTTATTATTATACACTGATTATTCCATAAATTCTTCCACTTGCATCTTAACACTACTAGAGGCTTACGGGTGGGACTAAGACGAATATTCCCTGAGAAAAATAGCAGCTGGAATTGCACTACTGTGTCATTGAGCCAAATCTGTTATGAAACTCCAGCTCTTAAGTTTTAGACTGGTATATGGCCAAGCTTCAGCCCATCCATGTGAAAGAGGCCCTATATTCAGTGTACAGCCAGTTTGATACCATAGGTGCCAAAACTTACGCAAAGTATGTACTCTAAACATGGGCAGTGAGTCAAGCATTTAAATAACTTCACTATCAGTTTTAGGATAACATTTTTAACAGATGCAGCTGGTTAGAAAATATCTAGCATATCTCTTTCCCCTCTAGCCTTTTCTTCCTTGTAGTGGTTGAAATTTTACCACTTTGCTGCTAACAATGTTTGCATAGCCACTGTTGAACATAAGGTCTAAGGCAAAAACCCACCCATCAGAACTATAGGCTTTTTGCTGACTGTTGTTGATGGCTTTAATTTCCTGTTGAATAGCAAACCCAAGTCTTCCTCTTATTAACAACATAATTGCACAATTATTTCCAGCTACTACTGATCCCTCTTGCTAAATGCACTCCTTTCTGCACCTTTACCTTTCCTAGTGCAGTAATAACTGTACTACAGTTGTGGAACACCTTGAGTTGGAAAGAACCTTTGGAGGTCATTTAGTCTGAACACCCTGCTCCAAACAGGGCTAGGCTGGGTTGCTCAGGGCCTGTCCTGGCAAGCTTTGAATAACTCAAAGAGCAGAGAATCCACAACCTCTCTGGACAACCTGTTCCAGTACTGGAGTTCCCTGTTGTGAAGTTTGGGGCTTTTTTTCACCAAGTTTAATAAGAACCTTCCTTGTTGCAACTTATGATGTTTCCTTCTTTTTTGTTTTTATCCTTAACAACCAGAACCATTTTCCACCTTCTTTGATTCTTCCACGTGTTAGAGGTCAATGAAGAGTTCATGATTTACAGTCCCTAATGGATAAAACTCCATCCACCCTCATGAAAACATATACTTGAGCAGTTGCGCCTAGTGCAAGAATACTGTTATAACACACAGATGAAAAGTCCATATGTTTAAATTTTTATTAGATAAAAACATCAGATCAACTGTTGAAATGTACTGCATGTTAAAACTGTAGTGTGTTTCATCACATGCTTGCAGGAAGTTTTGCCACAAACTAGCAAAATACTATGGCATGCACAGTCTTAAGCACTTGAGTAGTTCCACCGATCTTCAAAGGGATTATTCACATACTTAAGTTAAGCACTTTATTAAATGTTTTGATGGATCACAGTCGCAGTCTAGGTCACAGTTACAGTATAAACTTGGGCCATGTCTATATAACAACATAACATCAGAAGATACTTTTTTCAGACTGTACAGCACCTGGAGTTGAATGGTAGTGTGTACATGTATAAAGACAAGGAATATTCTTCAAAACAGGGATTTGTTCTATTAGTTCTTCAGCATTATGGATATGTAACAATGTGATAAAAGTATGTAACTAGTAATTTGATTATGATATGTATATAGATAGATACACAAAATAAATTCAGCTAGCATTGGACTAAATACTGCAGAGCTTGCTCATTTAGACTATTTGCAAGAATAAATCAAGGAAGACCTGACTCATTATTTGTAAACATATTCAGTACCTACTGTAGACAGAGACCAGAAATACTGAATATTCTAAAGCAAATCTATCCTGGCTCTGTAATGAAATTTTCAATTTCTAAGCAGCTAAGGGCTGTCAAATGGAAAGAACATAATAAAATTATTAGTTTGTTGCAAGGTGATTAAATTTACATAAAGACTGTGGCTTTGATTAAATGCTTGGGGGGGGGGCGAAGAATGTTGTAAAATAAGTCTCACATCTGACTTTGTCAGTTTCATACTTCATGCTTAAAGATTCAGTTATAGTAGTAGTAAAACCTGGTTTTTTTTCCATCACTGAAAATATGGAATAGTCGTAAATCAAATATATTTGGATCCTGACTGTGTACCTCAAGTTTAATTTTAAAAATTAAATTTAGGAAAAAATGTAAATAGAAACAGTAGCTTTAGAAGTGCATTTTTTGTCTATCCTTTTGTATGTGGTTTGCTCAAATATCATCAACATCAACACTATCAACAGAACAAATTCCTAGAACTGAAAGATTTCTTCCATGGTGCACATATTCTTCATTAAAATGGTGTAGGCTTTCTTAGGAAATATATTTCTCAAAGAATTTCAGTTTACAAATTGCAGGAGAACTCCAAAGTCTTGAATTTAAGTGAGTAAAAAGAAGGGAGTGGAACACAATATAAAGAAAAATACACCAATAATACGTGGAATGTATAATACTATGAAAACAAGACAGCAGCAGTTTCTGTCTCACAGTACTAAACATATTTTTATTCAAGCAAGTATGTGGTTTACCTGCAATAAGGTTGTCCTACTTCATGAAACAGTTTGCAAGTACTCACCTTGGAAATACAAGACAATGCAGTGTCAAGTAAAAATATGCACAGTTATTTTTAAATATCACAAATGAAATCATTATCAAAATAAGGAATCTGAAAATCTTTTGATTAAACATAACAAAAACTTCTGAATTATTTCACTGAAATAGGAGAAAAATGCTTAAAAGAATTTAAGTGCCTTAAAAGTACTAATAAAGCCCATTCTTACCACTTTGAAGTGAAACTGGAAGAGAAGGGAATGCAGCATCAGCATATTATCCAGAGTTGCTTTGTTCACTGTGAAAGTACTAATTTCACTGCCATATTTGAAGAAGAGTGCTTTACTATATGTATTTTTACAAATACGTAGCCTAAGTACCACCAAGTGCCTTGCGTAGATTCCCACCAAAATATGAGCCCTGTTAATGCTCTGCAGGTTTTGCAAGGTAACATCACATCCATTCATCTTCCCGAAGACATCCTACTGGTCAGTTTCCGACATTCAAAATTTACTGCTAGTCATTTACAGAGATCAAAGGTAGCTGCATCGTGCCGAAAGCACTGTATTTTCACATTAAGGAAAATCTCTTACCAGAAGTTGTGTCTGGTATATAAATGATCTACTAAAAGTGCCTTATTAGTCAGTTATAAGCACTTGTCTACTTGTAATCCAGTAGCTACTTCGGGTAATTTATTAAGACAATACCAAATAGATTCTGTTTCTCTTTCCATTGAAACATCTAAACTTCTAATTTTGAATTTAAATGCTAAGACTTACCAACTCATGATCTGCAAATCACAATGAAAGAGATGGTTTAAAATTATTTTATTAAAGTACATTTTACACGATAGGCTGTTTTGATTTCTGAGATAGCTAACCTAAAAAGTGATTTTGCGTCTCCAAAGGATGTAAACCAAAATCTTCTTCATTCTTGATGCTGTCACAAAGAACATAAAGAAAATGCCAGCAAGATACTATAATTAAACAAATATGAGCAAGTAAATTTGAACAGTGACTTGTAGAAAGCTGACAGTATTTTCTTGTTGCTGCAGTTACAGCTTCTAGCAAGGCCACAATTTACCAACTAAAGGCCTCTCCAGCAGAAATCTCAGCCAACAAGTCTATTAAAACACTGTACCTTTTTCATACAGCATGAGGATAATGAGAGCAGTACCAGTCACCTTTTCCTTTTTTCCCCTTACAGACACAAACAGCGTTGGAAGCACTAGTCAGAGTTAGACCACGTGTTGGTTCCACAACTGCCACCAATAAATACTTGCTTCTAAATCCCCTGATATTAACTTGCTGGTATGAGCAGCTCCAGATCTTCAGCTGGGGGCCGTATGTGCAGGATGTGTTAATACTAAAAAAAAAAAACCATAGTGTGTTGAACCAGCAAGTTTTGATTACTATTACAGCTGGATTTTTAATGTGCTAATTAGTTTCACAAATTCAACATTTGCACATTTCAACAGATTCCCACATAGAGCAAACAAGAAGTCACAGACAGAACAATCGCTTTTGGTTTTCTCGGCTTTTTACTGCTGGACTCCTCACAATCTCTTTTTCTTGTTTTCAGAGCAGTCTACTGTCTTTGAACAGATTGTTTTTAATAATTTGGTAAATAATTTTAACAATTTGATAAACTTTAATAATTTGACAAAGCATTTCATGTTACAAATACTACACACAACTATCGGTAGATGGCTACGTGCACCTCTGCTTAATGAGTTGTATATACAACAGGCCAAACCATTGATGGTGTGTCACTTGAGGTAGTCAGCTCAGATAGACCCACTGTGCCTGACTGGGAGGTAGCTCTCATCTAGATATGGTACTCTCACATCTCAGTTCCAAAGATGGGACTTTCTAAGTTGGCTGGACACAAGGCAGAAGCACAGAACGCTATAGCTTTGCTTGGTTGGAAACACACTGTTGTGGTTTAACCCCAGTTGGCAACTAAGCCCCACCCAGCTGCTCGCTCACTTCCCCCCCCCCGCTGGGATGGGGGAGAGAATTGGAAGAGCGAAAGTAAGAAAACTCGTCGGCTGAGATAAGAACAGTTTAATACTTGACATAAATTAATAATACCAACAAAAACAAGTGATGCAGTTGCTCACCACCCACGGACCGATGCCCAGTCAGTCCCCGAGCAGTGATCGCCATCCCCCAGCCAACTCCCCCCAGCTTATATACTGAGTATGATGTCATATGGTATGGAATATCCCTTTGGCCAGTTTGGGTCAGCTGTCCTGGCTATGCTCCCTCCCAGCTTCTTGTGCACCTCCTCGCTAGCAGAGTATGGGAAGCTGAAGAGTCCTTGACTTAGTACAAACACTGCTTAGCAACAACTAAAACATCGGTGTGTTATCAGCATTGTTCTCATCCTAAATCCAAAACACAGCACTATGCCCAGCTACTAGGAAGAAAATTAACTCTATCCCAGCCGAAACCAGGACACACACCTAACTAGCAAATCCTGCTAAAAAAACCAAACTAAACCAAAACCTTAAGTGACTAAGGCACTGCATTAGGAATAAGTACCATTAAGACCTTATTGTCCAAAGCCCCATGCATTCATACCTCCTTTGGGATAAAAGGCAGGTACAGGTCATCATCATTTCTGGGATAAAGCCACTTGTCCTATCCTAATATACAGGCAGAAAGGGGGGCACTAGAAGACATCTCAGGCAAATAGGAGTATTGAAAATACATTCATTAATGCTTATATGACAGTTTCATAATTAGGTGTTGGAGGATATCTAAGGACTGTGAAAGACTGTTACCATTTTTTAGTTAGATCTAATTTCTATTATCTTCTTTCTTTTGGTTAGACACCAGGTTCTAGTCCCAAAACTGTTCTGCTGAGCACTGCTATCTACTATTTTTGCTCTGTGTTTTAAATTAATCCACTTCAGCTCAGGTCTAGACTGCCACCATCAGCATTGCTACATATCCCATTAGGCAGCTACAGCAATGATTTATTATTTAATGACAGCAATGTGGCAGAAGTGCTGGCGTTATGTTTCTTAATATCTGTTAAGAGTTCAATAAAACAATCTGCTGAAGGTCTTTTTGTTTCTCTGATGTACAAAGACATTTTCTACAGATAATACAGCAGATCACACAGTAGTAAGTATGAATCTCAGTAGGAAACTTGTATGCTTTATTTCAAATCTGTCAACATTTTTCATGTATCTCCAAAGAAACTATTCATTGCACTTTCCTCCCAGAAATCCTCCAAATTAAATATGCTTAATACAGAGAATACATTCTAAAGGACTTAGAATGGAGAAAAATGCAAGTATTAATAAAGTCAGAAAAACACATTAAGTTTTTCATGCATCTCACTACATCTTCTTTCACTTCACTTCATTGATGGTTGGACTCGATGATCTTAGAGGTCTTTTCCAACCTTAATGATTCCATGATTCACATAAAACAGCATGCTAAGCTTAAGGCCATAATCCCAATGGAGGTACATAAACATTTGCGTATCAGTTTGCATTCTGTATGCAGCTCGTATACCTGTAAATGCGCCTGGGAGGCCTCTACTGTCAGTATATAGATTCATAGTTTGCAGCAGCATAAAACATATTAATCAGGTACTACAGAAATCATACTCCAATCTAGAAGCCACAGAACTAGCCATGAGGAAACACACATTTCTGTCATCCAGGCATAACTATAAAAGATGAAAGTATCATTCAGCAGTAGGGAAATTCATGATCACAGAACTTAGGACTTCACAGGAGTAAGACCTACACTCTTGAACTCATTGCCAGAAGGATTAAAGCTGACTGTCAGCTTCACTACATTCAGAACAAAATGCAAGAAAGACAGTGAAAATCAAAAACTTAAGCTCCAAATTCTACCCTTTTTAGGGCCAGCTATAGTTTTCATGCATCCCAGTCAGCCATATGAAAAGAACCCACAACAATCCCAGGAATGAGAATTTTTCTTTGAATATTCATCAGATGTTTGTCATCATAGCAAGCATCTGTGCTTTCTCTTTAAAGAAACATCTTTTTACTTACAGATATGTCTTCAAAATGTAGGGAAGTTTCCAGATACAAGTGACTTGCAATATAGTGCTGCTACTGTGTTTTGTGACTTGCAGAGTCACTAGTGTTCTGTACCTCAATTTTCCCATCTGTAAAATGAAACAAATAAAAGATACTCTGCTCAGATAGCAGAAGTGTTATTTTGTGAATAACCTGTAATTCAGAACTCTCAAACTCAGAATTCTAAACACAGCTTGAGCTCTTGGACAAGGACTGCAATCTAAATAAAAGAGCACTAGGATATTCTGATTTTTAGCAATGACCAGTCAACCCACAAATATCATAGCTACCATGCAAGTTTTGTTTAGAAAAGTAAGAGTAAAAATCCCCCTTCAGGTATAGGAGCATCATTAAAGACTACCAGCAGTTTACTGGGGAATGATGCACAATATAAATGCAGTTATATCAACTGTTTTAGTTTACTAAACAAATCCTCAAGATTTGTAGTGAATTAACCATAATATTTCTTTATTCTTCGGCTATTTTAACATAAGACTTTTTAAAGCATTTTAGTAACACGTTTCTTTCTGATTATCTATTCTGACTGCCCTATCCATTAGCTCATGCATCTTTCAAGAGGGGTATGCACTAGTCTGTATTTATATTTTACAAAATAAATTGTACTGTGACAGCTGAGACTTGGTGGGAACTGGGAGATTCTCCCTCTCACACAGGCAAGATGCTGTTGATCTCCAGCATCTTGCTTATGTGCAAGGCAGGATCTTCCAGCTTTGAGTGAGATCAGACCTCAGTGCGAGCTGGCAGCAACTGCTTCTCACAGATGCCTCTTCTCAAGATGCCACAGCTCCCAGCTATAAACTCTTGGCCCTCTGCCGACTCTGCTCTGTGCCACTCACAAGGCGCCTGCTTACATGTCATCTTTCATACCTGTGTGGTATGTTAATTATGTAGGTTGTTAATCCCCGCTTTAAGTGCTTCGCAGTGTAAATTATATTTTAAACTTAATTTCCTTGTGACAAAGCAAGTATGATTAGGAGTCTAAAGAGAAGCAGAAATCTCTGGTGTGCTCACCCTTTTACTCTAGGATTTAGCAACCCAGGCTGATCAAACCATCACAGCTCCCTCTCCTGCAACCTTCTCTCCTTTTTCAACATAATACCTTTAATTTAAAGAAGAACGATCCAGAAGAAAACACTTCATTCTCTTCCTATTCCTAATCTGTCCCAGTAACCACAATGCATTTTTTTTCTTGAGGAACCTACAGCTCTATAGGCAACACACAAATGATTTCTGGAACTCTGACAACCAGGAATTTTCAGCTAAGAGATCAGATAAAGTACAAGCTGCCAACAGCTAGGCCGTTTTTCTTTATTTGATCATCACTTTTAGCAGTAACAGCCAATTTGTCACTAAACAAATAAACTACCCATGCATTGAGTTCTGCAGTGACTGAAGCGATGTTCCTAATCCAGAAACCGGGAGTCCCCTGAACTGCAGTATTTTTTCCAGTTGAAACCCTTATTTACATACCTTTTTGTAATTATTATTTTGCACTTTACTTGACTCCTATTACATAAGGAATAGCTCACTGCAGTAGCTGGTCCATGAGTTGTTTAGCTTAATACATTGATTTGGGGTATTTCTTTCTTTCACATATACACATATAATAAATGAGAAGACTTGAGAATGATGATCTCCATTATGCTTTTTCCTATCCTGACAGGCGGCTTCTAGGCAGGTGCCTAACATCTTACAAATAATTCCTTTTCCTTTACCATTTTTAATATTTCCTCTTGCTAATTTTAATTGTTCTTCAATTAAGCACCACAGTCATGCCAGTGATCGCGAGCCCATTCTTAGTATCTGGGACTCGGACTTATTCCGTGCTTCCGTAAATAATCAGTGATACTACTTGCCATCCTGCCAACTACACCAATTTGTCGCAAATCCTGATTTAGGATGCTGCCGACTGCGCCAACGTCGCAAAAGAGTGAAATGCACCTCACTCAAAAGAGAGAAGCAGCAATATGTTTTATTGAGGTAAAACAATAATTTGACAGAGTTCAATGAATTTGATGGAATTTAACAAAGTTTAACAGGAGCTTGTCAAGGTTCAGTAAGTTTGATGGCAAGGTTCACCTTATTCATTACTGCATAGAAGAAACATACAAAGGAAAATTTAGTTAGAATGATTCACACAGAGACCGGAGATGCAAAGGGTAAGGAAGACCCTCCTGTTGAGTCATGAGGTTCAGACTGGACCCCCTTGCTTTCTAAACTCCTTATGGAACCTAGGTGCGGCTAGGTCTGATCTTAGTCTCAGTATGGAGCCTAGGTGCGGCTAGGTCTGATCTTAGTCTCAGACTTGGTCAACAGTTTATGTCTAATGGAATTATCTATACAAAGTTTATAATAATTAATATTGAGTAGCTACATGGATTAGTAATGTTTCATTAATATTAATTAATATTAATTCAGCATGCTATCACTTACTTACCAAGCATCTGTCACGTGTAAGGGATCTCTCCGCCTTGGGCAAGGAAGGATCTTTTAGTCTCAGGTAAGGAATCTCAAACCTTGAGAGGTGTCCCTGCTCAAGGGGAGAGTCACCTGGCATGCAGTCCAGCTGCAATTCACGGAGAGCTCAATTTGGACTTATCCAAAGATCTGCTGTTGGTAAAAAGTCTCTCTGCCTTGAGGAGCTGGAGGTGTCCCAGCTCAAGGGGAGATGACCGCCATGCAGCCATGCTGCCTAGCAGGGAGAGCTCAAAGAAGGCTCACTTAGGCTGTCATATTTATGGAATAAAGTGATTGGCTCATAGTCAAATTACATGTGATGGGAAAGGTATGCACGAGGCTCCTTATACCCACAAATTTCTTTGTTACTTGATAAATGAGTCTTGGAAAAGCCACCCACTATGCATGTCAATTGTATGATCGGTGTTCCAAGCTCATATGCATTGATATTCACTGGGCCACTTGGCTCCTTTTTGGGTTCTCAGAGAACAGACTGGAACAAGAGGAGTTCTTGGCCTGGCCACGGCTCAGGCCTTTACCTCCTTTGGAGCCTGTACCAAACTACTGCTAGTTTGGTTAAGAGGTCGGGTGCACAGTGGAACAAAAATATTTGAAAAGGGCCCAATCTCTTTTTTTTTTTTTGCCTTAATTTGCACTTACTTTCAGAGAGAGCATAGTATACCAGGATCTTTAAAAAAAGCATCCATCATTGTTATACAGTTTAGTGGATTCATGATGTGAAATGCAACTAAACAGCTCACGCTAAAGCTGACTCAGATGGCTTAGACATACTGAGAACAGTATTTTAAACAGTTTTACAGACTGTGATACAAACACATTTGGATATACATGAGATGTGCTTTTAAAACCTTCTGTTGGCAGCTTTCTTTTAATGGCCATCAGGTTTCTTATTCTTTCAATTTTCAATAACAACCCTTTAACTATCCAAGGCCACTTATGTTGTGCCAAATAGTTATGCAGATGAGTATGAAAGCAAAATGACAACTTTGCACAGAGAATATAACACGGAAGTTGCAATCACAAGGAATTAATGAGTATTTAAATTGCTGAAAATTATGGCTTCTAACTTAGCTTCATTAAGACAGATATGCACAAAATACATAGGCAATCTTAAGATTTCTTAAGATTTTTTTTTAATTTTCTTTAGAAATCGGTCAAAATATTTCAAGATTTCTTCAGAGCTGTCATAGACAGAAAGCTAAGCAGCACAAAGACTGAGCACTGGACAGAGTCTTCCATCTTCAGCTTATAGAGTAAGTTCAGTTCAAGTTGCTAGAATCACATGCTTGATTCAATTAAAATTTGCAAAATGCATTTAAGAAAACCCAAACTTTACATACACTGTATTTTTCATGCTTGCTCTATTTCCTGTTGATGAATAATACACATAAAAGGTAAGGTAAAGGCCTGTGATAGGAATGAAATAGCTGGGATTTCCTAGAACAGTATTGATATTTATCAAGATGGATGTCTCTATGACAAAAAATTAAAAAGGTCACCTCAACAAGGTTTCAGTAGGAACACCAAGCCGAAGAACAAGTTTCATTCTGAAGTCATGTTGACATCATTGACTCATAGTGCTGTGTGGAATAAGTACAACCTAAAGCCAAATATGCCAATGGCATTAAAGAGGTGAAGAAAAGGTGCATGTCAAAAGGCAAAGAGCAAAATAAAGTTAGAAAGAAATTGTGTTTAGAAGTGTCATATTGGGAGCTTAAAACAGAAAAAATGATAACTTAAAAAACATGAGAGTTTCCTTTTAAGAAGTACCAAATCTTGTGGTAAAGTTAGATGGTTCTTGGAATGCAATCCATAACTTTTAGTAACAGCCTTCTGCAAAGAATCACAATAAACCTTTGCTGAAGTCTTCTAAGATACCTTCATAAGATGTACAGCAACTCTGAATTCACTTAGATAAGTCATTGTACTGACTCAATTTCTAAATATACTATCAAGATTGTCTAAAAAGGTACAGAATTCTTATCTTTACAATACATCTTGATTGTATTGTCTAGTCTCTTAGCTGAGTATCTCTGAAGAAAAAAAAAAGGCAAAGGAAATTATGGTTCCCACATTAAAACTAAATAAACATCAAAATTTTCAAAGAAGCAGCAGTAGGTAATTGTTAGATGTAGTGTAATGTTGTTTGAACAGGATCTTTCAGAGGCCCACTTTGCTCACTTACCTGGCTGTATAAGGCATTATCCACTCCTTGAAAGCAAGTTAGCTATATAAATGAGAGAATCAAGCTCTGTAACCTTACTACTTTTTTCTGAATTTATAACCATACAAAGAACTCTATGTAAGTCTTGGTTCTTACTCTGAATGTTCTGAAAAACTATTACACTTTCTGGCTAGGATTAATGCATAGAAACTCTTAAAACAAATTGTGACATTCCAATAGCAAATCAGAGGTCCAGACAATGCTCTATAGTGCACTAATAGCTATCTCACAATAGCAAATAGAGATCAGATTAAAGAGTTGTAATAATTGCCTTTCAACAATGTCAAAAAGACAGCTATGAAAAATTAACATTTGCACCCAAAAAGAATGAGTGTAAGGTTAAAAAAACTGAACCGGAACTCAGTATCTCTAGACCTATTTAATACTTTTGAATATATTTCCTGTGTGACCTTGGTTAGATGATTTTATCTTTTGCTGTTTCATTTCTCTATGTCAGTTTTGGGCAGAAACTGTCTTCTTTGTGTGTGTCTGAAATTTTAAAAACTGATTAGAAACTAAGTCACACATCCAATTGAAATTAATAGGCGTTTTCTGAGGAAAAAAAAAAAATCAACCTGGAATATGCTTACAAAAACAAGAGCACACAAGCCCAAGTTTTCCTGCATTTCAGACAACTGGATAACTGCATTAGCACAGCATGATGTTCAACCTAGTGTGACTGCCTGGCTTGCATCCAACCAATTCAGAGAGCAGACCAAGGAGCCTAGATGTATTTCTAGCAACCCACATAGTTCTGAAAATCTCCATATGCACTGCTATTACAAAGGGGCTCTCCTATAACTTTGGATTTCTAGGCACCTCTAACAAAAATTACCCACACATATAATTATAAAAAATAGATATCCTTTGCTTTATCATCTCAGCTACATCACATAGTTTTGTAAATATTTTCCAAAGTTACGGGTTTTATAATTACTAAATTATTTCTCACTAAACCCGGGGTCTGTGCACTGTAATGAATCAATATAAGATCAAGTCATCTTGATGGATCACGTGACAGTAATGTGAATCTTAAGTGCATGAATAGTAGTAACACAGGAAGTCTAGGAAGATGACACTAGGGTTGAACAGGTGCAATAAAAGTTATTTATTGAATAAGCAAGCTTGTTCTTCTTTCCTCTAAGCTTTTTTCTTGAAGTTTACTTGTCAAATGCCAGCCTTTGGAACACCACGCAGGAATGACAGAATGACTTGGAATTGTTTTAGAAGGTATGGATGGTCCTTTCCTAGAGCTACCATCACTGACACTTGGAAGTTTCTGAAACCTGCGAGGAATTTAAGACCCTGTGTAATGACCTGAGACTTCTGCAATGACTTGATCTTGCAATCATTGCATCCTTAATAGTTATCACTAGCTTTCTTGGTCACTTAGCAATTCAGTGTGTGTGAAAGCATGTGTGTGGCATGGGGTGGGTGTGGGGGTGTGTATGTGTATGTGTTTGTGTGTTTCAAAGGAGAATTAGCATGCCAGTGTTATTTTCAAATAGACTTCCAGGCAAACGTCTTCCCCGTAGAGTATCATAACTGAGATGGCTACTTCCGATCCTTGTACTTAAACACACTCAAAATCCAAATATTTATGACTTGCTATTCATGAGGAAGGCCTACAGAATCACTGAAAGATGAGATGCAGAGAAACTACCGGTCTCTCCCCAGATCCTCCTTTGGGCAGATGGGAGTCTTAAAGTAAACAAACAGCAGCTTCTCAGAGCTCTTGTGGTTAGGAGAGGTTGTGGACAAAGCTTACAATGTAGAAGCAATGGCAAAATATAAAAAAAGTAAATGAAAATGATGAAACAAAGAAAATCTATATAAAGTAGCTGCTATCAGTTAAAATGGGAAAGAAATACTCTCCAACTATCCCAATATACAGTAATAGAAAAAGAAAATAGGAAGTAGAAGTATTTCTTAATACTCACTTACATGTGCTTAAATATATCATTACCTCTCTTCCCATATGAGCAACCATCTTTTCTGAACCTGCTCTGGGAGTTAGTAATACCTATTCCCAAAAAATGGATAACCAGAGCAGGAAAGTCAATAAGGAGCAGAATAGGTCACATGCTATAAAAGGGGACTGTAATGATGCTTCAATTATTAATAATTTAGTTTAGCATTCAGTTTTTAACATTTCATGAGGATTCATTGTCACATCACCCAACAAAGATGGAAGATGCAAGGCAAGAAGATAAAATGCAAAAAGAAATAGGAGGAGGAAAGAGACAGAAAATAACAATTCTTTTTATTGTTCCAGGCTTATTTAGTTGCTAAACTCAATCCATTTTAGTTTTACTCTTTATGGATCACTTAGCTGAACTTGTAACTAAAAGAGAGAACACTTTAGGAAGACAGTCCCATGACATATCTGGAAACCACTTTTTGAGTTATACAGATTGTGGATTATACAAACCACTATCTTTTTCATATGTGGAGACACTTTTTTAATGTAAGATACCTTTCCAGCTTACATGTGTTTTTATGCATGTACATGTAAGGGGCACGTACATCTCTTGTTAAAGAGATGTCATACACATATGACCGGTCATACACATATACATACTATGCCAAAGTACAACCCTGAATGTTTTCTTCTGTTGACTGAAATCAGACTCATTGCATGTAATAGCCCACACCACCAAGTACAGCAAGGTATCATACGGAAGTTAGTGTCCCCTTGCCTGCAGAGGATCAATTCTTTCTTATGTTTCTCCAGGAAATTTCCTTACACACAGCTTGTTCTTTCAGGAGTGTATAAGAACTTGAGTGGGGACACTTTTGATACTGCAGAAGAGAGCGGCAACTAAAATTCATTAAGGAAGTCTGCACAGCTTGTAAAGGCCACGCACACAATACCCCATTTTACCTCATTTACTGTGATGTAGAAGAGCCAAACAGTATCCACTAGATCAAAATTCATACAAACTAGACTCTCTGCATGCCAAATAAATATGTCATTATGGATCAATCTGTTTATAAGTAATATACCACTGAGTTTTAATAACATTTTGCGTAATTAAGTCTAGACAGATAAAGTCTAGTTCTAGTGAATATAAAGCTATATTTCAGTGGTTCCTCTAGATAATTTTGAAAATGTTAATACTAAAATTGTTTTGTAAGGCTAGCTCTCTATATGCTGCACATTTACCAGGAAGATCATCTTTCGATCTTGAGCTTCCGGTTCTTTTGACTTGATGCACCAGTAGAAATAAGTGAAACCACTTATTTATGTGAATAAACTACATAGGATTCAGCCATTAGCATTTCTAACTCTAAGTATCATTTTCAGACAAACACAACCATGGTAGAGGTTGAAAAACTACTAGAGTGCAAGATATATTTTAATAAAGATGTTAAGACTCACTCAGATGAAGAACTGAAGAATCACCCTAGCCTAAAGAAAAAAATGTATATGGTCCTACAACAGTGAATTAAAAAAAAAAAATCCCAATTATTTAAAAAAAAAAAAAAATGCAAAAGTAAGGGCTCATTATTAACAAGCTGAAGATTACTTATTAATAATTTTCCTTGCAAAGAAGAATGTTTTAAAACATATAGCTTCATTCATAAGTAGTACAATTAAAAAGTATACTAATGAATCAATGGTTTGTTGTTCTTATAGATTGGCTAAAAATTGTGGTGTTGCAGAATTACAGTTTGGAGTAGGGAAGCATCCACTGTGTGAAAACACACCAGTACTTAGCAGCTATTTGTTTATTCTCTTGTTCCTAAAGCTGCACAGGAAATTACTACCTGTCTGTGGTAACTGGCAGTTACAAGCAAAAAAAATTAAAGTAAATGTTACCTTACTAAAATGGAAGTAGGCATTTAACAAAACAAATAGAACACAACTACAGCATGTAAGTTACTAAGGATGTTGGGTTTCTTTAAGCAGAACATATAGTATAGGTGACAATGTTTCTGGTAGCTTGTGACGAATGGTACAACCACTTTAAACAGCGATAGAATATGTAATAGATGGTATACAAGTAAATACTGTAGTGGCTTCACAGTCCTGCTCTTTCACATCAACATGATTCCATAGCTGCTCAGGTTAAAAACTGTTGTGGCTTTTAAGTACTGGGCATAGAAATAATTTACATGTGGGAATCTAAAGCTGCAAAACTTTGTTACATTGCATTTGCCCTGTGCCATTTTCACAGGCACTAACACCACTGGAGGCTTGACTGTCTTCAACACTGCCAAAATTGATATACCAGACTTCAAGTAGGTTTAAATATTTATATCTAGAACTGCTATTTTCAGGCTCTGCACAGATTTAACTACATTTAGTTTTAACTCTGGTAATTTCTGTGCACACTTTAAACTCAAGTATGCCAGATGTTTAAATGCCACAGAGGATTATTATTACTTATTTAGTTATACAGATCCATTCCTTATGTATGCAGATGCCTAACAAGAAAGTAGAGAAAAGACACCTTCCAGAGGGGGTAACACCTCCTTCTGATGAGACTTGTAGCAAGAGACTTGCCAATTCCGAGTTCTCGATATGACTGACTGACTCATTTCACAAACTTCTGTCTGCATTCTCAGCAGTGAACATATAAATTAAAAATGTTCAGGTTTTCACAGACTAAACTTATGTAACCATGTTCTAAAATGTTGGCCTTCCTTCTAATGTTTGCAAAAGGAATAAAAATATTTAAGGGAACTATACTGTAAAGTGTTGGTTTTTATATAAAGGTAAAAATACAGAACTATTAGCAAAACCCCCCAAACAAGGTGATAAAACAAGAAAATGATAGCAAAAAACACTATTCATACAGCATTGAAAAGGGACCATGCACAGATTAATCACAAAGTTTAAATGTGAGTATAAACATGAACTTATTCCTATATTCCCTTGCAGAACCGCTTCACCGCCCTGCAGGTGGAAGGGGAAAGTCCTGTCACACCAGGAGAAGCGCTGGAGCTGAGTAATGCAGCCCCATCTGCCCCCCGTGTAACAACCAGCGC
>NW_008794951.1:5256837-5267857 GCF_000699145.1 Aptenodytes forsteri
GTTTGACTAGATGACCTTTAAAGGTCCCTTCCAACCCAAACTATTCTATGATTCTATGATAATAGCAAACTTAATAAACTTAGCTTGAAAAAAAAAAAAAGCCTAACATTCAAAAGAAACATGAACTTTAAGAAATGACAGGATAATGTAACAAAATGAAAAAAATAAGAAATTAAATAAAAGAAGCAGAGATCCTGAAAAACTTAATAAACTTAGCTTGAAAAAAAAAAAAAGCCTAACATTCAAAAGAAACATGAACTTTAAGAAATGACAGGATAATGTAACAAAATGAAAAAAATAAGAAATTAAATAAAAGAAGCAGAGATCCTGAACTTACTACTACTGCAGCACTTGAGTTTTTGTAACTTTGAGTTACATTTTATAGAAACCCTATGAACTAACATCACAGGGCACTACAGGCACTAGGGTTCTGAACACCCTCAAGTTAGTACCAAAGCTTGAATTCTCTGTTAGAAAAAGAACAGGTTGACCAGCCCGTTCCAGATTTATCATTTCTGCCACACAGCCCTGACTTCCTCTTTCTTTACAAATAAATGTACTCCTAATCTTGCATACTGTTACTTCTGTCATTAGTATCTGGCCAGCAACTAGACAAAAAAGTTGTCAGTCCATTGGAATGACACCATACAAGCATATATTAAACATAGAATATTTGTACCACACCGGTCAATCTAAAAGACTATCTTCTGCTTTTAGGACTTTCTCCAAATCCATGAACTGGAACCATAATAAATATTTGGAAAGAAATGATGTCTCAGCAATGCATTTCTGATCAACAGAATACTGATCCATAGCACCAAGTGACACAATTTAGCTCCACAAGAATATTGTCTTTCCAGAAATGAATTTCAACTCACAAGATCAATGCTATATTAAAATGGAAGAAAGTAACTTTGTAAGACTTTGCTTTGCTAAGCAATCACATAAATCAGGTCTGTTTGAGAAAGCCCCTTAGATGAGCAATAAAGCAATGTGCTCTTAGAAAAGGAACTAGAATTTGCTGCTAAACAAGCATTCTCTCTGTCTCTGACAAAAAGAGCCTAGATACAACGAAGAGCCAACACTATTTCACTGTTGTGAAGTTGGACTGTTTTTCGAAAGTGTAACTAGACAATGAGGACCTATTAAAAATGCCAAAAGTGTGCGCGCATGTGTGTGTGAATAGACCTTAAACTACACACTGCTTATGGGACATCATCAGTTTGGTACTCTCAGATACAGTAGATACAGGTTGCATTTATATTGGTGTTTTAGTTCAGATCAGGAACTTCTGAAGCAAATGATTGTAAGGTGTGAAACAGTCCCCAAGGGATCAGATCAGAGATAGTCTGATCCCCTACATAAAAATCCTGAGAATACCAGGTTCTCAGCACCAGCTCTGCACCCTGGTAAATTCTAATGTAGACACAGGCATGAAGAATCAGTCTAGCAAATGAAGAAAACCAGGAAAAAAATATGTGGAAAAATAGTGTTCTAGAGTTTTGTTAATAGCACTTCAAATCTGCAACTCTTAGCAAATAGATGACAGCTACAACTGTGCAGATATTAAAATCAAGAACAATCTTTTCACCAGCAATGACAGACTTAGGAGCAGTACAATTCGTAATTATTTCATTATTTGATGCTTACTGTCATTTCTAAGTCATATTTTTATATGGCAAAATGAACCTGCCTGCCTGATGAACCTTCTTTTATGTTCAGTTAGGCTGTGATAAGTCTCCAAGACAAGTGTTCTAGGACAGAGTTCTAATCTCACTATGATTCCTGCATTAACTCCAACAAAAATGGTTTTTATTTATTCTAAAAGTCATTAAAAAACAGAATCATGCTCCAAATAGAAGACTGCAAAAACTTGTCATAATATCAACTTTTCTTTAGACACCATCACATACAGAGATAATAATAATCCCATCACCCTTTTTATTATGTGAAAATTCTCAAATAACCTGTAGGACTGGGCAGTGGGTATCATGTTGCCTTTCAGCTTAAGCTCTACTGTCAATAAAACACTAACTGCAAAAGATTCAGAACTCCTCTTTATCCAAAACATCTGCTCCTATTTTGCTGTCAGATATCTCAGAAGACATAAGGCTTCTTCCACCTATAACAAAACTATGGGCTAGGACTAGCTTTTCTCTTTTTTCCTCATCATTAAATCTCTGTTGCCCTCTATTCCAAAGAATAACTGGTATGCTTTCTTGATGTTGAATATGAATACAAAACACGTACCTAATGATCATACAATGTAGTCCTCCCATAAAAAGTTAATTATGTGGCTTTTCAGACCATCAGATTAAATTCTTTTTGCTTAATCTTAGCATGCTTGAGAAGCAGGACTTCCATTTACCCCACAAGTATTTGTACTTAGGGGCTAAAGAAACAATGCATGAGGTGCAGAAGAATTGGTAGTACTGGCAGTAAAGCAGGACTAGGATTGGAGCTGGGAGTAGGAAACTGAGTTAGATCTAAATGAAGCTTGTAGTAACATGAAGCTCTATACAGAAAACAGTAGTTCTTTGTTACCCAAATAAGCACAAGTGTGCCATAGTCTATTGCATTGCACAAAGTGTCAGTGTCCTCCCTCCCTTTAATGCAAAGGAATTAAATTATCTACATGAGATACTTCCAAGTTGATTTTCAAGTAAATAATAGTTCATACTACTAAAATAATTTGTTGTCCATTTTCTAATAATTATTATTTCTGACCTAGTATGGAAACAGTGTTGTCTCCGAGAAACAGTACAAGTGGTTTAAAAGCAGGGCGACCAAGTAGTGTTTGAAAATGGGTTTGCATCGCTCAGCAGATACATCTGTAGTTGCAAGTACTCGCTCTGAAGTCTACAGGAGCTGTTCTGTGGGTCATGGTGCCACCTAGGGGAAAGCTGGAAAAGACTGAGAAACGTAGGTACTGAGAAGACAGCAACAATAAATGAACAAAACTCAAAATTTGGGCCAGCTCACCTAATTATAAGAAATGAAGAATGCATATTAAACTTCGAAGAGGAAAAAAAAAAGTCTCTTATTTAAAAGCTCAGCTGTGTGTTGAGCTCTATTTTCGTGATAGGATACAAGGATACAAGGTATTTTATAGAGTTTTATTTACAATGAAGGGGATATAAGCCTTCAATTCAAAACTACTTTGATAATTAAGATGTGTTCAGATTTTGAACAAAATCAGCCTATATTTTATTTTAATTTCTGCTTGCTGATGTATTAGAAATGAGGTTCATTTGGCATCTTGATTAATGATTAAAATAAAATATGGAGTACTCCAGTGTACATTTAGATTAACACTGTAGAAATAACTGATAGTATACTGCTTTATCTTTGACAGTATGCCTAAGAAAAGGTAACACTTCATCTAAGTAGACATGCATGATGAAAATACACTGTATTTGCTAATGGGGACAATAGGGAAGTGGAAATCAAGACACCTGACAATTAAGAGAGCATTTAAGTCCAATATATATGAAAAATTCCTGAAAACAAAAGAAAATGCAGAGAAAGTATGAGATGGTGTACTTTAAAATATGACCTAAAAATTCAATACATACATATAAGGAAAAAAACACATATAAAAACAACCACCACAAACAGAAAAAATGGTTATTACTGCAGTGAAACCCACAAAACTCACTAAAGTAATATACACACATGTGCTTATTAGAAAGAGCAAGTCAGAAGTTAACTATCTATTTTTGAGAAAGTATGAGATGGTGTACTTTAAAATATGACCTAAAAATTCAATACATACATATAAGGAAAAAAACACATATAAAAACAACCACCACAAACAGAAAAAATGGTTATTACTGCAGTGAAACCCACAAAACTCACTAAAGTAATATACACACATGTGCTTATTAGAAAGAGCAAGTCAGAAGTTAACTATCTATTTTTAAATCTTATGTAGAATGCTAAAAACAGTTCTAACCATCGCACAGCAAAAATCAGTTCTAGATTTGGCTTTTATACATTTTTCTAATCATCATGATCATAAACATGCACATCAAGTCTATACAGGCATCTATATGCACATCTGTTTTATAAGTTTCCATTTTATCGCAAATATTTTTAGACAGTAAAATAGAAAAACAACCTGTATCAGCTAGAAGCAACATCTTTCCTAAATTATTTAATAACGTCCTTCCCAGTAATATAACAACCCATTTATTGGTGCCTTCTCTAACACAGCCTTTATTGACACCAATATTCCAAAACCAAACCAAACCAACCAACCAAACAAAAAATCACCCAAACAAAAAAAAACTCCCACCAAAAAACCCCAACCAAAAAAGCCAAGAAGAAACAGAACTGGACTGACCCCTGATGTGGAGGCACATCTCTCAGAGAAGATAGCGTTTGCTAGTTTGAATTCAGAGAGGAAAACTGCATGTTCCATTTTTATTAGTGTTTTATCAATAGCCAGAAAGTAATGTTTTAGTTACAAAAGAACATACATGACCAGTTTGAAAATGCATTTGCTTCTGCACATGAATTCTTTTTCTTGTAGTTCTTGCCAGGAATATCTTTTGTGATTAATTCAAAATGGTGAGGCAATTCATTTTCTCCTCTTTCTTTAAGTGTCTCCTGATGAGACAAAATCCAAAGGTACTTAGCCAAACACAGCAGAAATTGTCGAATTCCTAAGCATTGTAAGTGTCATATAAGGCAGATGTTACTAAGGAAACAAAGGAAGTCATTCATATTTTAGCTGCCACAGGTAGTGCAAACTTTCCATCTATTAGAAATAGCTCTAAATGATCTTTCAAAACTTCCAGTAACACCTTGCATCTGAAAACAGATTAAAAACTGAAATAATTATAAAGCTGGATCGGCAGCATCAATCAGATGAAGTAAGGATACCTACTCCCTTTATAGCAGGAGTGCAGAAAAAAGTTTTCAGCATTTTAGAGGGTGTGAACCCTGGTTGTGGACACATGGCCATACAAAGGTGTTGATCAGTCTTATCTTTAAAAATGTTTTATGCAGCCACATACTGCATTCAGAGTTGCCTGAGAATTGGACATAACAATCAGCAGGGGAAGGAGAGCTCATTACTACGAGCTCTCCTTCCCCTGCAGATTACCTCAGCATGAAGCCACGTATCTCAACCAAAAAAAGATTGCTATGGAGAGCTACACAAGATGTTTCTAAATCAGCTAGCTTGGTGTTCAGCCTATAGTTACAACCTTCTTTTAACCTTCAGAAAAGCAGGAGTACCAGGATGGCCTCTGAATATTAGCAACCTTAAAGTTTAGAAATAAATCACTAAGCAGATAAAACTCACCTGCAGACCTGGCCTGTCCCATGCTCACACAACTGATGCCCAGTTCAAACACATGGAAAATTCAGCAGCAAGACCTGATGTAAAAGGGACAAGGCAGGACATTGCACATGGTGGTGGTGGTGGTGGAGTTAGGGGTGTCTAGCACATTGTATAGTACTGAGAAGAACCTTTCATTCAAAAAAAAGTGCACAGAGTGGTACCTTATATACATATTTAGCTGCTTTAAATAACACAGAAAAATAAGCATAGCTGCAGGAAGCAAAGACATTTGCCTATCAGAAATCTTTGGGCCCCACTTACATAAGGGCTCCAAATTATAACATCAGTGTTTGGAAAACTTTTTAATCAGAACGTAATATTCTGGAGAGAAATAACAATGTTTGCCTCCTTGTCCCAGACAAGTAAGAAAATCAGGCATTTGTGGCAGCTTTTAAGGACTAAGGGTGCCATAAAGTCAGAGACTGGAATGCAACATGAGTATCACCGAAATGATGTTCTAAGTACACAGAGACTCACCTAGGTATTACATATGTCCTATTTTTTTCTGAGATAAATTATCATCCAGTCAAAAAGCCCAGTAATTTGCAATGAAATGGCTGAAAAAACCCTCATCTACGATGGAAACTTCGGAGTTCAACTCCCATGTTAATAAGAATAAGATCCCTGGTGCTACTTTGCATCACATCTAGTCAGTCTGAGCACATGTGAGCTGCTGGCTCCTTCTTCCGCTGCAGACCTTGCAAAGCTATATAAGCAGTGTGCGCAGCTTCTGGTGTGTCCTCAGTAGGAATGTGACTAAACACATGTCCCTTTGCCAAAAATTCATATGTGTATACTCCAAAAAAGTTAAGGTCTCCCATAGCCAAAGGAAGATCTGAAAAGAGTTTTTGAAGTTTCCACCTAGGCTGCAACTATGTGACTAGAAGTTGTTTTAAATGTTAATTTGTCTGACCCCAGAAATGGATCCTTCTTAAATCTCTCTCTCACAATTCATCTTTGTCCAGCTTACATGTTTCCAGATCACCCAAAGCACTTTCTAAAAAGATGCGCATACAGGTATTTTCTGAAGCCATTTATTCTGTCCTTATTCAAGTGTTTTAAGTGAGAAGGCACACAACTGCTTGAACAGAAGAAAGCAAACAGAAAAATACACCTAGCTCAGTCAAAGCACATTAGATTTATTTTTAATTTCTGGCAATGTGCCGGAAAGTTTCCTTGCACTCTTTGTCCAGTAAGTGTATTTGTTCTGTACAAAAGAAACAATGCTTTTTAATTTGCTTTATGGAGCTAATTCTAAGTCAAGGCTTTCTTACATCACAGCAACACGCTTGATTTTCAAATGACACTACCTCCGTTAATATTGATAAACAAAGGACAAAGTTTTCCAGTGAATTTTTTTCTGTACAGAAACCGTGATACGGAGAAGAAGTTACATTCATTAAACCAGAAAAAACTTCTAGTATATTAGCTACTACATACCACTATACAGTTACTATGACATACCATTACGAAAGGCAGTATGTTTGACTGCAAACAAATACTAGAGGCTGATGCTCACACTCTACCTTATGCTTTCATGTTGGGTATTTCAAAAAGAACAGTGCATATGTTCTTATAGAAAAGATCTGTTGCATACACAAGATCTGTTATGAAAACATACTGAAACCTGCATAAGAGAAAACTTAGTATGTATGCATTTTATTCTTGAATAGCACTCTGAAATACAATGGCATTTTTACCAAGCTATCCATGCTGAAATACCTCATTAAAATATTTCTCAGACACAGGAAAACTCTGCTGTAAGTAACCAACAAACTATGACTACTGATTATTTAGAATGCCAAATCTTTTGACAAGGATAGCAGTGTCAGCGATGTGTTACAAACCAGAAATGTACACTACTCACGGGGGGTGGGGGAGCGGGGTTTAAAAGAAAAAAAAAAGTTAAAAAAAAAAAAAAAAAAAAGGGAACCACAGATTCACATTTTCAGAGAATTGTTCAGAAAACACAGTGTTGCAATAAATCTGGAAATAAGAGAATAATCTAAAGAAACTGGAGACATGTTTACTAAAACACTTAAGACAGTCATCATTTCTCACAATGTATGCAAAGAAATATAGAACAACATGGTAAAATGTAGAGTATTTTAGTTCATCCAAAAATTAGAAGTTCTTTATTTGGGTATAAGAATAATATGAAGCTAGTTTTCCAGCATGTACTGAGGCTTCGTAAACTACAATATTAGAATGAGAGACAGTGTAAAATTAAGGGAAAGGGGGCAAAATGTAGAAGGTTGGTAGAAGTCCTTAAGATGGAATTGCTCCCAAAAGAATACAGAATAGCAGCATCACACTTCACACTGTTTGATGTTCTAGATGCAGGAAAATGCAATGGATGTTCATATGTCAACGTATCCCAGCTTCTCATGAATGTCAATTATTAAATAGTGACCACTCAATACAAATAATTGTATTGCATTGTATTGTATTTCATGGGTTATTAACAGCTGAAATGTCAGTTTTGACCTCTAATATCCTGGAACAAACTGCACCGTATCTTTACCCACTTCTGAAATGAACTGTATCTGGTCAAGTACCTTGACCTGATTTTGACCCAAGATATCCCAGCACCTATCGCTGTGTAAAATCATGTAAAATCAGCTACTAAGCGAATCTGACAAGAAACACAGCAATGCTTGCCTATCTAGATGAGATCAGACCTGAGTCCTTATAAATGATGTACTAGGCATTGTTTTAGCTCCACAGAAAACAGTAACACATTCTGTAATTGGAATTACGCAGTCTTTATTCCATCAAAATTAAAATTAGGGATATGCTAAGGAAAGCTAATTTAGAGACACTGAAATGAAGCATACTTTACAGAAGTATAGACCAAACTTGCAGAATTTCCTGTTGTTGAGATTATCATCATGTGAGGTACTGTGCCAAGATTAGATAATTTGGGATTGGTGTTAGCATGTGAAAGCCATGGTGACCAAAAAACAATTGCGTGCATCTAAGATGTCAAGCATAAACTGATGATCTGCTAAGATCAGAATGAATTTTCTTTTTCATATTCACTGCTGTATACTTCAAATCATTATCTTATATCCTTTGGAAACCTACTAAAGTCAGTTTACCACTCATCACGCAAAAGGCTGAACACATACACAGAATTTGATAATTTCAGGGCCTTATTTAGGTGCTCCTATAAATTGTTTTTAAGTCTTCCAGTGAATGTCACAATATATCGGACGAGGTTTCTACAAACCAAGTAAGCTAGTTTTCTGACAGGAGATTTTCAACATAATATTTATTCACCGTTGGTAGTAGCACACAAGTCTTGTGTCTTGTGCTATTTACATTTTATTTAGAACTGTTACACTTGAGATTTTAAGTACCTTGGAGATTTTTGCTTAAATCAAGGGAAAAAAAAAACATATTTTATTTGTGTGATAAAACACGATACAAATCCTGCTATAAATTATATGAGCATAAAACAAAGCTAACACTTACTTATACAACATGAAAAAATTTTGGCCTATATTTTCTCCAAAATAAGTAACCCTCACATAAAGTGTAATTATGCAGTGGAAAAATACCAAAAGCAAATACCAAAAAAAGCATGAAAGCTCATTACATACTTGCAACTCTAAACAGATTCAACAGGTTCTTCAACTAACCATGCACATCTAGTAAGATGGAAATAGCTTAAAGCCAAAGAACATCTAAAATAATAACCCTGTAAAAACTGCAATGACCTTAAATTCACGTCATCTATTAATTTCTCTTGTTATTATGGCATTGCATAAAGGACTGAAATGACTCCATCTGGAACATTTCGAACAAGATATTGGAAATATCCAGGGGGAAAAAGGATAAAGAGAACAGTAGGAATTTCAGAAAATGCTAATAAGAAAAAATAGGTCTCAACAGTTAAAGTCTATCAGCCATAAAATACTTTAGAATACACAACATTCACTGAAGGTATATTTGAAGTATACACCAAAAACAGCTATCATAAAAGCTATCTGAAGTGCTTATCATCAGAAAAGAATCATCTAACCATGCTGTCCAGTGCAGTTACAGAATACTAAGGTAACAGGCAAAGTTTTACCTATAAATACCTGTTATTCACAAAGTCATAGACCTGGACAAAAAAAATCTCTTTAATCTTACCATCTGCTGTATGATGTTCCTCTGCCTTTCTTAAGTAAAGGAAAAGCCCATCTCTCTCTCTCAGTGGCATTCTGGCAGATCACTTTTCTCGTTCCACCTCTGAGTTCCTGCAATTGTTAAAATAATTTTGAGATTTCTCATGGTTTAAAAATGTCATTCAATAGAGCATAGGAGAAATTCTGAGTCACTGAAACCAGTATTCAAAAAATCAGGATTTGATATTGGTGATCGCTTTCCTTCCCCTTTGTCAATATTACTGATTTTTCTCTTCCATCTCTCCCAGTTTTCCTCCTTTGTTCTCTTGCCTGTCTATCCTTACTTCTACTGCAAACTCATTCCTTTTTGTGAATGTTCTCTCCTCCTTTCTCTCCTCCCTGCTTTCTTTCTCTATGATGCCGCATGCATGGAAAAACTCCCCAAATACTTCTCATATTTATAACCCTCAACTGATAGATGTTGCTCTACAGGAAAGATGACTCTCCTGTGATTTCTATTTCCATACAGATGCATCTGCATTTTTTATCTTCTATACCTGCAGAAATTCAGGCAGGATCTCAACTGTTCAACTTGCTGCATCAGTAACCATTTTCACAGCCTCTCACTATTCAGCATTAGGGTCTGCCTTAATAAGGTCACTTTATTTGTCTCTGTTGGAAATGAACTCTGTTAAAACACGTGTTCACCAACATAAAATATGTATTGGTTATCCCATTGAAACTGAACAAATATGGTGGGTCCATACGTCTATTTTAACCCTCTTCTTTTCCAAATTATCCTTTATTGTGAGGTCTCTGATTTTTATTGTGTTCACTAGACCTTCACATATTGCTCCCTGTTGCAAGGGATAGCCTACCAGGGATCACAACAAGACTAGCACAGCTAAAACCTCTGTTGTCAAACAGTAACTGTGTTGTTCAAAATATTTGTATTAGAAAGGTAAGACATTGATGCAAAACATACATTTCAAATGGCAACAGTATACAAATGAGATTCTCCTCAACGAGTAGGGTTGAGTGAAAACACTTTGGGAAATTCTGTCCAAAATGAGCTATTGGCCGAAGAAAGCTGGGAGGTAAGAGACCACCGACTTTTTATGTGCCAAATGGCTTTTAGTTACTTCCAGAGGCGCAAGGCCCCCTGCACACCCCTCCAGCTGTGGACACAAGTGCCCTGCTCCAGCAGGGAAGGACACTACCGAGAGCTTCTGCTGCCATTTCACTCCCAGGGGGCTTTGATGATGAGCACCGGCAGAAAGTCCATCACCAGAGCCAAGGCCCACAGGCAGTCCCAGCAGCAGACGGCCCTGTGGCGCAGCCAGGGGACACTCCAGCTCCCTTCTCCCCTCAGCAACCACCAAAACACACCCCGGGCACCACGCTCCTCTGGAAAGCCTTCGCCAGGCCTTAACCGCCACCCTCACCTCCCGGCGGGAAGCTGGGTGTGAGACAGCCGCCCTTTTCGCGGGGAAACCAACAAAAATAAAGGGAAAACACGTGTGGCCAGGTGCCGGCCTCGCTCCTCCGCCAGCGC
>NW_008794951.1:5268419-5278646 GCF_000699145.1 Aptenodytes forsteri
AGCCCAGGGCGGCCTGGGCCCGGAGCGCGGCGGGCGGGCGGCCTTTGCAAACAGGGGCCCCGCGGCATGGACCATCCGCCCCCCCGGGGGGCAGCGCGCAGCTCGCTTTAGCGCAGCGTCCTGATCGTCAGGGCAGCTGCCCAGGCAGATCTATTAGTTTGTCGTGGTCACAGGCACGTTTGTAAAGACTAATCTCGGGGTGTCTGTTTGTTTATAGGAAATAAACGGGTTCTGGGACAAGGAAAATGAAATTTGGTTGCCTTTCCTTCCGACAACCCTATGCAGGATTAGTTTTAAACAAAGTCAAAACAGTAGAGACTCGCTGGCGTCCTTTGCTAGCAGACTACAAGAACTGCACCATTGCTATTCATATAGCTGTTAAGGACTGGGAAGATGAAACATGGAGAGCAATTCTTTTGAATAGGTTTGGTATGACACCAAAACAAGTGCAAGATTTGTTGGATAAAGGGGAAAAATTTGGCAGAGGAGTTATTGCAGGTAAGCAACCTTGGATTATATTTTCCAAGCAAGCTTTCAATCCATTAACTTGCTTCAGTCCAATACACATCTGCTTTATACAGTTACGCTCATTATAACATTGCTTTAACACTTACTTTGAAGGAGTGGTGCCTGAGTTGTGACTGGGGGGCCATTTTGATTCCTTATCACTGTAAGCTGAGGTCCGCCAGGGAAGTTGTAAATAAAATTTATTCTTTTTCATTGTGTTGGAAATGTGAAGTATCTTTGACCTTTAGGATAAAGAATTTTAGTCAGGCCTCAGTTTTTAAAATACACTCACTCTACTAAAAACTTAAGGCTACAACTCTAAAGTCTGTACAAGAAATAAAATTGATTTGTGCTAACTTGTCACACAGTAAGATAGTAAAAAGTGGGTTGCATATTATTTTGTTGCATGATAATAAATGTCAATTCCACACGTTTTTTGCATTTTGAGCTTAGGAACTTGCTGAAACCATTTTATAGTACTTGTAGTCAAGTGAAGTCATGACATTGCAGTGCTTTGCATGTCACATTAAGAGTATTACATAAATCCTATTTCAGTTCTACAAATGCTCCATCGCTCTTGTTATTTGGGCAGTGTAGAAGTTTGTTTCTGTAACACAAAGTTAGGATGCAGTGGTGTTTCTTTGCTTATATTGTGCTGAAATACAACGTATGTTGCTGCACTGTATACTTACAAAGTTTTTATCCAGCACTCATTTTTGCACTCTTTTCTTGTAGGTGTCTTTTGTTACACCATCTATCTTGCATTCTCATTTGAGTATTTTTAGCTATTCCTGCACAACAAATTACTTCTATCACATACACTGAAAAACTTGTCGTTCTACAGTGCTGAAAATTTTTAGGTACTATATAACATACAGATTTGTAACCTTGACATAAATTGCACACTAAATTGTAGAGTAGGTATCAAAGCTTCTTTGATCTTTATTTTAATGTTTTTAATCATTAAGCAATATAGAAATTCCCTTTCGTGACATTAAAAGGGTTCCAGAGAGCAGGAATTTCCATATAGTTTAATGATTTTAAAATGTTAATAGAATAGTGTCCTGGTAGGAGCAGAGAGTGTTTTATTTTTAGTGAAGCTGTTTCAAGGCCAAATGTAGCTCAGGAGTTTTGGTAGCAGCTGCATCTCCTTAGATGCAGGCTTTTTTTAACAGAATTCCAGATCAGAGTTGTGAATGTTGTAACTGCATGCTTCACCTGTTCTTCACTGACCTAAGTTCAGTCACATAGGCCATCTTCTGCAGTGAATGACACTGTTTTGAGGGGTGCGTGCTTCATACTGTGTTCTTCTGGTGACAAATCAGCTGTTTTGTACATCCTCTGGGAGGCTTACTTTTGGAAAACTTTTCTCTAGGAAATCAAATAACCAACTAATTTTATGTTTTAATTTTATAATATAGGATTAATTGACATTGGAGAGACATCACTATATCCAGAAAACTTGCCTCCTGAAAAGATTCTGGAGCTGGAAAACAAAGCTGTCCTCAGTAATCTAGAACAGAAATACTTGACTGTTGTTTCAAATCCAAGATGGCTCCTGGAACCAATTCCTGCCAGAGGGGGAAAAGGTGTGTGGCAGGTGGACATCCCCGAAGAATTGATCCCTTCAGAAGCATAGGTGTTGGCCCTCACTGTTATTTTTCGTGCCTAAATGCAAACTTGTAATTCACAAGTCAGCATCTTGAATATCAGTGAGTTGTTTAGGACTCCCTTCCAAAACTAATTGTTTGAAATAGCAAATACAATTGAAGAACTGCTCTTTTGAGGCAAAAGAAGATACAATTTTTATGACCATTACTGGAAATTATTAATGGTTTACTAGATTTTGCCTATATATGTGATTTATTTTTTTAAAGACATGGTTGAGGTATTGTGTGCCAGTTTAAAACGTGAGTAAATACAACCATATTATGATGCCTGCAACCTCTGATGATATGAGGAAGAGAGAGTTTGTAGGACCCTTCAGAATGGTGTTTGAAAGCAGGCTGCCATCATTAATATGACATCCGTCTCACAGCCCACTCCTAACCTTACATTTGTGGGATCATTGAGAAAGCAAGCATCTGAGATAAGGCCAGTCCTAGGGGCTTCTCAAACAGAGGCAGAGATTTGCTGGACAAAGTTTCTGTGCGTGGTGTGTGTTATGTGCTGCAAATGTAAAACTTCCAGAAAGGACCAGATTTTCCTCATTCACAGGTTAGGTATATTAGACGTGCATATGATGGGGGGAGCAGTCTACAGTATACAGCTCTCTGACACAACAGCCTGTGTTGAAAGGCCTTTATCGGAAAGAAGGTGCTTGTACAAAATTAAGTGAGTATTATAATATTTTTCTGTCATTTAAGATGAAAAATATTAGTAAGCTTTGAAAATCCAATATTGAATTAAAGACAAATGTGAAGAGTAACAAATAGAAGTCACTAATTTTGGCACTTCCAGAGTTTTTCAAAATTCACACCCTGCATTACAATGGAAATCCTTTTGACTTTCTGGAGCAAAGCCCAAGGCCAGGCACAGGCATGGCTATAAAGAGAGGACAGGACAACTGGCAAAGGCTTTGTATTCAGGTAGTTTATTGGAACACTTAGGAGACTATTCCCTTGGACTATTCAGCTTCTAAAAGAACTGTGGAAGGTACCTAGCGTGCCCTGGGTTGGGGTCCAAGGCCATTGCCTGCAGGTCCGCTGTTTGGACCACAAGTGCAAGTCGGGCAGTGGCAATACGGTGGAGTTTGGCCCTGCGGTGGCCTTGGCATAGACAGAGCAGCAGCTGCTGCCAGCACAGCTGGAGAGGTGGGAGGTGCCAGCCCTGGCGGAAAGTGACTGTGGGGCACAGCCGGCACGGCGCGTCCAGAAGCAGCACCCTCGACGCCAGCCGGGTCTGACTCGGGTAGCTGCCTTGGCACGTCGCTTGGCAGGTGCGGTCTTCCTGGCTGCAGAGGTGTGCATGTTCTCCCTTGGACCTGCTGTGAACAGACCGCTCTCCTCCTCGGAAGTGGTTTCCCACGCAAGCTCAACATCTGGTTTTCTTTTCTGGCGGCGTGCATGCCAATCCGTGTCCGGTGAAAATCCTACTGGTGTTCGATTTTTTGGACCAAACCTTTGCTTATACTTCATTAGCAGATGCGGAAAATGTCTTCGAAAATTTGGGTTGTAGAAGTGGTGAAACTAAAAAATGCAAAGGAAAAGAGTTGCCGCCACCTTGAGACTGGAAACCACAAAGATACAAGAACTAAGAATTTTAATTGCAACAGAGAAATGTGGATATTAAAAAGGACTATCGGGGGCGTTCTAAACCTGAAGTTTAGGCTGAATAAAATGGTGCGATACAGTCCTGTTAATAGTAACCAGTGTTGTGGTTTTACCACTTGGTAGCAGAGAAGCGCAGGATTTTCAAAAGCATACCAACTGATTTAGAAACCCAAATACCATTACTTTTCAGCAACTTTGGCGTGGAATGGACAAGTACGTAACTATATGATGCTGCCATGTACCTTCTCAGCCTCCAGCAAATGCCACAAGAAAACTGCAGATCTGGTACAGCAAGACACATAGCAAACACAAAAAAAAAAAAATCCCAATACGATGAGAATATCTTTTCATTTTATGTGTTCAAAGTAGTTGGAAATAACCAATGTGTATTTTTGCATATTTTATCAGCATTTCTACTACTCAGAAATGCTACCTCAAAAACTCCTGAACATGAGCCGAGAAACAAAATGACAATCAGAACATTTGCTACCGTCCTCATCTCCTATGTAGTAAAGGCTTATTTAATTGGAACAGAAATCTGTCCCACTAGAATATTCTGAGAGTTAGTTTGCATGTAGAGGACCCAACATACCTCCCTAGCTTTCTTCTGCTAGCAAGTCATTGTGTGAGCCCGATTTTGGAAAATCCCACAGCTTTCTGGTGAATCCGAACAGATGGAGGTGATGAATGAAGTTTTTCATGCTCTCACTTTCAAAAATTCTCAGACGTCCTCTCCTTGCTAGTACTTCCTCTTCGAACAATTCTTCATGAATCACTACACACTTTCATTGTCACCCCACCAAATGGACTCAAACCGATCACTTTCAACAGTGTCCCAAAGCTTCTTCAAAAAGCTGAGGCATGTAGAGGCATCGCCTTTGCTCGAGCTCTCCTCAGATGAATTCAGATGCTCTCTTTTTGACCAGGGTTGCTTAGTCGAAGTTTGTAAAGACCTTTCCTTCTATTGGAGGTCCAAAGGCAGCATCACTAGCTGCTCTTCTGTCACATGCTGGACAGAGAGAAGTCGAGCCTGAAGAATCAACTCCCTTGGCCAGAACAGAATCACATGAAGTTTCCAATGAGGAAAGCTCCATTTTCAATTATTTTTTCTCAGTTTGAGTAAATTTTTCAGCTGATCCCTAGCAGTTAGGCTGTCCTGTCAGACAGCCAGCTGAAAGGAAGTGACCAACTGACTGAGAATCCCAAGTGAAAATGCTCAAACACCCATGCTGCGCTGCTGTGACATCACAGAGCAGCATCCCTTTCCTAGTGACATGAACCAGCAGTGGCAAGTGTTGCTTTTCATTTACAGATTTTTTTTTTTTTACTCGAGCCAAAAAGTAAATAAAACTGCACTGACATTTTAAGTGTAGTGATAGGACAGTGCTGTGTTGGGTTTCAGCCAGTAGCTGGTCCACAGGGAAGAAGAGAGAGGTCTGCAGCACTAGGAATGAAAGCACCACATCTGTGAAGTTTTTCAGGTGTGCACCTTTCACACATGCAGAAATGTCCGTACACTCTTTGCTTGTCTCATTGCCGTGCTAACACGAAGGAAACATGATCCACGGTATTTAAGCTACCTAAACTGTGAATTCACCTAAGCATGAAGAGCAGCTGCAAGGATGTGGCAGTATCCAACATCTGTTGTTATACTAAACCTATACTGGAGTATAGGTTTCAAAGAGTAAATTTCTCTAAAGCTCCTGAAGTCCAAGACAATCTGTCGAAGGAGGTCTTTCTTCAAACAAGAAAATGCTATACCAACACTGATGAGTTCCTATCTTGAAAAGTTTAATCATTTACACCAACACAAAGTTGGTAATGAAGACCAAGCTATGATATTTATACCAGCTAACTGACAGCTGTAAAACCTACAACTAATGTTTCTGGCATAGACTGCATGCACAACAAGAGGGAACAGCTTATTAAACAGCCGGTCTAATGGAAGAATGGTGTACATGCTGCTCAAAGAAGAATTAACACATGAAACTAGAAAAGCAACAAAAGCAACACTTAACTCCCAAGCTAGTGCAAAAGTTGAAATACTTACATGAAAATTTACATAGCTAACTCAAAACATCATGTAAGTTGCTATACATTCTACTTCCCCCCAAAAAAGCTTTCCAGTCTTGCCTGAGAAGTGCAACACTCCTGTGCCTCTGCGGTTAAGACAATGATTGTGGCTGAACAGAAAAAGAAGTAAAGAGGTACTATACTAAGACATCCCCAAAGCATTTAAAACAGACATGGAAATCAAGTGTATATTTAGGACCTAAAAGACACCTGGAATAGCATAGGCATTTCATACAGGGTTTTTAAAAAAATACTTTTAGATAATACTTACACTGTACATGACAAGACTTTTAAACAATATATTACACTGCTAAAATGTTCATATAAATACTATACAGGCAAGTGTGCAACCAACCCGTTAGGAAGGTTCACAAGTTACACCACCACGTATCTCTGGAAAATGAATCAGATTATCTTCAAGATCTGATTTGTGTAATCCAAGCCACTGATTCAGCAATACCTATTTTAAAGTAATTGGGACAAGGCATGAGATGAAATACATTTATCTTCTGATTCCCAGTTCAGGTTTAATATGCTACTGTGATCTTAATCTGGCATATCAATGTTTAATTTGGGAGGTGGAATCACGTATTTTCCAGGACTCTGTGTAATGACCACGCCAGTCTTTTTTCGAAACATTGGTGCAATTTTTGGTGGCTCGGGCAGTGGTGTTTCTTCTGTTTCCTCATTATCTTCATGATGAAGATCATATGAAATATTTCCATATTCTCGTAAGAATGGGAAAATTTCAAGCAGGAACTGGCAAAAGTCTTTGCGAATTCCAAACCACCCTAAAAAAAAAATCATTTCCCATTACTGCAGAGCAGAACGAAAATGTAATTAAGTAAGCAGACTATGCAATCTCATTTAAGTTCTCTTATATTGTTCATATGCAAACAATCAAAATTTGTTAGTGCTGCTTCTCAGTGTGTTACTTACACCTATCATATAATAACATTACAGTTCAGATTATATACACACAGATATACATACAGAATATATACATGCATTTGCATGCCTCTGCATGTCTGTACATACATGTCTGTGTGTGTATATCCATACGTACAAATTACAGCTATACTACCACAGCAAGAATCCATTTCATTTCACATGTTAAGCAGTGTCAGGTCACATCAGTACACAAAGAACACAAAAGACTCTGCATCTCAATCAAAGCAATCAGTGTCACATGGGAAGACATTCATGCCAACTTTTGTTTGATACATATAGGTTACAATACCAGAGGGAATGTGATGGCATAGGCAGACACAGATTAGTAAATGTATCTATTCAGTATTCCCCAAATACTTTTGTTGTTAGCCAAATATGCTGTGATGCCAGGAGTATCTCATCCTTGGTATTACCTGCACTAGATTAGAAAACAGTACACATTCTGTGTTTGTCATGTATTTTGCTATATGCAAAGACTTTGAAAGAGAGCATTTAAGTAAGCAGCACTCGTAATTCAGCAGATGGCACTCCTCTATTAACCAATACCAAAGGTCAGTGTTAAAAGGAACAGCCTGCCCACATTAAGTCTTTCCACTGAACGAAAGCAAGGTATTAAGCATTTGCCAGGGAAGATCCCATACAACCCATTTTTTTGCACAGATTATACTTCATGGCCAACTGGTGTATTCCGCTTAGCACTTTAACAGTGGATTTTCATGCAAGTCTTCTGAGGCTCACTTCAGATGAATAGTCTTTTTTAAAAAGTTACATAAATATTTATTAACCCTACAGAAGAAAAAACGGACATGTGGCTTTCCAAAAGACTAATTTGGCCATAAATTATCGAGGGCATGCATTTTAAAAAAACCCACGAGTAACAACTTTCCATACAATAACAATATAAAAGTAAACTAAATGTATGGAGGTAAGCTTAGTCATGACTGAAGAAAGAAAGTCTCAATATATTTCACAATCAGACCAAAAATGAAGTGAATTTATATAACAAACATCACAGCTGGTTCCCTTCCACTCTGAAAAATCCTAACAAATTTTATTGCCTTGTGAAAAAGGAAGATGAACTGCAACATGGATGGGAAGAGCTACTTACCTGCACTGGTTCAGTAACATTACATGGCTGAAAGTGCAAATGCTCCTTTCAGCAGTGCTAGTTGTGGTGGGGATAAAAGCCTAGTAAATCTACACTGGCCACTCAGGCAACTGAAGTTAAAATTAAGCAGCACAGAGCACTACTTGGCCAAAGAGGAAAGAGAATACTAGTTCAGGCTACTAGGACAAATGCTAATTAAAAATGGTAGGTGCTACACGATTTTCAGAACACAGAGCAGAAAGATCCAGTCACGTCCTGTGAGAATGAAACCCATGGAAATAAGGAAGGATAAAAGGCTAAGTTACAATTAAAATCCCATTGAGATTTCAAGTTGAGTCCAAGCAGCAGCCATGCTCTTACAGGAAAAAAAAAAAGCAAGAGACACTATAAACACTGAAAACTTACTAAAATCGCCTGAAAACAATAACAGACACATCTGAATTCTTTCATGAGAGAATAAACACAAAAAAGCCTGTTTTGAAAATACAAAACTTAATGAAATACATTTAAGCCTTGCATTTCAAGCTGTTTCTATGATTTTTTAAATACTTACAGTGATTTCCTCCTTTTTGTCCAAATGTTGTTGCCATTAAAGTTATCAGTGAAAGCCAGAGAGGAACAAATATGGGTATAAAAGAAAAAGAATTATGCCCATCCAGTCTGTGTACTAGTAAGATCTAAATGGCAAAAAAAAATACAATGTCAGTTTAATTGCAATACCCACTTCCAAGCTTCTTAAAACATATGCTGATCTCAGATCTTTAACTTCACACATCCGTGAAGAAAAACAGCATCCACAGAAGACAGTAGCATGTAGTTACAGTTCCAATGTGATGCATATTTTACTCAAAAAAACTTTAAAGAAACATAGAATTCTTGGTTTTCTTTCATATTTGCTGTTAATATTTTATTCTGAAACAAAAAGCAGTACTTTCATTTTAGTAAGTTCAAAAAGAGACACAGCAACATTCATCACTCACTGAAAAAAGAACAAGATATATAAAACTCGCTATGCTTTTTCCTACCTCAAATGTGAGCAGTGGAACTACAATGGTCATCCAGCTGACAGCCATTGTTATGTGCGTCCTCCTTTGCTCAGCAATCACATCCATAGAGCGCAAGAATAGAACAGACCATACAATGTAATAGAGCACTACTAGACACAGAAAGGACATCAAGATCCACAGTGGAACACAAACAACCTGAAAGAAAAATAAATTAACTGCTTTCCCCCCCACAACAGTGATACATTTTTATCAGTTTGATTTGTTTCAGGTGTGGGTTTTTTAAATAAAGCGAGTCTACATATTAAGTCTAGACAAGAAAAAGAAATTTAAGTGTAATGCTCTTTAACTAATATAATCTCTAACAGAAAAGCTTCACAATCACATGCACTGTTATGAGCCGTATCAGCTCTTTGGGATTCCTCAGTTAGCTCTGTAAACCCCATCAAGCTGAAACAATTTAAAGTTAAGTCAATGTAGTTCAACTTTAATAAGTCTTCTGTGATTTTATGCGGGCTCAAACAGTATTTGAAATAGATCTGAGCAAGTATTTTCTACACTGGACACCTTACTCAAAATAGTTTCTAAATTAGAACCTTTTCCTAGTTTTTTGGAAAATAGAAAGGACAGTCATAATCATGCCAGATCATCAGTTTTATGATAGTTTACAAAAACTGTTAAACCCTATGACCTGACCCAAAGGGACCAGGGGTGGAAATTACAACAGAAATACCTTTAAATTGTTTTTGATTTGAGTTGCACATTATGGGAATTACTGTAGCAGGAACCCCTTGTTGCTAGCCAGGCTAGGAGCAAGGGGAGGAGTTCATTGCAATGTTAAACCCCATAACCTGGCCCAAAGGGACCAGGGGTAGAGACTGTAATGGATATACCTTTACATTGTTGTAACCCATGATTTGAGTTGGATGTTATAGGAATTACTATAGCAGGAACCACCCGAACAAGTGGAGGACAAGCCTTACAAGAAGCAGTGCAAGTGCAGCAGTGACCCGACCTGAGTTGGCTTTGGCGCCCGGTAACTCCACACAACACACCACCTCTCCTGGCCTGAGTGACCACCATCACAGATGGAGCCCAAAGTCACGGACTAAATGAACTCAATGGACATTTCATGGACATTTCTGGACATTTTACAGACATTCCACAAGGGTGGTCCATAGACTAAGGGAATGATATCTGTGTGTTATATCAAAGGATGGAAAGCAGGGTGGGTGGTTAATGAGGTTGTACTGGAAAATATGGGACTTGAGCATGACGTAGATGGTATAGAATAAGGGGTGGATACTGTCCT
>NW_008794951.1:5279027-5285799 GCF_000699145.1 Aptenodytes forsteri
CGGGGGGGGAGTGAGCGAGCGGCTGGGTGGTGCTTAGTTGCTGGCTGGGGTTAAACCACAACACCCAGAAACAGACAGAGCGCTTTTGTATTCTAAAGGCACTCGGGACAGGAGATCTCAGCAGTTTTGACAGTGACCACTTGCACAATAAGTAGATTTACATGCATGGTAACACAACAAATAAAGCTAGTTATTTACCACACCATATTTACCAACACATTCCCTAACTCACCAATCATTTTCATGGGTAGTTTAGTGTTCCCACTGGAAACTTTTGGTTAGGATTTCTCTTTCAACAACTAATCAGAGATTAATTGCAGTTGATGGCATGTCCCTCTCCCCTGAAGGATGAAATGCCCAAAGAACAGCTGCTGCTTCCCATGACCACTGAATGAAATGCCAGACCTTCAGTGAAGGATTGCTAAGCGAGCAAAATTTTGATCATGGATTCTGATTATACATTAACTGTTCCCTATAGTAAATATCTTTATGAAATTCAACATTTAAACAAGGATAAGAAGAAAACACTTGTTACATACAAGCCACGGCCATCTGATGATCTCATCTAGTCTGAGTGCAATAAATATGAACTGTAGAATATTGACTGAACACAAGATTTCCAGCTAGAAAAAGAAAACACATTAGTTAACTCTTAGCATGATAAAGCTACTTCCAAGATTTCCAAAGAATCTGTCACAGGAGTTTTCTGACTCCATGCTTATCACTGCAATATGGAACATCATTTGCATATACATTAGATATTACTAAGCATCCCTAAATTTGGGAGACTGTGATCCCAATAAAGTAACTGTAGAGGCAGCTGTCTCCTGAGGAAAGACCTTCCTGGTATTTAAAAAAATAAAATAAAAGCACTACCTGCAACACTTATTAGAGTGATTAGAGAAATAAGAAAAGCCAAACTAATCAGACTGAGAAAAGCAAAGCATGGGAAAACAACTTCAACAGTTTTCTTCAGATAAGAAATACTGCTAGAATTAAATCAACAAGTAGTAAAAAGTCCTTCAGTTTAAAATGAGCAAAATTTATCTTTAAAGATATCATTTAGTAGTTGCAGTAATGTAAAGATGAAAGTTACAAGGGTTTAACTACCAATAGTCCAGTTTAAAAGTCTCAGCTCTATCTGGGGGGAAAAAGAAATACACAGAATAGTGGAGGATGACATGCAAGTTCAATCATTTACTGTGTAATTGAGAGATATTTTGAATGACACTAAAGACAATACAGAAAAGCAATACTTCTCATTAAAAGTGTTAATGAGAGCTTTTTGCGTGTCCCACTTGCCACTATGAGAACTAACCCTAAATTATACTTAAAAAAAAGAAAATCAAGTTTGTGTCTAGCTCGAACAAAGTAAAACAATGAAACACCATCAGACTTGGCAAGATTCTGTTTCTAAAGCTTATGGGCAACCCTACACAGGTAGGAATTTCAAAGATCAAACAGAGAATTATTATCTGAAAAGACTAACTGAAGCTCCTGAGTGTAAGATGGAAACATTTTCCATTTAAAAAAAAAAAACATGTAGGGGTGTAAGGCATCTTTGAAATGTAATATTTTTCAGAAGGCAGACACTACATGCTACTTTTCACTAACAAACATGATTGTCTGCTATGATCTCCTGGATAAATGCCTTTGAAATTCACAGTACAGGGAGTCAAAAATCCAACAGGCAGCAGGCACTTGCCTACTTCAGAGACGGCACTGAAGTCTTTGCTGTTCAAGTACAGGTTACTTTAAAAAGACTGGAAAACTAAATTTGAAATAATTTTGTACCACTGGCTTTCTCAAAAGAATAAACCACCAAAAGACCCCCACACCCAAGCAAGCAACCTGAAAACTGCAAGAGCAAAGAGAGAAAAATAAAATCGGAGGATCAATTGCTATAAATAATTTTTAGAATCAAGTTAAGATTTGAGCTATATATGGCAAGTGAATGTATATTTGGAGTGGCTAGGCTCACAATTTAATGAATTCAATATGCCTTAAATAAATGGTGCTTTATTGACTGTAAAAATAGCGTAACACATAAAAGAAAGCTTTTTCTGAGCCCACCATGATATATAGACAAAACCCCACTATGTACTTACTGATCACCTAATCAGTTTCAGGATAGGAACAAGCAGACAAGATATTGTCAGATTAAATAATTACAAAAATAGTAGATTAACAACTACTTCAATTACTCATGCCAAAAAATTAATATCCTGGATTAAAGACAGGCCCCTCTTATGTTTCTAGCAAATGAAAGGGAAATAATGAAATCTTCGCAGAGTAAAAAGAAAGTACAACAGCACTAAGTGAGGATGACAAAATCATTAAGAAAATGAGTTGACAGTTCAACTGCATAACTTTTCTTTGACACAGCTGTTGCCTTTTAGGGGTGAGTGGATTCCATTTTTTTCTGCCAGTACTTAGCAGCTGTGCAGTCATCTGTAAATCAATGGGTAATCAAGCATCATCCAGTAGAAGGCAAGTACTTCTACAATTTTACTTTTAGGAATGGTTAACTGTGAATAGAACTCTGCAAATTCTATTTGCAATATTTTTAAATCAACAATTTAAGGTATCAGTTTACCAGCCATCCTAACAATCACTTACCAAAAATGTTTCCCTCTCTAGTTATAAACTCGGCTTATGCTAATAGTAGAGAAATATTCCCTTGAAATGAAAAAACCTGAAAAAACTGCACCTCATCTAAAAATCAGATTTTTAATTGTCATGGGGTAGTTTGAGGATATAGCCAAAAAAAGATCCTTAAAAAAAAATCAATAAGAATTCTAAATTTATTGCAAAATGCCACAACCGTGGGAAGATCTTGAGAATCCTTGTGAAGTTCTTCCAATACCAAAAGGAGTGAGAGAGGAAAGAAGATAGAGGCAGAAAATAAAAACCTATGTCTTATGCTTACCATCCGCGTTCCCAAATTAAGATTAAGCACACAGTGCTTACAGGGATAGTAAGAAATTTTGAACCCTGATTATCTAGGGCTCTGGAAGTTCCATTCTGCATAGGGACAGTGCTTACTATCAGTGGAATTTTCTTCAGTAATTTCCATTTAAGTGCCTAGTATTAGTCCATATTGCAGAGTTTGTGGTGAGTTCTTTTAACACACAATAATAAAAAAGCAGGTTTAAAACACGCTGCAATTTGGTAGTTGAAAAAAAACAGGAAAAGATTAGAAAAAATTGTATTATTCCCGATCCTGATTTTTCACTCTAGCAGGTCAGTGCAAACAATTAAGTCAACTGATGCAGTCATCCATATCACGCTTTACTGAGAGATGAACTGTAACCGAATTGATATAGAGTCTTGCATTGCCACAAATTTTACACATAACAAATAAAGCATTACCTCCAGAGACCTGTCATGTCGGAATCCCCACACACAAGCTGCAACTGACACTGGCGATACAAAGAATAATGGCATGAAGACCAGAAGCCAGAAATGGGTTCCTCTTTCGATCCTGTCACACACGAGAACTTCAAACATCAGCAGTAGCAGGTGGATGCCCACTGCGATTAACATAGCTTTGAACTCCACACAGGTTTCTCCTTCTGCTCTAAAGAGAGGATAAGGAAGCATTCAGTTCACTTGTCAATAAGAAAGCACACTATCCTGCAAACATCCCAAGACGTTTCGTTTACAATTGTTAAGTTTCAGATATTAACGTGTTTTTAATAAATGTATGCATTATGCCCAAATAGCCACTATTAAACTACTCTGCCGATGACGCAACAGGATTTCTTGCCCATAAAGCTGCACATTTAAAGTATTTTACTCAAAGGGGGCAGTGGGATTTTTACATCTGTACATTTCAGGAAACTGATTTAGAAAATAATCCAATCAAATATAGTGTATTCCTAGTACATATGAAGATACATATTTCTATATGGGTTATACTAAAGCAAAGAATTCCCAACGTTCTAACAGAAAAGCGCAAAAAGTCACTCCATGAGAAGTTTTAGCTTCCCAAAGACAATATTGTTGAAGCCCGTGATAAACTATTGCAACTGGGATTAAGACATCCATAGCCGCATAAAGCTGTTTGCGTACACTATTGGTTATGATAATTATTTTAAATATGTTGAAAACAAACCTTCTGGATGTTATATCTTATGTTGTTAAAAAAATATTTATGAATTTGATTCAGTATGGAAAACACATTATGTTCCCTCTGTTTTGCAAAATAAACATCCTCAACTTACCGATACTGTGGGTTTCGGGCCCATACTCCTGTTCCCACTGAGGCACCAACAATCACCATTAACTTCCATAGCCATATTGGAGCAAATACAGCCCAGTAACTCCATTGAATTTTGTCATCCAGACGGAGAGAGAGCAACACAGAAAAAAGCAGCAGGCAGGCATAAATAAGAAATTTGCTATTAAACAAACAAAAAAGCCAGAGTCAGAAATTAAGGTGGGCAACTTAACATGAACTTTGTGGAGAACAAGAAAAACAGCCATAGGGGAAATTTAATCAGGACACTTCCTAACAGAAAACGTGTGTCAAAATTCTTTGCAAAGAATCAAATCAGTTATTTGCAAAATTCTTTGCAAAGAATCAAATCAGTTCTGAAGAGTCAAATATTTCATCATAAATGTAGCATATGTCATCTCTTTCACTTATAAAACCATTGCTTCAAGGGAACACATCAAAAGCATTCTTGCATGACAAACTTAATGAATGGACATCTATAAATAGTTCCCTCCCACAAGGATTCAGTCAGGAGGTGTATTATTAGAGGCTCAGAAATATACCAGTTGTACATGTTTTTAGAGAATGTGTTCTTCCATACAAATCAAATGAGATAGTTAAAAATAATGTGGATAAAATTATATAAATTATGTAACGTAATTTTGAACGTCAAAAACTAAAGATTAAAAACTATTACATATTGTAATAAGGCAGACTCCAGAGATGATTTTTTTTTTTTAATTTTTACATTCAGTTAAAAAAAGCAACGTTATAGGAAAAAACAAAAAAGCATTAAACTTTGTTAAAAGTTACTGATTATAGAGTGAAGTTTCTAACTGGAATACCGAGGATGGTGATTACAAGTTTAAAATAGTTATGTTGATATATTTTTATAAACTACTCAACCTAAGAATGAATAAATGTATCCCAAATACGTGAGAGCAGTGGCACAGCAATTGCTTCTACCACCAAAAACCAGACAAAATAATTACATAGTACACGATTTCCTCACACTACAGGAAGGGAAAAAGTCACCCACCCATTCACCAGAAGATCACAGACTGCTTTATAAAACACGTAATTAGGCTTCAACACCACTTCAGTGAAGTAATTATATGTATTTTAAAACATGGATAACCTAAGGAACAGAGTAAATACTTGCTACAGAGTAAAGCACCAATAGTCAGGAATACTACCCCTTACTCCAACAGCACAACTCCAACTACCCACTTTCACTCTCGTCAAATAATAAAACATTTATTAGAGCAGCATGGCCTCGTTTAGATATCAAGCTGCTTTGTCTCTATTCAGAACAAGTGTCTTAGCTGCCCCTTAATAAGAAAAAGCAGGTTTTTTGTGTCAGCATCTCCTCACATGCGTGATGAAACCTCAGGGTAGGATGATACAAAACAACAGTCACTCTTCACAACAATGAAGAGATCCCTCAGCTTCCTAGGCTATTCATACTTTTCCAACATTCAGTATTTGTGTAATTTGTACTTTCCCCGGCTCCTCAATAAATACAGAAGTAAAATGCCATGTGGTAAAATACCAGTGCTTCCTGAGTGTTCCAGTAAACATCAAAACAGTCAAGATTAAGTTATCTACACAAGTGCAACATTCAGCTTGCTCATTCATCATTTAGATGGCAACCAAATAAGCTGCAAGCATTGCTTAGCAATAACAAAACTTCATAAGCTTCCGCAACATCTGTTCCCACTTTTCCATTACTTCCAACCACACGTATTTAAATTGTTTATTTCAACCTCTCTGCAACAATGCATTTCCTGAAGCATTGGTTACCCTTCTGTTTGTCTAAACAACTGACTGAACACAGCTTTTTGTAATTGCAATCATGTAAGGCCTCTTTCACAAGCAAGATTTTTCCAGGACACTCAGTATTTTGCATCACTTGTGCCGCGCTGCACAAGTTACTTACAGGCCTTTATTCTGTGGTCGTAAAATACCTGGTAAGAGCAAGACCAGTAAAATTCACCTCATTCTCTCAGCTTCTTTAAAAGTTAGGTGTATCTGTACTTGCTTGACAAGACAGCAGAAGCCCAAGTTGTAGTGACTACTGTTAATTTTAAAAGAGCCCAGAGTAAAGAATCACCATCAGCAGTTCTCCACGTCTAGACTAGGGTCGTTAAGTGCGATGCCTTCACACCTGCAAAAAATGAGCCTTTACCAATCGCTAAATGCCGCTGTCAGAGCACAGGGCAACCTTGCTTTCCAGTATAAAGCTTTATACCCCAAAGCATCAAGTCGAAAAATTCAAAAACCAGAATGAGATTTGGAGTAATTTGAGAAAGTTACATAATAAAACAAAAAAGATGATTGCAATTTGGCCTGGAGGCCAGCAGACGGATGCCCGCGCTTACAGCCACCCTGATCAAGAGCCAGCCGAGGGGAGCACGTACCGACACCCACGGGCCTTGGGAAGGAAACCGGCCAGGAACAGCGTGTTCGAAACGCCCCCCCGGGCCGCCCGTACCGGAGCGCTTCCACCTGCCGTGGAAGAGCCACCTGCAGCTGAGCTCCGCTGACACGCTC
>NW_008794951.1:5286892-5298777 GCF_000699145.1 Aptenodytes forsteri
GGAGCGCCCCGCGGTGGTCGGGAGTGCGGTGGCCTTTGGGGCGTGTGGCGATGTATGTTTGGTATTTAGGGAACAGCTCTACTAAAAGTTGCCGTAACCCGGTGCTCACCGAGAAACAGTTCAAATACGTTCTAAAAAAAACAGTTAACGTTGTTTTGGGGAATTAGTATGGCCTTTTTCGGCTTACGTTTAAAAAGGTTTTTGATGGACTAGCACAATTCTGCAGCCTTTACTGGAAAAAAAAAACCCACACAACCTGTCGGACTGCATGGTAAAGAATGGTGTTTCTACCCAGTTCCTTTGTAGACTTAAATTTGTGTTTCGGAAGGCCTGGGAGTGCTAACGGGCTGCTCATTCAGACTGGCAAGAGGCTTGCTGCAGAGACACATGAAGGAACAGCCTCTTCCTGCAACCCTGGTGTCACGTCAGCAATGTTTATCTCAGGTTGTGTTACTTCCTTTTAAATTTATGACCGTTTCAGAAGTTAAGCACTGAGCTTGGTTATTTTAAAAACGTGGGCTTGGATAATCTCCAATGAATCTGTTCAAAATGTCGTGTGTGTTACCTGTTCATTTGTGGTTTATGTCACACTTGAGTAAGCTTATGCTGTCTTGTATGTGTTAACAGAAATCCTCATCAGGCATTCTTCAAACTATCAGTGAAGCCAAGCCCAGAGGATCTAGAGGCAGATTTTGTGATTCTGCCACTTAGTTTCTGCTGCAATTTGTGACGTGGCTGTTGTCATATTGTTTTTATAGCATGAAATCACACATTATTTGGACACATCATGAGTGTCTGGTTGTCTTCAGGGACCTTCTCATTAACTAGTAATGGTATCTGGCCATCATTGGATTGAGCAGGCTAATCTTACATTAAAATGAAATAGGAACAAATGCTGCTGGAAGGGAAGATACCAGGGAAAGTAAGAGTTAACACAAGGAGACCGAAGAAGTTGTTTTGGACTTGGGTATGCTACCCACTGTGGGCTTAGCTCCTTCTAGGTGGTAGAAGCAGAGATAGCAATGGACAAGGCTTGGAAAAATTTTCTTCTTTGTAGTTGCATTAGAATAACACCTAGGGATGTGCCCCTCTGAAACCACCCTTTTTATGGCTGGTTTTCCTTTGTATACTCCTATTGGAAACATTCACCTTACTCTATTTGTTTAAATGTCCAGCTGATTTTTTAGGGCACTAATATGTAATGCTTGTTTACACTTATCTCCAGAAGAATTACTAGGAAATCTCAAAGTGTTATTTTAAAGGTGGAAAAAAATTAGGTTAACTTGTTTATTCAGCATTACACAGCAAGCTGCCCGAAGAACTAAAAGCAGTCTTCGTGTGTTATTCAGCTTTGGCCTTGGACTGTACACGTGCCCAATGGAATACAAAAGTAACATGGAAAAGGAGGCAGTTTTCCTGCCAGCATTCTTTTAAACTACATTATTATTGGTAATCCCTCTTCCGTGGACATGATTTGAAGAGCTTAGTTCTGGTTTATTATTGTGGAAACTGCCTGTACAATACGTTTCCTTATTACTCTAGATATGAATCAATGTGTACAGTAAGAAAAAAAGCAAAAAAGTAAGGGAAAAAAGTCCATTCTAAAAAGGCTGAGAACTGCTTTCATTGCATATTCTGGAACTGATCACATCAGCCTTTTAACTGTCCTTGCATTGGGACGAATGTTGAAAATTGTGCAGATAGTGATTAAATGCTGCAAAAGTGATTAAATGCTCAGAAAAAATTGTCATAAGGAGTTGAGTGTATTTCAGACACTGAGATCACTTAATTATGTTACGTACGTACCTTCTTGGAGACAAAATATAAGGTACTAAAAGACTCTTCAGCCAAGCTAAAGGCATAACAAGAATTAAGGCTGAGGACTTCAGCTAAACAAATACTGGTTAGAGAGGAGAGAGCTGGGGTTTCTTTTGTCTTTTTTGTTTTTTAAGTGAAAGTAATTAGCTGTTGGAACAAATGACCCTGAGAAACAGGAGATTTTTCATTTTTAAATGAAGACTGGGTGCCTCTCTGGAAGATTTATGCTAATCAAACTCAAGTCAATGAGCTTGACTGTAACAAGGGTTATGAAATTATATAGCAGATCAGGACAGATTATATGATGACTCTATATCGGGGTAGATTATCTGATGACTCTTTCTGAACTGAAAGTCCCTATAGCTCCTTACTAATCAAGATTACATTGCAAGTGAAATGCTAATAAAAGAAAAAATCAATCATATCTTAAGCTCTAGCTTCTGCAGAAAGATGAAAAAAGGACTGAAAAGTAAGCGTTCTAAGTCTTCATCCAGTGCTAACAGGACTGGTAATTTATAACAGCTAAGAAGCTAGGCTTATGTGCAATGTGATTTTTTTAAATGCCATAGCCACTTGTAGCCCTTGGCAGTATTCATTAGCTAATGCGATCTACTCAAAGATGTGATTCATATGGAGATATTCACTGGCAAATTGTAGATAAAATTTTAACTCCATTGGCAACAGCACAAACAGCTGACAGACTTCCACACCAGGAGCTTTCTGCACAATACATTCAACTCTGATAAGGCGAGGATATGTCAAAGGCTACAAGAAAGGAAGGACATGCCAGCACAAGTACTGGCAGTGGGGAGAGGGTGTGTGAGGAGATTGGTAAGAAATCAGGATGAGAGAGAAGCATGAAAACATAATGGAAGAAAAGAGAAGGAAAGGAAAGGATGAGGGCTAGGCAGTCTCCAGAGACTAATAAGATGAAAAGTGCCCATATGATAGGACCTGTGGCAGGGCAGCACACAAGCTTCTAAGGAACCAAAGAATTACCAGGCTTAAAAAATTGGAAACTGGAACCTTGTTTTTCATTCTGCTTTTTCAAAAGTTGAGCCTTACTAGTTTGGAAAAAGGGAACAATTATGCATAATATATTTATCCAAGATAAAATACATGTACTGCAATGCATAAAGAAGCTACTAGACAAGACAGTACCTGTAAGCATTATCCTCAGCCAGATGCAATCATAAAACAAAGTCAAAATAATATTAACAAAGAATTATCTTAACTTGAGAACTGTTAATAATTCAGAAGGCTAATAAAGCAGCATGCCATTTCTAAGAATATTCATGAAGGTCTGTAGGAGTAAATCAAGAAAGATTTCTTCTGCAGTTACAATGTTTGGCTGACTGCCCAGGCAGCAAAATAGTTCCTACAAGGGACAAAGAACTAGGAAAGAAATCCCAAGTTACAGAAGACATGATAGAGATGAAGCTAAAAAAAAAAAAGGAGGCAACTAGACAGAAAGAAAACAGTTCTTTGCTGTTGGACCCAACCTGCGGGTGCCACAGCTGAGAAAACCTCCACTCACTTTATCTGCTTTTTCCCCCAAAGAAATATATAGCAAATTTAGTCCCCTGTAAGATAGTAGACTTTTCCCCCTTTTCTCCTCTGGAGGAAAAGTTAAGATCTGGCTGCTTAGCAGCTGCTGTTGGATCTGACAAACATGCTGGGTCACATTTTTCTGCCTGTAAAATACCTTATTCTCCCTGCAAGCAACAAAGCCGTGCTGTGCAGGGGGGATGCAGCGGGCACAGAAAAGGTGGTGGAAAGAAGGACTTTGCAGGCAGGGCTGGGATTGAATGAGGGCCCCAGAGGGTCCTCTGGAAAGAGGGTCCACGCATGCAGCTGTGCCTCCCACTGTGTCCCAGCTTCCCGCCCTCACCTGGGGACATAGCCCGTGGTGTCCCTGGTGGCAAAGGCCGTCTTCCTTGCACTCCTGAACAGTGCATCCTGCTCATCCTCTATGAGATCCTCTGTTATGTTTGTAGGGGTAGGGACAATGACTGTGAGTGCAAGCGAGCTGTGCTGGGAGGCTGGAGCCAGCAGCAAGCCCAGGGCTGACAGGTACTGGGTGCCAGGGGGTGTGTGTTTGTGTGCACGTGTGTGTGCGTACCCAGGGAAATCACTGTCTCACACTGCCTGGTCTTGCAGCTGGTGACCCTTAGTGAGTGGTGTTTCTACTCAGAGCCAAATTAAATGGTTTTGTTTCCTTCTGCCTGACTGGTAAGTTTCTTTAAGTGGCTTTTAACTTGCTCAGATGGCTGTTGTTTTTTTTTAAAGACATTTTATGTGCGTCTGGGAAGTTTTATACAGTATGGTAACTTCCATTTGCAGGACTGCTATGGGATTTCAGACCCAAGAGAGACAGAGCAAAGTAGTTTGAGATGCGGCTAGTGCAGGATACATGTTCATTTTGGTTGTGCCTTGTAAAATGAAAACCAAAATGACATGGTATGCAGACAGAAGACTCTGATGTCACCTCCATCCAGCAGTTCACCTTCAGGTAGATCTAATAGCATAGAAATGAAAATTATTTGTTTTCCTGATCTCAGCAATTAATCCACATTCCTTCACAATGTGATCCAAAAATTTATAGTGCTGCAAGAAAACAGCTGATATTTTATAGTAAAAGCTCTGTATTAGAGTAGGTAATGAGAAAACAACAGTAATACCTTTGACCCCTAGATAAGTCAAACAATCTGCCTTTCAATTCTAACTTGATTCCTTTGAGATTTAGGATGATCTGTTTGCCCTTTTTCTGGCTCATAGGAGATACGATAGTAAAAGAGAGATATTTTTGTATTAATTGTTATATCCTAATTTTTTACCCCTTAAAATTGGATGTTGAAGGTGTGACTTTCAAATAACCTGAAACTGTTACTGTGTCATTAGCCATGATTAAATTCCTGTTAAATGTGTGGTTAAGCTCAGGTGACATACTTTTTTACTGTTACTTCAGGAAAGCTAGGGCTAAATTTTTGGCTTGAAGTCAAGTAACTGGCAATGGGGATTTTAGGGGCTTTCTTAGATCTTTTGGTGGTCTCAGGTTTCTTGATTGCTATGGCTAGATACTAGTGAGAATGATGTTCAGGAGAGTTGGGCAGCAAAAAACCCCAAGGTGTTTATAAGATTTCTCTTGAGTTTACATTTTATGGTGATTTAAGGGTGGGAGGAAGAATATGGGGACGGGTTAAAAGAAGCAGCAAGTCATCTGCTTTCTGTTAAAACTTCCTGTCTACTGCTGGTTGGGACTTGAACACTAGGAATTAAACTGAATCCCCTGAGATAGTTTATGTTGGAGACCAAACAGACATTTAGTTTTCATTCTATTTATCTAGTTCCTCAAATTAGTTCAAAAAGTCATATATAGTGTCTATTTCATAGTCACTGCCATTACTGCTTTCATAAGCCATCTACTTGTATTCTTATTCTGCTTAAAAAACATAAACCAGGAGGTTCCCTATCCTTCACTGTTAAGTGAAGGAAAAAAAAGGTGAATCAGCCTTCTAATTTGTCAAGCTTGCTTTTCTGTTGACAGTCAGCCTTGACTCCTTTCTAACATACCTAATAATTCATGTGTCCTGTTTGCTTTACAGACTTCTCAAAGTGTCACTGGTAGATGACTGGAATACAGGAACATTTAAAGGGAGGACAGCAGTTCAGTCATAATTGACTTACATGGCTGACAGCATAGCCATGAACTGTTTCTAGGATCATCTTTCATGGTCTATGACAGAACATCAGATTGTTTACAAAAACAAATCTCCAGGTTTGAAAATCCCCATTTGAATTTCTGATGATTTTACACTAGGCCTTACTGTTAACATTTATTCACAGAACAAACAGAGATTGACCAGTAGTTGACAAAGAAGAGATTGCTCAATCTATTATAAAATCTTTAGACCAGCCTGTAATTTTGCACAGTTAAAACCAGTAATGATCTAATATCTACACAGATGTTATTGTCATCGGCATTACACGCAGCTGCTTAGTTTTGAAATTAGGGCCTTCAGTTTCAATCAAGATTTCAATAATTTCTGTAAGAATATTGTTTTGTGTCTTATTTGGGAAGTTAGTTTAAGGGCAAAGGCTTTAAATCATTCTGTTTGCATCTGCCTATTGGATGTTGTGCCCCTAAATGAATATCCTCCAGCCTGAAACCTGTTTGTAGAGTTTTAGTAGTTCAGCAAGTTGCTGTTTATATTAATGCCAACTAGGATTGTGATGTGAAGCAAATTATACTACTAAACCACTATGAATTTCATAAGCTGTTCTGCCAGTGGGATGCTAGAAAATGCATTGTTGTGCAGCTATTTGGCCAAAGCAGGATTTGACACAATGTTTTGACATCACCTGCAAAAGACGGTTTAATTATATATACTCTACTTTTCCATCTTAAACTGTTCAGCTAGTTTCACTCATTACTTGTCTTCCTGTTGAGAGGAAGCTCATTTAAACAAGTCATGTTCTATGCCCCTTTTCTTATGCAATCTTTTTCCTGCCTCGCCACAGCTTCAAAGTTATTAATTTTTTATGATGCTCTATGCCTGAGCTTTCTGCCACTCCTTTCCCTTCCACTGTGTTTAGGAGCTATTGAAATAAAGCTGGAAAAGAAGGCATTGGAGCTTTGCTCTATAAATAAATCCTATCAATCTCCTAATTTATCAGAGTTGATCCTTTCCTTCAAGGCCTTCTTAATTCCATTAGGCTTTGATGGTGGATCAGATCACACATATTACCCTGGCAAAATTAATATAATGTTCTGTTCTTAAAACCCATGCATAGTATCCAGCACAAAACAGGACTTTTATTTGCAGTTGTTTAACTTTCAACCCTATCGAGCTATCAGGCTACTTGGACCAGCTGAACCCATTTAAGGAAGTTCCATAAATTTCTCAGTGGAGATATGATTCTGAGAAAAGGAGGAAGTGACCTCTTCAGGAAGACACTAACTGAGAGATATTTAGTGCCAAGAGACACAGGCTGTTTAAGAGTGCACCAGCCAAACAGAAAACTGAATAAACTAGATTTTTGCTATCGTGCACAGGGAGATGTTGGAGATGCTATCAGCCTTAAAACAGAACAACCTGCAAGTCTCCTAGGCCCTCCTCTCATACCAAATCAGTGCCGTGGGTGCCATAGCTAATGTAACTGCCAGCGTCATGAGTGTTTAGAATTACGGATACTTTCAGTGACATCTCAACTGTCATTGGAGCAGCATGGTTTTCTCTTCTTGTGTTTCTAACTTTTGGCATAACTCCTGTGCCAGATAATTTGTCAGGTCTCTACAGCACTGGAGATTTCAGTACATAGTGACCAACAAACTGCCCTCACAGTAGCTTTGTGCTTTATGGTGATTGAAGTGGGAGCCCAATATGGCTCTTATGAAAATCGGTGGTGGTGGTATCCTTACTGACTCAAATGAAGTCAAAGTGAGGTCTGTTTTGTATTAACTGGAGGACACAGGTCAACCTGACCCAGGCTTAGGTTTCTTTAGTTTGACCAGTGTGCTATATTCATCAAGTATTTTAGGTAACGTTTTCTTCATTAATTAAAAGCAAACAGATCCAGGAACTAGTGAGATTTGATTTTTGCTTCCTTTAATGGCTTTTTCAAACACTGTCACTATGTGACTTCTTCATTGATATTCCTGTCACATCCCTTGGAGAGTTTTGGTTTTTTAATTGCTATTGAACTTTGTCTGTTCAAGTTAGCACAGTGCTGATTTTCATATTTTCTTTCAGCTCACACTTTGTTCTTGTTTAATTGCCAAAAGTAATAGTCATCCAAATTCTAAACACAGCTAACCAAAGTGCAGATTTTCTGCCCTGCAGTAGTTTATTCTATGACTAGAATTTATGAAATAGGTTTTTTAAATAGCAAAGCATCACATTTCTTTGCTATTTTTAAAATTTTTCATGTTTATCATTACCAAAAAAGGTATCTGCAGCAGAAATGTCCTTATATAAATTGAAAAGAGAACATTTAATTTGCAGTATTATTAAATAAGAAATTGTAAGAATTTACAATTGGGAAAAAATGCATTAAGTAGTTTACGTAATAGAAATGTAGAATCTCTTTGGTTTACCTTTAAATGTTGCATTTAATTTGAATACAGTAAACTAAGACTGATTGTACTAATAGAATATTTGATATAAAAATGCATTAAGTAGTTTACGTAATAGAAATGTAGAATCTCTTTGGTTTACCTTTAAATGTTGCATTTAATTTGAATACAGTAAACTAAGACTGATTGTACTAATAGAATATTTGATATAAAATATAAAATTCCCATGCTTTTGCTATAAAATTCATTATGTGGTTGACTAATACCATCCCCTTAGTCCAACACAAAGTAATTTGTGTTGGTATCATTGAAAAATATAGAGGTGTTTAACATGAGGCTTCTAAGTAATTTAAAAATTGCAGTACAATTCTGCTTGTGTTTTCTCTAAATTTGCTATGATTTTTGTTAACTTCCACTCCACCTCTACTTGATCGGTCCTGCATGTTACGAAGGGAAGGCAATTCGAGCTTTACCTTGACCTGATAATTCATGTGAAAAGACTGACTTGTCAACTGTTATGAAAATTAGGAGCTCTTGTCTTCACTAAATATTTGTATTTTAACTAAGGAAATTGCACTAGGAATGGAACCTTTCGCCAAGAAGGACAGAGTCTGTGAGTTAAAGGAACTGATTGTGCCTGTCATATGCCTAGGGAAATTGATGGGAGTCCTGCATGCAACACTAAGCTTCTAACTATTTACATTGCTCCTTTTTTAAGTAAAGGCACCTCATAATTTTACCTAAAGCATTATTCAGATTAAGAACTTTAGTACTGACACAGGTCACGTGTTCGAAGAATCTCAAGGATCTGCGTGTCTGCCTAACACTGACTTCAAATGAGATTTCTGTCCATGACTCCTCTGGGCTTCTTTCAGAAGTCAAGCCAGATAGCACAAGATAAATGCTTAAATGCCACCAAATCAAATAACAGTTTTCGGATCTTGTATACAAGAGGTGAGTTCAGTTCAGCATGCCTTGCAGCAGTGTAATAATTTGCAGCAGTATAGCACGTGGGTTAAAATACTGGCACCCTGATGTAGTAACACTGTGCAACATATACTTTAGCCAGTGATACAGAACAATGATAAACCAGGCTTCATCTTATCAGTAATTGGATATAACATAGCTCCTTCTGCAATGTATTCAAGGAAAAGGATCATGTTAAATATCAATATGATTGTGGCAAATTTACATGGCTTTTACAGAGATAAAACGCTAACCAGCTACTTGCTGCATTTTATTCTTTGACAAGGACCTACTTATATCTCACCACATTGAAAAGACACACAAAGGTATCTAAAAATAATGTAACTCACTTAAGTCTCTGATGTTTCAGCCATGAAGCGAGAAACCGATTGTTAACAAAATTGGATGGGAGACAGGGAATGAAAGTGAACAAGATCAGAGAGATGAGCTTTTTTTTTTACCTTGGTTTCAGGTCTGAGATCTAGCAAGATGACATTTTGGAATCATCTAGGAGCTGTCCAAATTAAACGTAAGAGAAAAATCAGAAAGCTCCAGCTCAGTGGTCCAAAGAGGAGTGTTGGATTACCTCACAAAGGATGACTAAGTAAGAGGACAGCATGAAGTGATTTATTTTCCCTGGGCTTTCAACTTTACATAAGTCTATCAGGCATTTGCTTTTTAACTTGTATTGTAGTGAACATGTGTATATCTTACAAGAAAAAAACGTAAGTGTTTTAAAGCATTGGTATTCTCACACAGCCAAGCTGTTGCAAAGCAATCTTCAATGACATGATCACATGCCATTTTTCCCCACAGGATTCCTGCAGTAAGTTGGGGTTGTCTAGTGAAGCATCACCTTGTGTACGCTTTTGTTGCTGAAGGTGAAAGGTGTCCTGTGAAGGAGTCAAGGAATTTCAGGAAGAGAAAGAATGTTCTCCTTTAAGGCAATTGAATCTTACCTTGTGTCTGTGTGAGTACAAGCCAGGCTTCACTGGTCCTTTTTTCCCCACTTTGTATTCCTTACCCACTGGGTATCTGTGTTTGAGATCCTGGGACCTAGTCCACTCACTCCTGCAGTAGTAGTGATGAGGAGCTGTGCTCATTCAAACCTGTATTACAGGGTTATGTAACAACAAAAAGTTTGGAAAATTAGGTTCTAGATAGACAAAATAAGTAACCACAATTTTGGGTTCTAGATGGGCAAAGTAAATGACCACAATTTGGGCCATAATCTGTCTCCCATTTCTCCCTGTTCTTTAATTCCATCCTTTCATCAAAGGGATGAAATCTTCTTAGTGAAGAAACAAACACTTCTGTGCTCAAAGCATTGAAATAGCATGAAAGCTTGGCCTCCAGTTGCCTCCACACTCCCTGGCCTGCCAGCTTGCAAAGGCAGACAGGAGCATTGCCATGAGGCAGCACTGCAGAAGGGGTAATCAGATCACAACTGCTCCCTCCTTAGCAGCTTGGTTCTGTGCCTCCCTTGTGATTGCCTGGAGCAGCAGAAAATTTTGCTCAGCTGAGGCTGGAGTTTCTGCTGAGCACGTGCACAGTGGTTTCTATTTATTTATTTTTAAAAGAAGGCTTATAACATTATCATGTTCATGAAAGTTGACAGCTAGATCAATACTTATTTTTGGTTGCTGATGCTTATAAAGTTACAATTTATGTTCAGTTTCACCTTTTAAGACCTGCAGAGGCTTTGTCTTTATTTTACTCCCCTGGTTTTCCAGTTATTTTCTGATGGATTTTGGAGTTTTCATATTCTGCTGCTCCCTGCTATCACTATGGCTACCTCCTCCCAGCAAATCTGTTTTCCAGAGCTTATTGCTGCTAGAGCATTTCAAAGCAAAGGTGGCTCATGAGTTTCATTTTGTGACTTAACATGGTACATGTCAAATTCCTTTACGTAAACAGTGATCAGAGATATTATTTCACTTGAACAAACACATACTAGAACACGTTTGTCCCCTTGTGGTTTCTACCTGAACGTTTTGGACCATAGGATGTTATTGACAAATTATGGGAAAAACAGCTCCTGCAAAACACCTGTGAGTCTCATTGACTCAAAGGAAAATGATGGTATTCAGAAAGGGCTAGTTACCTTGTTGAAGTGTCATGCTTAAAGGTGCTGAGTAAACTCAGCATAGGGCCTTTGGGATCCAGTACACTGACAGCTATTATGGTAGGAGATCGAGGATGCAGGTTAGACAGAAATAATCTTTGAGTTTTGTCTCCTTTTATACTAACAAAAGAATGAAATGAAGAATCATTATTTTAGTAACCAGACACAAGCTATTCCATCCTGCGGTCGTACTCAGGGTAGTGCCAATTACTGAATACATTGTGGATTGTATCTTGATCTGTTACGTATTGAATTGGGAAAGGGACTGTTGTGGAAATGTGGTTCTCAAGAATATTAATTTTGGTGGAACAGAAAGCCTGCTGTGGAGCTTGTTGTGTACTGGGATCATATCTGGCACGTTCATGGGATGCTTCTGGAGGTATAGGCCATTTTCACCACATGAAACACCGTAACTTATGGGTAGCTGTAGATCAGCTTATATGGTCTTGCAAATCAGAATTTGGAAACTACTGGCATAGTGACAGAGCCAGTCTCCTACTGTGTACACAGTAAACTCAGAGCAGTGGAAGAAACATCTACAGTTGCTGTTAGCAAAAAGTTTTTTGTAGTTCTGAATCTTCTACCTCACAGAACTGTGAAGAAAGGAGATAGCAGAGAAAGGAAGAATTTGATCTTGTCAAAAGACATTGTTACTCACTATTACAATTGCTAGTTTTATGTCTCTTGGTCTTACTGCTGTTCTGTTGTGCTGGTTTTGGCTGGGATGGAGTTAATTTTCTTCATAGTAGCTGGTATGGGGCCGTGTTTTGGATTTGTGCTGGGAACAGTGCTGATAACACAGGGATGTTTCCGTTGTTGCTGAGCAGTGCTGACACAGAGTCAAGGCCTTTTCTGCCTCTCACCCCACCCCACCAGCGAGCAGGCTGGGGGTGCACAAGA
>NW_008794951.1:5299233-5305651 GCF_000699145.1 Aptenodytes forsteri
CTGTTACTGCTGTTTAGCTATTAATTGGCAGGCTCCTGTGCTTGCTATGGGGCTTGCTTGCCTTACTGTATATTAGAGTCGAGTGCTCGTTAGTGGCTGCTTTTTGCTTTCGCTGCTTGCTGTACTGCTGATCATCTACTCTGCTGTGCCTGGGAACATTTTGATAACAGCAATGGCGATGTGCCTGGGCTGGCAGATGGCCAGGGCATCGCTGCTGTTTCTGTGCTGCTGTACTGGACAGGCTGGAACTCCAGTGTGAACTCAAGTTGAAGGGACTGTGACCTGTGGATGAGTCCATGTGGGAACAGGACCCCCTGAAGCCTCTGTGGATAAGCTCATGCCAGAGCAGGTACATCTCGAAGCGTCTGTGTATTGTATTATATCAAAGGATGGGAAGGGGGGTGGTGGTTAATGAGGATGTATTGGATAGTGTGGGACCTGAGCATGATGTAAATGGTACGGAATAAGGGGTGGAGAATGCGCTGGTTTTGGCTGGGAAGGGAGGGACGTTTGGAGTGATGGCATTTGTCTTCCCAAGTAACCGTTAGGCATGGTGGAGCCCTGCTTTCCTGGAGATGGCTGAACACCTGCGGGCCAATGGGAAGGAGTGAATGAATTCCTTGGTTTGCTTTGCTTGTGTGCACAGCTTTTGCTTTACCTATTAAACTGTCTTTATCTCAACCCACGAGGTTTCTCACTTTTACCCTTCTGATTCTCTCCCCCATCCCAGCAGAGGGGAGTGAGTGAGCAGCTGGGTGGTGCTGAGTTGCCGGCTGGGGTTAAACCACGACATTGTTTTTAGTCAAGCATGATAAAAAGTGTCATTAAAAGAATCCTAAAGAGTAGCAAGTCCTTGCTAATTTCTAACAGGCTTTATCCTAACCTTGAGCAATTTTTAATTCTGCCTTGCTCTGCCTAATTACAGATCCCTGCTTATCCTCCGCTGTGCTCCCCCCTTCATGACACTTGCTTTGCATCCCGCAGTTTGCATGTATATGGGAGGCAGGATCTGTGTCTTCGTAGGAATCACTCCTCTCATGCTTTGTAAGTAGAATGACACTACAGAAAACATCACCTTAGTCAGAGCAAAGTAGTCGTGTACTTTGGTGTCCTTGTCAAATTACTAATTGCAAGGTTTTAATGTTTGAAATGGAGGGTTGCTTAACAGAAGAAGGTGACCTCCCTGTTAGCAATACCTGAATACTGATGAGCTTATTCACTTCCCCCCTAAAGCAGTTGTAACAAGGGGAATAGAGGGTCAGTTAGATTTCACTATTAACAATAAATGGGGGTCAGATTATTTTGGGTTTTTTTTAACAACTTTATTTTGTAACTACACTGAGGATGCCATCCAAAATACCCTCTAAAATCTGCAGCAACCAGAACAGCAAACAAAACAGAGTTTGTAAATGTTTAAATAATAGACAAGTCCTTGCCAGATACCCATATTAAAGACTTCAGTAGTATTACATGACATCTTGTTTACACAGGCTTTCCTGTTTGCAGGCCTTATCTCTTTATTGTACTCACCATGTAACTTGAGAAATTGCCTGTGTCAATGCTTATGTGCATGAAAGTTATTTCTTAGAGGCTACCCTGCAGTGTGCTTGCCTGCCCTCACTAAGCACTTGGGACAGTGTGATTTCTTTGAGCAGTACCTGAATTGCAGGTACATTTCCTGAAATGGGTGCAGGGAGGGTCAGGAAGAACTCCAGTTCCTCAATCCACCCATCTCTTCTCTGGCCAGCACATCAGAGACGGAGCTGGTAGTTATCTAATTTGCCATGTTTATAGGCCAAACAGGAAATGGGAGAAACCGTGACTGAGGTGTGCCTTTGATTCATTGCTTTTGGTGGTGGTAACAGCACCTGCCTCACCTATTGCCCAGTACTCTGAAGTCAGTCTAAATAGTACCTTAGAAACAGCTCTGATACTACATGTGCTTGGGAAAACTCATTGTGTGAGATCACTAACCTAGGACTTGGGGGAGAGAACGAGCGAGCGCGCTGCAGGTGAGCAGATCTGCATGACTCACTTCAGCCAGAGAAATGACTCTATTTGAAATGAAGGCTTATAATGAGTATTTTTTGATTAGGAATGTATTATCTGAGACCTACAATGTATTTTCTAGTGCATAGCTCTGCAGATCAGACTGCAAGGACAGACTACAATAGTATCTTGATCATTTATGATAAGAATGTTAACAAAGAAAGTTACGCAGATGCCTCCGATATGATGTTTTTAGCTTATCCTTGAGTGCTAATGTTCACAGTTGACTTAACAGTATGCTTGCTTCGGTTCTGAAAGTAGAGCTATGGAATCTTTCAAACATAAAAATGCTGTTTAGAGATTTATCAACATTATGTCTCAGTGGTTCAGGCAGCTCCATGTTTGCTATAGGTATTTCACTTCCTCACCATACGTGCCAGAGAAGGCTACAGATGTTAATGCAGATGTTAATGTTTTTAACAGGCCTCTCTCATTTTCTTCATGGCAACTTGTACAGAAATGAATTTCATCAGTCTGTAAGACAAAAAGGAAAACAGTCCTTTTTTGAAAAAAATCAGTTTAGGGGTAAATAAATTTGCTGATCAGAAGCTTCCTGTAGTGATTAGTCAAATACTTTCTATAATGCATGAGAAATAAATGATAATCTATTTGTGAGTAGCTATATTGATTCATTGAAAACAGCATTGCTCTTCGAGAGTTTGAGTGAACTGATCACAGTGCTCAACTATTTGTTTGTGAAAACCCGCTTTCTTAGAATTACTGAGTGATGCAGAAAAATTCCTTAGACTTGTTAATGAATCTAACGTGGTATTTGCAGTTACTGTTTTGAGCCAAATGCAGCTTCTGGTGAAATCAATGGGGGACATGTGCAAGAACAGGTTACGTACCTGAAGAGCCAAGACATCCTTCCTAGGCAGAGCTCAACACCTGGGTTATGTTATAGTGCCTGACCATATTCACTTAGTCTTAAAACACACTTTATCTTCCTTGTTAGAGGAAATGAAGAACATGAAAACCTGCAAATCTTAATGTTAGTTTTGATTCCCATCTTGGAAGTTATTCCTTGGCGTGTTGTTTTCCTCCATCCAACAGAGGAGGATCAGAGCCATTTCGCAGCATACGGAAACAGCAGAGAAAGCCAAGTTGATCACATACTTTGTAAAGCAAAATAAAATTATTTCTCTGATACTTGCATTAATTTCTTTATAACCTATTCCTTAGATGCTGACTTGAGAGACTGTTACCTATTAGTTTCTTGGGTTTTGGCTCAATAAATTTGAACGCTAAAGAAGTACAGTTTCCAAATGAAACTAATGAAATCCTCCCTTAAACAGAAAGTGTACGTGTGGAAACTTTCTTGGAAAGCATCCCCAGGTATGAAAATGCTACTTTAGAAGATCTACTACGGGTCTGATAGTACAGCCGTTTCTTACAGAGTTGCATTAATAGGATTTTTCCCACTAAAAATACTGCTCTGCTGAATTTTATCATGTCTTAATGTGGGTCTGTCAACTAGAAAATAGTTGATTTTAAGATATTTAGCTGTTATGTTGGTGGCCTCATCTATGTTACTAACACTTGTGCAAGCACTACTGTAGACCCCCAAACCTTCAGTATATGCCTCAGCACATTGCTAAGCTATCAAATTGTCTGATTTGATACTCAGTGGTGGTGGTAGGTAGAGGAGGCTGACATTCATAAGGGCTTCTGGGACTTCTAGCAGAATGACTAAGGAGGAGTGTGGTACAAGGTATCTCCAGCTCAGGCAAGGTTTAGGTTTAACCTTTCCTATTACACTCCTGACTCATCACACCCAATACAGCAGTGGTTTAGTTCAGGAGCTGAATGACAGGCAGCTCAGATGTCCATACATCCGGGGTGGAGCAGACATCTGAGCTGTGGGACCGGTTTGTCAAAGACACACTATTAGGGCTGTGATTTCAGTGTCTGCAGTCATTCACCTGGCATCATCCCAATTTGCTTTTTAGCATCAGAACTTGTGTGCTGTTTGAAAAGGAATTTTTCTGTGTAATTTGTTCTTCCTAGTGGACTGAACTTAAGATGATTGCTAAATACTCATGTTAGGCAAACCAGGAAATCCATATCAAGTCCCACTTAACACATTTGCATTTGAGAGAGGCAAGCTTTATGGTAATTAAATGCATGCGCAATAGCAAAATAATTCCTTGGCTTTTTCCATAAAAAGTCTCCAAATGAAGAGGAGAGAAGTGTCACCTGGGGATGCACTGTTCAATACGTTTCCACCAGCTGATCTATGCTAGCAGAGTTGCTGATACCTGTGAGATACACTGCTTATATACAAAATTAATTCCAAAATATGCAATCATCAAATACACTGAATAATATTCATGATCTGGTTGCATGTTGTGTACTCTGTAGTAACACCGTTCTTGATTTGATTCAAGCATTTCCAGTGTGTGTAGAAAGGAAGTGTAAGATCCACATAAAAATAAACTTCACTGTAAGAGTTTAGAGAAAGTACACGTGCCTTGCACGTATTGGAGGAACTGTATGAGCGCCGACACAGCAAGCGTGCAGGAGATCCAACCTACCCAAGAAGAGCTTGGCTTATCAAGTACGTTCTCCAGTTGATGTGCACACGCACAATATGTCCAACATCTCGAGAAGGCATCAAATTTTGTGTGTGCTTTTTGCTGTTTATGCATTGGACATGCTGTGAATTAATTGCATCTGGTAAATCTACTGTCTTCCCTCTTGAGAAAGCAGCAGGGTATGCAGAAATCCCAGACAAGCCTTCAAAATCTTTATATTCCCCTTGAATAAGATTTCTAGGTGGGGAAAAAAAGAGGAGCACCTAGGAAAGTCTGGACAGTAAGACTCTTTTCACGGTGATTTCTCTTAGTGCAGATAACTTCAAAGTTGCAGAAATACCACAATTTGCACAATCCCAGCAGCACAGAAGGATTAATCTACCTACCCGCCTGCCTCTGATGAGGCAGGCTCTGCTATCTGAACTTTTCACACTCAACTATTGATTTTCTTTCCAAATGCTAGTCCTCAGTATAAAAAAGGTGAGGAATTAAGGCATTTCTGTCTCAGAACTCATGCTGCCAACATTTTAATTTTTATAAGAAAGACCCGCCGATACAGTCCTGAAGCGCAGAAAGAATAAAATTATAGATTCCATTAGAGATGCATTGCTTTTCTGTAAATGGAGGCTTTTTCCCTATTTGTTTTTAATAGCCTAATCCTAAAGACATTGATATTTGCCAGTACACTTCACTGTTAATCTGCCGTTTGTAGTCAAAGGAGAACCTAACACTTGCTAAAAAAGAAAAATGCGCATGCCATCACGGGTACCATTGTCATAGTGGTTTTCACATGCAAGTGAGTGAAAAGTTGGTTGTATATTTTCCAATATTGGTATATTTGTCATCACTTTACCTGCTTGTTAAATGTTTAAGACTACATAGTTATGCTCTTTTAATTATTTTATAATCTTTTTGTGAGCAGCCTTATTATACCATCTTGGTCTTCAATCTACAACCTTACAGTTGTAGATTGGGAAGCATCTGTATAGTTAATAGTGAGTTTATGTTGTACAGGAATACTGGCAATAAACCTATTCTCTCTTCTACAATTAAAGATAGAAACCATGAAAAATTTCAGAGCTTTTTATAAAACTAGTTCTTCCTGAAACTTTTAATATTACGGGGAAGGGGACAATATGCAGCTTTTCTGTCTGCTAAAGGCAAGGCTGGTGTTTGAAGGATTGGTCAAAATAGTGATCAGAACTTCTCTGTCCTCTACTGGCCCTCTAGACCACTACAACCGTCAGGTTGGACAAAAATTGTCTTGAAAGCAAGGCCCTGCCTGCCATATAGCCACAGAGGAGAAAGCCTTGGCACAGGTGAATAGAGGAGCCCACCCAGCTGACTCTCAGGTCTCACAAACGGTAAGTCATAGGCAAAAATACCGATACGAGAGACTTGCACACTACACAGAACACGCATCCTCACCAAGAGCCAAGATGAGCCTGACCATGCTAGATCTTGAGGTAACTCTGGAAACGCACTGTTTGTTTATAGAACAAAAGTAAAGTGTTAACTGGTTGCGGAACTGATTAGCAAATAGGATTAAAGTAAAGTACAACTCCGATACAGCTTCTCTAAATACTAAACCTGGATTTCCTCGTTCCCCAGTTATTGGCATGAGAAGGAAATAATTGTCAGAATGCCATTAAGTGTTCCCTTTCCCAGGGAGCCGTTGCGCTAAGTGCCCAGGGACTGCTGGGAGGAACGAACGTGGCTGAGCACTGAGGAGCTCCCGTGCCCTGTGGCGCGGCCTCTTGAACGGCTGCAGCTTAAACGTTCCCGTTCCCGTGCGCTGTCCTCCCCGCGCTCCTTGTGGCTCTTCCCCCGAACGT
>NW_008794951.1:5306090-5324350 GCF_000699145.1 Aptenodytes forsteri
CCTTCGCGGTTTGACTCGCGCAGGGTTTTGACGAAGGTCCGTCTGCCCGTGGGAGGATGCAGCTAGCAACGCCTTCAGCAGCTCGTGCGCTGCTTGACCCGTAACATAGCTTGCCACCTGAAGGGGGCGTTTTTAAAAATGTGTGTGTAATTACTTTTTTTTAACACGTTTTCTTTTTATCTGTTTGGAGCAGGATTATGTAGCACGACAGTGTCTGAGTTTTACCTGTGGCTTAACACCCCTCTCAAAGCTGGTAGGCTGTAGAATTTCACAGGTGGAACTGTGAAATTCCTCCTTATTTCACACCACCTTTTTGCAGCCAGCTGAAGAAAACACCATGAGAGGAAGCAATGAAATAGGAAGGGAAGGGAAAACCACTGTAGTTCTGCCTAGGCCAAATAAGAATTCCTACGTGTTGAAGGAATTAATCCCAGTATTTACATTTCCGTACAAAGACATTAAACGTTCTTGCTGATTATTTTTTTTTTCTTAAGTATACTTCAGGGTTAAAAACTGATAAAGAAATCTGCATAAAGTAGCCTCTACTTACTGGAGCTCAAGTTAATATATCCCTAATTCTGTTCCTTCATAGGTGGCATGAATGTCCTGTTTATAGTTGTGGATGATCTGCGTCCTGTTTTGGGCTGTTACGGAGATAAGCTTGTGAAATCTCCAAACATTGATCAACTTGCTTTTCAAAGTATTGTGTTCAGCAACGCATACGCACAGGTGAGATAACTTAATAAAATGTTTTCTTTATGCAAAGTAATTACTGGTTTTATCACAGTAGGTATTAGGCGGACCATTGGAAAAAGCAAGTATTTATTAACCTTAAGTATTTCCGGTAGAAAATAAATGGTTGGGCTGAACTGTACTGTATGAGCCTATCTTTACTAAGGTGAGAAAAATGAAAATGGCATTTGAATGATGATATTTGTGTAGCCCTTGGAGGAGTGTAGTGTCACTCAAACATTTTCACTGTTAACAGCGAAGTGCTGCTTAAAAACGCTGTTTTACTAAATTAGAATTCTTTTTTTTCCTCCTTTTTATAAAAGATGATTTTTTACTTTTAATTTTTTCTTTTGAGGAAATCTCTTCTATAGACTTTTATGAAGGGGCAGCTTGTGTGGTAAGCATCACTCCTAAATACAGGACTCGAAATCTCACTAATTGCTCTTTACTTGAATACTTTGCATAGGATGCCTACATTCCCAAGTTTCTCTCTGCTGAGCAATCAGAAGTTTGGGTCTAATTTTGACTAGGGATTAGGACTTCAAAGCAGTAACTCTTGGCTCTTGCCAATCTGAAACAGAATCGGTGAGGCCTTTGGACCATAACGTGGACCTTCTGTATGTTTATCCTTTTCATTATTCTTAAGGCAGTCCAGATCAACTAGACTTTGGACCTTTGTCAGCACAGTCCATCTGCCACTTCTGCTTAATTCTGTGTGAGTGTGAGCTACTAGATTTCAAAAGCACTGTCCTTAACGCAACCTGACTGTTTTTTTTTGTGCTACTAGCTGCATAACCGAAGCTTTTAGTGCTTGGGAATTGGTTATTTGAGGAAAAATTATAGATAGGTAAATGTCTATCTTGCTAAAAGCTTGCAATTGGGAATTAATATTCTTAATAAGGATGCTATTCATTCCAGCTCAAAGTGATATGAAACGCTTTCACTGCAGTTCCTGAGCCTTCAGATGTTTTGCCCAGCTACACCTAAGTCAGTTCGTTTGTGTGTCTTGCTTTTTGTTCCAAACTGATTCTCTTTTTGGCTGGCTCTCTCCTCAGGAAGCTGTGTGTGCTCCCAGTAGAGTGTCGTTTCTTACTGGACGCAGGCCTGATACTACCCGACTGTATGATTTCTACTCCTACTGGAGAGTACATGCAGGGAACTATTCCACGATGCCCCAGTATTTCAAGGAGAATGGCTATGTGACCCTATCTGTGGGGAAAGTTTTTCATCCTGGTATGGTTTGAATTGTCATCTGCTTAACATACACATGCTTAACGTGTATATTCTCACAAATAGACTTTACATAGAAGTATCAACTGTGTAATTCTTGTTTATATTGACAACCTAAATCATAAACATGAGCCAGACTGTACAATGATTGTAGGTTGTCTATATTGACAACCTAAATCATAAACACGAGCCAGACTGTACAATGATTGTAGGTTGTCTTTAAATCCTAATTTTAAATCTTAAGGCATTAGAGATTAATATATTAGATGACTCTTATCTAATGAATATTTTCACATCTTGTCTAGGGATTGTGGGAATAAATGTCTAACACTCTAAAAATATGTCTGGAAGTTACACATCCACTGAAGGTGAAATTACTGAACAGCCTCATTGTCTTAGTTCTGCATATACACGTTTCATGTTTCATAATAGGCTGTCTGTCTGGATCAGGAGATATAGAATGTATGACTAATACTACCAATTAAATAGGAAACTAGTTCACTAGTTAAAAAGCAGTAACGCTACTGAGTTGAAAAATACTGTAATACTGACCCTCTATCCACTGAAGGTGAAATTACTGAACAGCCTCATTGTCTTAGTTCTGCATATACACGTTTCATGTTTCATAATAGGCTGTCTGTCTGGATCAGGAGATATAGAATGTATGACTAATACTACCAATTAAATAGGAAACTAGTTCACTAGTTAAAAAGCAGTAACGCTACTGAGTTGAAAAATACTGTAATACTGACCCTCTTTTTGGTAGTTTTTTACCTCAGAACTAAACTTGTGTGGATATATGAACTTACAGTTGATAGTAAAGCTCATTAAAGATGTGCATGAAGGCTGTTACTAATCCTGGTTTTTTAGTTCCCTGAAGTAAGGTTCTTCAAGAGGCTTGAGTGTCTCTCACCAGTAAAAGAGGTATTTCAGGGAAAAATGTCTGTCTTTAAACTTTTTGACTCTTATTTCTTGGTTTTCTTTTTCTCCGTTGTCAAAGATCATTTAATGTTTCTTCATTTAGCATAAATTAAAAAAAAAAAACCAAACCTGAAAACAAGTTAAACTTGTGTTTGAGCTCTTCCTGATTCAGTGAACTATTAGAGCATTTCTAATGTCTTTACCCTTTTCAGGGGTTTCATCCAATTACAGTGATGACTATCCATACAGTTGGTCCATTCCACCCTTTCATCCTTCAACTGAAAAGTATGAAAATGATAAGGTAAGGGTGATTTGTGGGACCCTAACAAAGAAAAGAAGGGTTTTCAGCATATAACCCAGAGCTATACTCTGTGGTTTTTGAGACCGCAACCTTGTGCAGGGAAACAACTAGTGCAGTTTGATATTCTGTTTCTTAGTCTTTCAGAAGAAGGCCTATGTCTTCAGTTGTGTGTCCTGTTAATTCATGTGCCCATCCTGCAGATATTTTAAGTATCTCAAAATCAGTATTTGGAAACTTAAGTTACTGAGATATAAAAGTGCTTGCAAGAAAGAGTGATCTTAACTTGTGTCTAGGTCATGAATTCCTTTATCTGAAAAGTGCAGTTTTCAACTTCCACACTAATCTTGCTCTGCTTAGTAAATGACAAAACATTGTCACTAGGCTTGGTGAACTTAAATCAATTCAATAAAGAGCTCAGGGCTGAGCGGGGGGAGGTCATAATTAAAACAGTCTTTGAAACTTTATCATCTGATTCAGTTTTCTAGAATGTTTGTTACTCTTAAGTGTGGCCCAAAAGAATCTGGTTTATGTTTATGCAGACACTGCGATAGCATCATGTGTTGGAGTCTATACACTGCAAAGCTAGGAGCTCCAGCCATGCGGCTACAGACAGCCTTGGCGATGCTTTGTTCTTGCATATACTGCTGAAAAAGACTGGTTTTAACAACAACAGTATCTGCATCCATGACATACTTTTCTTTATGTTCATTTAGCAGCTCTCCCAAACACCCTGCTGAGGCCACCTTTTCCTGGCAACCATTTAATCTAATTTATCTTTCTTCACCGATTATACATCAGCCACTGCTGGCATTTGCTCAGAAACCAAGTCGGTAGCTTCCAGGCAGCTTTCTATGAGCTCTTGGGATTAGAAGGAGTAAAAATGCATGTAGTGTAACCAAATTCTGCCTTCTTGCCAATAGGTCAGAGATGCTATTCATCATAGAAGCTGTGTGTTTTCCCATATGACTACGTTTAATCTTCTGCCCAGCTTTAGAAAGGATTCTGCTTTTCCATAGACATGGAAGTTGCATTCTTCAAGTCCTGAAGCTGTCTGCTCAGTCATCAATGTACTCGGCACCTTTAGTGTTCACAGAAATTGCGAAATTCCTTTTTGTATCCAATCTGCAGTCTTTTGTTGGTAGAAGGACTGAGAAACAAATTGGTTTGAAAGTTACTGAACATAGGATTTCTTCTTTGCTTTTACAGAAGTTAAGTTACTTAACTAATTCTTTTTCTTTTTAAAGACTTGTAGGGGAAAAGATGGAAAACTTTATGCTAACTTGGTGTGCCCAGTGGATGTGACAGAAATGCCCAGTGGTACTCTGCCTGATATTCAGAGCACTGAAGAGGCCATACGCTTACTGAATGTTATGAAAACCAACAAGCAAAAATTCTTCCTGGCTGTCGGTTACCACAAACCACATATCCCACTGAGGTACCCGCAGGTGAGGAAACTGTAGCCTGCAGGGAAGGGAACTTAGACAAGCATTGCTTTTGCTTGCTTAAGCTGTCTCTACAAATGCTTTATTGCTATTGTTTCTGGAAAGCAAGCTGAAAACCAGCCTTGATGTGGTGTAACTTTAGCAGTCACTTGTGGTGCATTTCAGAATGTTTAATGAGTTGTGATCACTCAGCCAAAAGCCAGGCTTCTACCACCATGATAGTGACTGCTATTGCATGGAGATAGTGTTCAGCTTGATAGAGTGTGACATAATGAGGTCTTACAAGATCTTGTACTCTGTTCCCTGTTTGAGTTGGTGGCAAAACTCCTACTCATTTCAGAGGAAGTGATGGACCTTTTATTTCAGTGTTGCTTTGAGACACAAGGAGGCTGTTTTCAGGTACTTACTAACTCAGTATTTTTCAGGAATTGGTTGGGGCTGACTAGCATGGTATTGCTACCTTTCATGCTCTGGAGGAGGGGGAGTGAAGCCTTGTAAACTCTTAAGAATATTAAAGGGTCATGCAAAGGGAAACTGTTGCTGCTTTACAACATGAAGTTTACAATAGACTTTAGAGGTGAGGGCAGTCTTTATGTGTGTTTCTATTGTAAAGGAATTTCTCAAGTTGTACCCCCTGGAAAACATCACATTAGCTCCAGATCCCTGGGTGCCTGAGAAACTACCTTCTGTGGCGTACAACCCCTGGACGGATATCAGACAGAGGGATGATGTGAAAGCATTAAATGTTAGTTTCCCTTATGGACCACTTCCAGATGACTTCCAGGTAAGCTGTCAATACAGTGCGCTGAAGTCAAACTGCGTTAACTTGTTCAAATGCAAGGGAGCAGTTGGCTGCTTTTAGATGTTCCCAGGTATTCAACAACAGACAGTTTGCAAATACTATGAATTCCCTGCCTTGCATAGTCACCTCTAGCTTTGTAGGCAAACCTTCACTGTAACTGCAGTCAGGCTAGTGGGGGCGGGAAGGAAGAGATCAGCCATCAACTAGTGATAGTAATATGTGCTCCTGGTTTGTATATAAGGGAATGTATGTAGCAGCTACCAATGTTGTGTTTGTTTTCATTATCTGAATCTGTGTATCTGTTTCAAGCCACCACTCAGTGTATCTTCTTTTGCAAGATTTTCCTTGACTTGCCAGTGCTTAGGCCAAAATAACATGCACTGGCTGGACCCTGAGAGAAGCAGAACTGATTGGTTTGCAACATCTTGCTTGAAAGAACTTCTGGGAGATAGATAGAATTTTCTAACTGCTCCTTCCCTGTTTACCTTTTCTGGGACATTAATCAGGCCACAGACACTTAAAAAATAGAGCTTTACAAGTAAAATCCTTTAGTTCCTTTACTTACACAGCCACCCACTGGTTCTCCTGTGTGTCTGGGGAAAAGCTAACTTTTTTCCCTCTCCCTTCTTTTCTTAACTTGCAGCGACAGATTCGTCAGAGCTATTATGCAGCAGTTTCTTACCTGGATATGCAAGTTGGCCTGCTCTTGAATGCTTTGGATGATGTAGGACTCTCAAATAGCACAATAGTAGTTTTTACTGCTGATCATGGTAAGCATTTAAGTCTTTCTCCAGCTCACCGTTAATAACTTAATTGTGCAACTCAGTGCTGGCATATTAATCAAGTGTGTGTTTGTATAATGTACAGCAGAGCTACCATACCTTGTATATCTGGCTAGTCTGTCTCTAATTAAATGGACTGACACAGGCTTCTGTGGCTGCACAGTTCTGTCCCCCTGCAGGCACCTCTTTTTAATCAGGTTGCAGGTTTGCTAGTGAGTGACGAGACTGTCTGCCAGGACACTGGGCTGAGCTCGCTGTATTCCCACCTCCTACCCAAGGAGTGACTCTTGCTGGGAACAGTGCTGTGAAAGGATAGCGACCACTCCTCCCCCCCTTACAATTTGTAGAGAGCCATCTGGTACAGTGGGTGACAGGCTTTCTCATTAACTGCTGAAGTGTGTTTTCTTGCACTTGTCATTGCTGCTTGCAGAGCATCTAAACTGATAGTAACATGGCTTCCCCCTCATAATTGAGGTCTTGCACACTCTGGATCCTGGTGGTAAAAAACTGAATTTGAATTGTGGGACAAATACCTCAAGCATTTAATGTTTGTTTCAATACTTTAATATTCATTAAAATATGCCCCCCATGATCCCTTTAATTGACTTAAAACAGGATATGGCTTAACTAAATCAATTTGAAGTCACATATTTAGTTAATTTGGGTTGACTTCTGTGAGCGTGTGTGCATGAACAAGCCTTTGAGTTGTAGAGCAATGGGATTAATACTTCCTGGTACTAAAGTGACTCTAGATGTTCCTTCTGACTTGCCACTTTGACTTGGACTTTCTGTTATAAACTGAATTCCTCTTTTCCTTGCTGTGGTTAACTGTAAAGAGTTGGTGTTTCCAGTACCGTAGTTAGCAAAGTAATCCAAAAAAATCATGTGTTAACATAGCTATCGTAGAGCTTCTTTGTCTTCCCCCAAAGTGAAGTTGGCAATAAATCTGCCTGGAAGGAAGTCGTGTTGGCATCTCTTCCAAGAGGACGAGGAGAGCTAAAGAGTTTTGATCTCTATTGCTTCCTCAGGGGTAACATCCTGATACGGCAGTCTGGCATAGATAGCAGCCTTGGCTCCAAAGGATGTTCAGTTACAGTGTTAACAGGAGTATTGGAGAGCTGGCAGCTGCCCAAAACTTAGATGAGTGCTTTGTGGAATTGATCTGGAAACTATTGCGGGCACTGTGACACACCCCAGTTCCTCTTTTCTGCCATTTTAATACTGATTTCCTAATTCTAATCTACAGTAGGGGAAATAAGGAAAGATGTAATTATTTCCTTAATAAAAGAGTATCAAGTTGCAAGATTTAGGTGGCTGTTGAAATAGCTTTCGCATTAGAGAAAAGTCTTGTTATATTTAGATACAGATTGTTATTTGCCTTTTAATATAACCTTGATAACAGACTAGTAGCCTCAACAGCCAATTTACAGTGAAAAAGAGATGACTACTAAATTACAACCCAGTACCTGCTCTGAATTGTATTCTTTGTCATCTAGGATGGTCCCTGGGAGAACATGGTGAATGGGCAAAATACAGCAATTTTGATGTTGCTACCCGTGTGCCGCTGATGTTTTATGTACCAGGAATGACAACTTCCTCTGTTAGTCAAGGAGAAAGGGTCTTCCCCTACCTTGACCCTTTTAGCCATATTTTAGGCTTAGTACCTCAAGGTAAATTTCTAGCATTTATTTTTTGTTTACAGTAGATATATGTAAAGGAGAAGTGGTGACGTAATGATACTTTGCCTACAGGCAGCTTGAGTCAGTGTTACTGACTGATGGTGAAGCGAATCCTTGGACACAAACTTCTACTTTGGTTAGATCTGCTTTAGTGGAAACAGCTAGGTGGCTGCGTTAACACAGCAGGTGATTTATTTTTGTGTGGTGTAGATGCCTAAAAGGGTACTTGACCTACCTTTTGTAGTGGCAGCTGCTGTCTTTCCAACAGTGATTAGTAAACATTCTCTGTGTAGCATCTGTACTTAAAATGGTGGCATTGGAAACAGCTTAGATGGAGGCACTCTCGTGTTAAACTACTGACGCTGGAATTTGAAAAAGAACTCTTCAGAAAGACAAAACAAAGTGATGAATATTATTGTCTTAAAGGCTGCACATTTGAGAAACATAAGTGCAAAAACTTTCTTGTTAAAAATACATCATAAATGCATAGACTAGCATCTTCAGAGCTAAGTGCCACACCTCAACTACCTTGATTTTGTTACCCCACAAATCCAGTACAAAGCACTTTCAATAAAACACCAACTTAATTACCAGAATAATTTTCTAAAATGTTCTACCAGTGTCTGTTAAACCACCATGTTCCATAACTTGTATTTTGATGTTTCTTCTAGGGCGAAGCAAAAAAGTGGTTGAGCTTGTGTCTCTGTTTTCAACGCTTGCTGAACTTGCTGGCCTGCAAGTTCCTCCTGTGTGCCCAGAGACTTCGTTTCATGTTGCACTGTGCACTGAGGGGGCAAGCATTGTCCGGTATTTTAATGTCTCTGAAGAGAAGGTGAAGGAGGAGAAGGATGGGTGTGATGACACTTACAGGTGTTTTAATGAAGAGCCTGTTGCTTTCAGCCAATATCCCCGGCCTGCAGACACTCCTCAGTGGAACTCTGACAAGCCGAAGCTGAAAGACATCAGAATCATGGGCTATTCCATGCGTACGATTGACTACAGATATACTGTATGGGTTCGGTTTAATCCTAATAACTTCAGTGCTAACTTTGAGGATGTCCATGCGGGAGAGTTGTACATGGTGGAGACTGATCCAAACCAGGATTATAACATCTATAACAATACCTCACATGGTGGTTTTTTCAAAAAAATTCTTGGCTTCCTGAAGCACTAGGGTTCAGAAGCTTCTTATGCGTGTTCTTGCAACTGAAGTAACACTTCCTTTTTTTTGTATAAAACCTTTCTGTTGTACAGAAAACACTTGGATTGAATTAAAATCCTGTTTGTATCAAAACACTAGCTATTGCCTTTGTCTTGTTACAGCCCTTATTACACTGAAGCAGTCAGAGTGAACTTCTGCAGTTGTGTTTTCAAACACAAGCTCGCACCACCTCTGAAAAGGCCACACAGGGTATGCAGGCCCATACTGTGAAACATCTCTGTGGTCTTCTGTTCTGTAGTGAGTGAAGAATTAAAATTCATTATCTGTGCTGAAACTGGTGGTGTGAAAGGTGGAAAAAGAAACTCACATATTTGAAAGGCTGTGCAGAGAATGTGTGTCAGTGAACAGGTCCTGTCCACTTTACCTAGGAGACATTTGATAGTGGTGAAGGAGTGAGGTGCCTGCTGTCATCAGCCTTGCCTCTAACTAGAGCTAAAAGAGAAACTTCATGCGTTTTATTTAAAATAATTAAACTTTAATGAAAGCTTTAATTTGGAGATTCATGCTTCTATCATACAGAAGGGGATCTGAATTTTTAATTAACATGTATGAAATGAGTGCTTTCATCACTGAAACACTAAAGACTGAGGGGTTAGGGTAACATCAGTATGATGATCTGTGGTTTTTCATGAGGATTGGTCCAATGAGGCCCCACAGGTGAAGAGAGATGGAAACCTTTAGCTGTTGTAGCTTGCTGGTTGCTGTAGTTGCTGAACTGCTCAGCGCACTTGAGGGTTGTCATGTCCAGTGACAGAAACCTGGATGTTCACGTTCTTAGGTGCTAGGTGGGGCTTTGGAGTCTTGGTTTTTGGACTAGGATAGCTAAAAGCTGCCTGTTTAGTTTTAAGTTTTTAGTGTGGTGTTTAGCAACACAGGTTGCGGAGCATTAGTTATCCCAAGCTATGCTAGTAAGTAAATTTCCATGTGGCCAAATGCATTAAGGTAAATAAGTTTGGGAGATTGTATCTGAGAAATGTTTTTGAGTATTTTATTTAAGTGCTATCTGTACCTTATGCTCACAGCCACGAGGTACACTGCTCTAGTGTGATGGCAGTAATTTGTGTTGTTTTCTATCAGCCTGCTGGATTTCTGCAATTCCATCTTGGTAATCGAGGCTCTCACAATTTGTACATTAACAGATAAGAGCTTGTTCGGGCAGTGCTAACTCCTGCTACCTTCCTCAGTGAACTGCTCCAATTCCTACAAAAAGAAAAAGCCAGCCATTACTTGTCGTCTTCAGATAAATTGACTTTAATATTCTAGAGAAGCCACAGACATGACTTTATTTCATTAAAATCCATGTGACAGTCTTATTCCTAATTAATGTAGAGATACCCACCATGAATCCGATTTTCTGTTAGAAGACAGCAGTTATTTAGTGCCTTAAACTCAATTAGAATAATATATTTCTTATGAACTTGTCATTTGTTTTACTCAGCCCAAGATGCTGTGTGTTCTGTAGCATTATTATTCCTGATGAAAACATATTTTTCCCTCACGCATGTATACTTAGATCCTCAGCTGGTGTGAAATACTGCAGTTGCAGGTAGCGCAGGTTCAACGTAGCTATACCAATTTCACACCAGTTGAAGGTGTGTTTTATTGAGAATGGTGCCAGGCAGAGATTTGGAGTCTGCAGCTAGAGCTAATTATATCTGACACACTTTCCTTCAAAGGAAAATCAAATATTGGGAAAGTTATTTTGGGGGGATGTATTGAAGTGTTAAAGATTAATCTAAATCTCTGGTATGCTAGGTCAGTAATACAATGTACATTTAAAATTCATCTGGCAAATGGGTATTATCTTAGACTTGGCTACCTGAGCTTTGCATTTTGTTTTCCTGCTAAAACACCTGTAAAAAAAAAAAAAACCAACAACCTTTTTTTGGGGGACTTAAAATTACAGCATATAGATAAATTCCTAAATTTATCTGAATGAAAACATTTTTGTACATACCCTGCCCTAAGCCTCCCGTCACTTCAGGCAATTTAATTTTTCAAGTGGAGATGAAAGTCCTAGTGATGAGTACTTTGAAAGGCTAGGTGATGAGTACTTTTTTCCTCAAGTCATTCTCTTTATATTGGAAGGGAAAAGCTGCCCTTGACCTTTCTTAATCAAAATCCAGTAATCTTTTGGGGAGACATGAAACAGAATTGTCTCTGACAGCCAGTGAATCAAGACTGGTATCCAACGTGCTCAGGGCAAGGACATTCTTGAATAATTGCACAAGTCGCTGAGCAGGACTGCCGTCCACCTAGCGAGCAGTTTCCTTCTGCCTACTGCTGAGTTGAGGCATAACATTTTTGAGGACGAGTGAGGCGTAGCAGTAAAAAGCAGCTTTGCTCTTGCAAGTGCTGTGTGAGTTGGTTTTGTTATGGAATTGGTTGAGTGAAATGCAAAACCAGCGGAGACAAAGGGAGAAGGCACATTTTTTTTTTTTTCCAAACAAACCGAAGTGCTGCTTCTCCAGGAGAGCCTGAGCTGTGGGCTTTGCTAGGCTGAGCAGCCTCCACTGAAGAACAAAAGAGCTTAACAGGAGCAATAAAAGTAAAGTGCTCTTGTGAACAGCACTCTCTCTCTAGAGGGAAGAGGATGCAAGCCAAGCATCAGGAAATAAATGAGATGCCAGTGCTGACCCTATTTCTCAGGATGGCACCAGAACAGCTGGAAGAACATGATGCTGCATCAGCAGGAATTGTTACCTGTGGTACATGTATGGAGCGATTCCACTGGGGACCCCAGAGTAGCCATCGTAAGCACTTGGCACAAAGCAGAGTCAATAAACAGGCCTCTGTTAATAAGCTAATGTACAGGAGTGATTAAGCAATGGAATTAAAATTTTGGTCCCTAAACAGCTGTACATCTGTCAATCATAATTCATGACATTGTGTGTTCTATCAAAGTTTTTAAAGCAAAGTAAAAAATGCACTATGTGCAAAGCAGAAGCAATAGGAATCTTTAAAAAAATGGAGATGGTGTATTTGGGTGTACTTTGTAACACTACTTGAATGTTTACAGCATGCTGTTTGCAAAGGAAAGATTTGGGTCTAATTTCAGGCATGCTGTGCACACTGGAGTGTATGGAAATGCTGTAGCTACATACTGTGCTGTGCAACAGATTGGAATCCCCCCTTTGGCCTGTGCTCTGTGCTTGCTGGGGGAAATGGGGTACGTTTCGAATTAATAGCTGTCTGTGTGAGTTGCAAATGTTCTTATGTGGTGAGACAGGCAAAGGCAGCTGAGTGTCCCAGCTATTGGTCAGATGTTACCTAATTAATCACTGTTGCATGTTAATTATGTATTAGTGACTTGCTGCTGTGTTGTATTGGTCAAGTGGAGTCCCCTGCTGGAATGAGTGTTCCACAGCATGAAGGATGGCATATAGAGATGATGCTTCTACCAGGGATGTTCCTTAATTCCTCGTGCTAATGTGTATTTTCTCTGATAGGCAGCAATATCACCATTGGCAAAATGGCCATAATGTCATGGTCAGCACCCAGCTTTTGCAGGGCACTGTGCTCAGCTTACGTTTCAGACCTTTAGGATAGAGTCTCAGACTGTATTTGGGAAGTGCCTGGTGGTTGCAGCTGAGATCCTTTGTTGAATGTGGAATTCTTTTTTTATTTTTTTTTTCCCTCTAGTGGTTACTTAGCATTCAAATGTGAAACGCTACATAAAGAATGAAATTACCCTCTTGGTAACTAGGTTTTCCAGCACTTTACGGTTTTCTAGGCTATAGACCTTCTTGCTCTTCACATCAGAAACTCCCAGCCAAGTTAAGATGACTTCGTGTCAAAACTTTTTATGCCTCTGTGTTTGACTTCCCAGCTAATGAAAATTATCTTCAGATCTGTGTGGGTGGATCTTGACTCCAATGTTCTTCTCTGCCTACATGCACAGATCTCCTTTTAAAGTCTGTGGGAGTTCTGCTTATGAAAGAAGATAGACTACCCATGTCAAGATCCACCATATGAAGCAGCAAAAAGAGCCTTTTGCCCTGTATCTTTAACACTTGTCTCAATGCTGAGTAGTAGAAGAACGTTTTTATCCAGCAGCGTGTGAAAGCCCCGACTATAATGGAGCTTTGAGTAAGCAAGAGGAAATGGCAAAGTTTGTGATATTTCTGTAGGTGTGGTTGGACGTGGAGTGGGGATAATAGACTAAAGCAGCAGAGAGGAAAGGAACAGTAAGATGTAATGAACAGTGAAATCGGATATAAAGTCATGATCTGAAAGATTAGGATCCAGTAAGAAGATAGAAAGTACAGAAATCTAAAGAGAGCAAGACTGGAAAGGGAAATATTTTATATCTCTTTATATATATATATGCGCAGACATCTAGGAGTACTCAGATCTTCCTGTTTCTGCTCTACTTTATTTCTGTGTTTTAGGTATAAAATCTGTAAGCTTTGTACGTGTTGTGATTGACTGCACAAGTTCTTTGAATTTATCTTTGAAGCACTTTTGAAAATCTACCTCTGGGCAGTATGTTGTGATTTTGTCCCAAGTATACTCAATTTGGCATTACCCATGTATTCAAAACCCTTGCTCTTTTCTTCTGGTCCCGATGCCATAGTAGAACCAAAGTCTTTAATTTCTAGTATGTTATATACTTGTGCTCGATTCCCAGTTTACTCCTTACTGTGTAACTGAAGAGCAGTTACCTGTAGGTCACATACTCCTAATTGAACGTGCTCCATGGGCAGCCTGCACTGGAGTTCGGCAGATCCCTGGGCTGGATTCCTCTTAGGCAGCCTGCTGAAGCCGCGTGGTGAAGCGGATACAAATGAAGGCAGAGTCTGGTCACGCTTCCGGCCTGTGTTGGGCTGCAGGTCTTACGAACAAAGTCTTGCTTATGCATCTTTTGTCGAGCTGGCTGAGTCTCATCTGACTGCAGTCTTTTTTTTGTCAGCAAAACGTTTATTTGATTAAATCAAACTGTCTTATGTAGAGATATTGCTTTGGTGACAGTTTTATTGAAAAGTTTTGCTTTGATAGGATCAGGAACCTTTGCTTCAATTTTATTTCAATTTTTATTATATTGCATAATTTTGACATAATATAAAAGGGTATTATAACAAATGAGAATGCAATTACTTTGTGAAAATAATAAAGTCAAAACAAAAAATTTTGACCTCAGAAGGAAAGTATCACCTTTGTCAAAATGAAACGGCTCATTTCACAAGTGTCAATTCAAGTTTTTAAACCAGAAATTTTTGTAATTTTTGTCCTGCGGGAAAACTTCAAAATATTGGCAACAAGACAGTGATGGAAAAATCCCAATTCATGCAGCTTCTCATGGTATTAAAAATGGCAATTCTAATCTGGCTCCACAAATAATTATTCATATTAGCACAGTGTTGAAGGCTGGAGTTGGGTTTTGGCCGTTTCTGTTTGCAGTGCTCTAGAAAGAGAGTGGTATCTGTGCCCCAACGCTCAGACTAAACGAGAGAGGGGCAGTCAGGGAAGATTACTGCCCTTTAACAGGTAGGGGACTCCAGCCTAGAAAGCTGACATTTTTACTCAAGGTCAGACAAGAATTGTGAGCAGACGTGGATCTAAAAGGACATTGATTCCTTATCCGGTGCTTTTAACGCAAGGCCGTTTCTGCTTTTCCAAGTCTTTCTGAATGTGGTCTGCAGATGACACGAAGTAGTCGTGAGTCGAGGAGATGCTGCCATAAAGAACAGGTGCCCAACTGGAAAAGGCTAGTGGTAATTCTTCTCTGAAAAGTGGAGCAGAATAATTTTCTTCCTTTTCCCCTCCTACCCCCCCGCCACTGTCAAGCTTTGTTGTCCTGCCTCGCAGGCTCACCCTGATGCTGCTGTTGGAAGGACGCTCCTCCCTCTCCTCCTTCCTGGAAAGCCAGGCTACACGGCCCCTGCAGAGCCAAAGAAATGCTTCCCCTGGCCGGAGAGCTGCAGTGAATTTTAAGCAGGGCTTTCTTTCCCAACAAACTGCCTAATAAAAGGACAAGTACTAATCACATGTCTGGAAAAAGTTTGTTTTGATCTGTGTGTCTGCTATTCCAGCTTTAAAGAACAGAGCCTTTTCTGAAATACTTTCCTGGTAATAGAATTAGGATATAATTCCTAGAAGACAAATCTTGGAAGGTATGAAGTGTATAATATCTATCCTTGATTGAACCTACAGCCTAGCCTAATACTTCCCACGTTTTCCTGTTTTCAAAGTGAGTTTGATCTTGTGCTGAAGGAAATGATTCTCTTTACTTGAGCCCTCTCGAATATTTCACAGCAAGAAGGATGTGATCCATTACTTAGGGAGCCCTCATTACATGCAGCTGTGGGATACTCATCTTTTTCCTTTATCTGCTCTGCTGGAAAACTTGGATACCTTGTCTTACTAAACAAAATCAAGGTCAGGGATGTTAAAAACAAATAGATTGGCTTATGGAACTTGATAGTATAATCATTTTCTTGTTGCCAGCTTTAGCTTTTCTTTGCTGAAATAAGATTAGCACAGATTAAAGCTATTTATTTTGGAGGCATAGCATTCTGGACAGGGAAGCTGTGATGGGTTTGCTTTAAGTGGGTCTTCATATTTTAAGAATTTGCAAACCCTCATTTCTTTTGAGGGTTATTTGTTTCTGTAACTGTTACTCTTGCCTGCAATTACTCTTTTCCAAGATAATACTTGGTGGAAACACCTCGAGTATCTTCTATATTTGTTCCATGTTGCTCGATGAAAGCAATTATTTTCTTTCTGATGTAAACCCATGCAAATGAGATCAGAGTTTTTCACTGCCTTTGTAAGTGATGGTTTGTCTAAGGATTCTTTTAATATTTACTTTGTGAAAAAAAAATAAGTGCTAACCTTCGTTTACCTTTATTAAATGCAGACAGGCCCTGACCTATTAAAGTATTAAGCCATGCATTTAAGTACGTTCCTATTCAGTAAAACGCTTAAGTGTGTTAGCCAAGTATGTGTTTAAAATGCTTTGCTGAACCAGTGCCAGGAGACTGTGGCACATGCACCCCAGTGCTAGTGCTGCCAAAGGAAGCCGGTGGGCTGAAGAGACCCGCCTGAGTGGGCAACTGAGTATTAGTAAGATTTCTTTTCTGCTAGAAAAAAATATCTTGGCGCTTTGTGTTTTAAGGTCAGTTGTTCACTTTTCAGGAATGTATTTGGTTCATGTGGCAAGGTTTTGGTAGCACAGGATGGAATTTCTATGCTTGTTAGGCTTCATAAGGCTCCCACATCTCTCTTGCATCTCTCCCTTCTCTCTCTCACATTTGTTAGTTTGAAAGAGTAGCCAGGTCTGGATTTCTCAAAGTTTCTTGTATCCTTGATTGCAGCTTGATAATATTTCACTTTCCTTGAGAGCTTTAAATGAGTCACAAGACATTAAAACTAAAAACTAGAAGGTGCAAACACATGATGTTCCTACATCAAATCTCACAGACAAACCTCATATAAACCTTCCATCTGCTTTACAGATAGTGCTTGTCTACACTTCGCATTGCCTCTTCTTTGTGACCAGAGCTGAAAGGAGGCAAAAGTCCTCCAGCTTTTCACGTCTTTGTTAGGATTTTGTAACAGTTCTTCAGACGTCACCTGCACATGTGGGAGCGGCTCTGCCCTGTAATTCCAGAGCTCCTCGACTAGAGGTCAGTAACACATCAAAGAACATGAGACGGAAAATCATAAGCTGTGGGATATCAGCTACCACTAGACATTTTATTTAGCAGTTGAAATGAAGGCTTGTGATATGGTTAATCATCATCAGCTATAAGTCACTGAGATATGTGACCGGAGTTGTGGAATGCTTCTATTGTCTATTTTTTCGTATTAGAAGCATGTTGGAAGTAGTGCTTCCAAATTTTAAACAACAAGAAAAATTATCACCATTTTAATATCATTTGTTCTTACATAGTAAGTTGCACATTTCCATGTGATACGTAGTTTAGAAAAAATGCGATTTTCAGGAATTTTTACTGCTAAATCTTTATATAATCTCTTCAGCTGCATTGGCATTTTCTTCATACAGTGTTAGCTAATGTGCTTGGAAGAAAAGATCGGTGTGTGAAGCAGAGGTGGTTAAAAGCAGATTACTTTACAAATAGGCTCAAAGTTCTATTTGTCATGTCCTTACAACTTTATAGATTATAGAATAGATCAGTCACTTTTTAATAAAAGGTAAGTTTAGGAATACTTAAAGGTAAAATAGAGATTTTTTTGTTTCAATTTACTTCAAAAATAACCCTTATTGTTCCTGTAATCATTCCATTCTTTTTTTTTTTTCCCCTGCTAAACTCTTCCTGCTCAGTGATAGAGGAATTGGTCATCTGGACAATTAAAAAACAAATCTTTCTCTTCCAGACGCATTTCTTTAAAGGATGTCTTGAACTGTGCTGCTATTTTAGTAGCAAGTTGTTCAAATACATACTCTGAATCATTCCTCCATAGAAGCAGGCACAAAGGATTCTGTTTGTATTCTTTGAGTATGTCCTATCCTGAAAACACTCATTTCCTTTATCATGACTAATGCCATTACTGAGTGGTTTTGCTGAGACATTTAGTTCAGCTGTGTTCATGACTGTGATTAGCGCATTTGTCTCCAGCTAAAATGCTGATTCTTATTTGAATGCTGCACTCCCAAGAGCTGTGCTCTAACTCTTTATGAAGGAGAAATTGCTGTTTCCCAGCATTCTTATCTCAGCTAAGTTGATTTTTTTCCCCTGCATAAAGAAACCCAGGCCAAGGCATTGGGCAAGACAAGATAGTCTTCTTACACAAGTCCTGTTTCCTTCCCTCACACCAGTTTTACACTTGCAAGCTACATTGTGATTTATGCCAGAGTTAGTAAGAGTGGAACCAGACCTAGTATTTCTAAAATGTAAAATATTAAAAACAATTATAATGAGTGGTGTAATTCTAATGAATAATATCAAGATGAGATGCAAGCCTTTCTCAATGTAATGGCAGCCAAGAGTGACAGGACTGCCATCAGTCCAGACCCCCAAGACTTCACCAAGCTCATTGCACTCCAAAAATCTCTTACTGAAATAAGAGACTAAAGGTGGTTATGCTATCTAACGCAGGTTTCTCATGAGCTTGGCTCAAAACTGAGCCAAAGACTTAATTTCAGCTGGATTTTGCATTTTGGCTCTGGTTTTTTTCTTCCCCCC